>NC_134651.1:30855928-31170026 GCF_030463565.1 Pelecanus crispus | reverse complement strand
ACAATGCGAAGATTGCCAGCGAGTGTGGGCACAGTTAGGAAATAAGCAAGCACGTAGCACCACCGTGTGTTCAGCTGTGAAACAACACACAAGGGAAGGTGAGGCGCAGCAAGGCCTTTCCGTGCCGGCCCCTTTGCTGTGGGACAAGTGGCTGGGCGTTTGCAGTGTCGGAGCAGGGCTCTGCCGATCGTGACAATGAGACAGAGTGTGGGCAGTGTTAGGAGCTGGGCAAGCACGCCGCTCCAGTGTGTGTTTGGCTGTGGAAGCGGCGGTGAGGGAAGGTGAGGAGGAGCAGCAGCTTTTTTCCGTGCTGTCCCCTTTGCTGCGGGAGAAATCCCTGGACGTTTGCGCTTCGGGAGCTGGTCTGTGCCGTAAGTAAGAGTGAGCTTGGGAAAAGATCTTCAGAGCGCTGGGAGTCAAGGCAAGTGCAGTTCACCATTGTGTTTCGCTGTGAAAGCGCTGGCAAGGGACGAGGAGCAATGAGAGCTTGCCGTGCTGCCACCACAGTGAGAGGGAGTGTGGGCACTGTCAGGAAATAAGCAAGCACGGAGGGCCGCTGTGTGTTTGGCTGTGAAACAACATACGAGAGAAGGTGAGGAGCAGCAAGGGCTTTCCGTGCCAACCCCTTTGCTGTGGGACAAATGGCTGGACGTTTGCAGTGTCGGAGCGGGGCTCTGCCGATCGCACTCAGCGGCGCTCCGTTCTTGCTTAACTCCGAACACTGCCAACACTCTCTCTCGCTGTCGCGATCAGCATCTTCCTCAGGATGGCCACAGGTCTACTTATTATTACAAACTTTGAGGAGTTCTCCCACACCAGTGGAGGACGGGCTTGACGCTGATGCTGTTCCTCACCTTCCCTTGGCTGAGTATGCTCCGCGCCACAGAGTGTGGAGCTCTCGCATTTCTTTACCTCCATCAGGCACTAAAAATGTTTCTCTTTCTCTCCCCGCTCTACCTACTCTGAGCTGTAGAGAACTACTGAAATGTTGCAAACCTTGAGGGATTTCTCCCACACCATAGGAGTAAGGGCTTAACGCTGTTGCAGGTCCTCACCTTGCCTTGGCTGAGCTTTCACAGACCCACAAACACTGGCACTCTGCCATGGTCTTAGCACTTAGAGAGTACCAACACTCTCTGTATTCCTCTCAGAATCGGCACAGGCCTGTTGAAATATTACAAACCCTGAGGAATTTCTCCCACACCATAGGTATAAGGGCCTAATGCTCTTGCTGGTCCTCACCTTGCCTTGGCCTACCTTTCACAACTGCACGAAAGGTGGGGCTCTGCCATGCCCTAACATTCTATATGGTTCGAGAGTCTCTCTCTCTCAGCATCGGCGTAGCCCTACTGAAATATTGCCAACATTGAGGGATTTCTCCCACAACAAATGTGGAAGGGCCTAATGCTGATGCTGGTCCTCCCCTTCCCTTGGCTGAGCTTGCACAACCTCACAAACACTAGGGCTCTCTACATTGCTTTACCTGCTACGGGGTCCCCAATCTCTCTCTCTCTCTTTCCCCGCCCTAGCCGCTCCGAGCTGCAGAGAACTATTGAAATCTTGCAAACGCTGAGAGGGATTTCTCCCACACGATATGTTTAAAGGAATAATGCTGTTGCAGGTCCTCACCTTGCCTTCACTGAGCTTTCAGAACCCCACAAACATTGGGGCTCTGCCATTGCCTTACCTCTTATAGGGTCCCAACACTCTCTGTATTTCACTGAGGATCAGCACAGCCCTACTGAAATATTGCAAACATTGAGGGATTTCTCCCACACCAGAGGAGGAAGGGCTTATGTTCTTGCTGGTCCTAACCTTCCCCTGGCCTAGCATTCACTCCTGTACAAAAAGTCGAGCTCTGCCATGGCCTAAACTTATATATGGTCCCAACACTCTCTCTTTCGTGGTCGGCACAGGCGTGAAATATGGCAAGCGTTGACGGATTTCTCCCACACCAGAGGAAGAAGGCCTTAGTGATGTTGCAGGTCCTCACCTTCCCATGGCTGAGCTTTCACAGCCCCACACACACTGGCGCTCTGCAATTGCCTTACATTCTACACGGTCCCAAAGGCCTCTCTGTTGCGCTCTCACCCTAGATCTGCAGACCCATATTGATATATAAAAAATGTTGAGGGATTTCTCCAAAACCATAAGTCTAAGGGTTCATGTTGTTGCAGTTCTTCACCGTGCTCTGACTGAGCATTCACAGCCCCACAGACACTGGGGCTTTGCCATTGCCTTGCCTCTTATGTGGTAATGTTTGTAATATTTCAACAGGCCTGTGCTGATCCTGAGAGAAATAAAGAGAGCGAGCGTGTTGGGACCCTCTAAGAGCTAAGGCAGTGGCAGAGCCCCAGTGTTAGTGGGGCTGTGAAAGCTCAGCCAAGGCAAGGTGAGGACCTGCAACAGCATTAAGCCCTTCCTCCTCTAGTGTGGGAGAAATCTCTCAACATTTGTAATATTTCGGCAGGCCTGTGCCTACCTTGGAGAGAGAGAGACAGAGTTGGGACCGTACGGAGGCAAGGCAATGGCAGAGCCCCCGTGTTTGTGGGGCTGTGAATGCTCAGCCAAGGGAAGGTGAAGACCTGCAACAGCATTAACCCTTACTCCTATGGTGTGGGAGAAACCCCTCAACGTTTGCGTTATTACACGCCTGTGCCGATCATGAAAGAATCATAGAATCATAGAATCGTTCAGGTTGGAAAAGACCTTTAAGATCACCCGGTCCAACCATTAACCTACACTACCAAGTCCACACTAAACCAATCAAGGGTAGACTAGACTAAACCATGTCCCAAAGTGCCACATCTACCCGTTTTTTGAACACGTCCAGGGATGGTGACTCCACCACCTCTCTGGGCAGCCTGTTCCAATGCTTGACTACCCTTTCCGTGAAGAAAGTTTTCCTCATTTCCGACCTAAACCTCCCCTGGCACAGCTTGAGCCCATTTCCTCTCGTTCTATCGCTAACTACTTGGGAGGAGAGACCAACACCCACCTCACTACAACCTCCTTTCAGGTAGTTGTAGAGAGCGATAAGGTCTCCCCTCAGCCTCCTCTTCTCCAGGCTAAACAATCACTCAGCCGCTCCTCATAAGGCCTGTGCTCCAGACCCTTTACCAGCTTTGTTGCCCTTTTCTGAACACACTCCAGCACCTCAGTGTCTTTCTTGCACTGAGGGGCCCAAAACTGGGCACAGTATTCCAGGTGCGGCCTCACCAGCGCCGAGTACAGGGGAACAATCACCTCCCTGCTCCTGCTGGCCCCACTATTCCTGATACAAGCCAGGATGCTGTTGGCCTTCTTGGCCGCCTGGGCACAACTGCTGGCTCATGTTCAGCCGACTGTCTACCAACACCCCCAGGTCCTTCTCCGCCAGGCAGCTTTCCAGCCACTCTTCCCCAAGCCTGTAGCGCTGCATGGGGTTGTTGTGACCGAAGTGTAGGACCCGACACTTGGCCTTGTTAAACCTCATACAGTTGGCCTCGGCCCATTGGTCCAGCCTGTCCAGGTCCCTCTGCAGGGCCATCCTACCCTCCAGGAGATCGACACTCCCACCCAGTGTGGTGTCATCTGCAAACTTACTGAGGGTGCACTCAATCCCCTCATCCAGATCATCGATAAAGATATTAAACAAGGCTGGCCCCAAAACAGAGCCCTGGGGAACACCGCTCGTGACCGGCTGCCAACTGGACTTAACTCCATCTACAACTACTCTCTGGGCTCGGCCACCCAACCAGTTTTTTACCCGGCAAAGACTACTCCCGTCCAAGCCATGAGCTGCCAGCTTCCCAAGGAGAATATTGTGCGAGACGGTGTCAAAAGCTTTGCTAAAGTCCAGGGAAATGACATCCACAGCCTTTCCATCATCTACCAGGCGGGTCACCAGGTCATAAAAGGAGATCAGCTTGGTCAAGCAGGACCTGCCTTTCACGAACCCATGCTGGCTGGGCCTGATCCCCTGGTTGACCTGCACTTGCCTGTTGAGTTCACTCAAGATGAACCGCTCCATAATCTTCCCCGGCACCGAGGTCAGGCTGACAGGCCTGTAGTTCCCCGGGTCCTCCTTCCGGCCCTTTTTGTAGATGGGCGTCACGTTGGCAAACCTCCGGTCATCAGGGATCTCCCCTGTTACTGCTGATAGATAGGACTGCTGATAGATGATGGAAAGTGGCTTGGCAAGCTCCTCTGCCAGCTCCCTTCGGGACTCTCCGGTGGATCCCATCTGGCCCCATAGACTTGTGAACGTCCAGGTGGCATAGCAGGTCATTAACTGCTTCCTCCTGGACTATGAGGGCTCCATTCTGCTCCCCATCCCTATCCTCTAGCTCAGGGGCCTGAGTACCCTGGGGACGACTGGTCTGGCTGTTAAACACAGAGGCAAAGAAGGCGTCAAGTACCTCAGCCTTTTCCTTGTCCCTGGTGACAATGTTCCCCCCCGCATCCAGGAAGGGATCCTTGGCTCTCCTTTTATTGCTAACGTACTTGTAAAAGCGCAAGAGCTCTCAGCCCGGAGAGCCATGTACGGCGTGGGAGAGATCGCCGGACGCTTGCCGTTTGGGAGCTGCTCTGTGCCGAGAGCGAGCGTGAGCTTGAGAATGCCTGCGGATTGGGAGAGTGCTGGGAGGCAAGGCAAGGGCAGGTGCCCGGAGGGTGTTTGCCTGCGAAAGCGCTGGCAAGGCGAGGTGAGGATCCGCGAGAGCGCTCAGCCCTGACAGCTAGGGCACGGCGTGGGAGAAATCGCCGGACGCTTGCGCTTTGGGAGCCGGTCGTCTCTCCCACAGCTCTCTCCCAGCACGGTTAGGAGCTAAGCCAGCCCGGAGCGCCGCTCTGTGCCATCGGCGTGAGCCCGGCTCCCGTACAACACAGCTCCACCGAGCCAGTTCTCCCACAGCAAATGTGAAAGCCCTGACTTGCTCTTGGGTTTTCCTTGCCAATTCATTGACAGCGAAATACACGCTGGCACTTAGGGCTTGCCCAACGCCTAGAAGCGGCAGCACTCTGTCTCACTGTCACCACTGGCAGAGCCCTGCTCCGACACTGCAACCGTCCAGCTATTTCTCCCACAGCCAAGGTTCCGGCACGCAAAGCCCTCGCTCTTCCTCACCTTCCTTTGCCAGCGCTTTCACAACGATGCACACACACAAACAATGGTGAACTGCACTTGCCTTTCCTCCACGCGCTCCCGATACACATTCTCGAGCTCAGACACTCTCTCTGTCTCGGCGGAGACCGGCTGCTCAAGTGCAAACCTCCGGCAAGTTCTCCACCCGCGGAATTCTAAAGCCTTAGTGCTGTGAAAGCTTTGGCACGGGAAGGTGAGGAGAAGCAAGAGCTTTCAGTTCTGGCACCTGTGGTGCGGGCGGAATCACTGAACGTTTCCGGTGTGGGAGCAGGCCTCGGTGACAATGCGAAGATTGCCAGCGAGTGTGGGCACAGTTAGGAAATAAGCAAGCACGTAGCACCACCGTGTGTTCAGCTGTGAAACAACACACAAGGGAAGGTGAGGCGCAGCAAGGCCTTTCCGTGCCGGCCCCTTTGCTGTGGGACAAGTGGCTGGGCGTTTGCAGTGTCGGAGCAGGGCTCTGCCGATCGTGACAATGAGACAGAGTGTGGGCAGTGTTAGGAGCTGGGCAAGCACGCCGCTCCAGTGTGTGTTTGGCTGTGGAAGCGGCGGTGAGGGAAGGTGAGGAGGAGCAGCAGCTTTTTTCCGTGCTGTCCCCTTTGCTGCGGGAGAAATCCCTGGACGTTTGCGCTTCGGGAGCTGGTCTGTGCCGTAAGTAAGAGTGAGCTTGGGAAAAGATCTTCAGAGCGCTGGGAGTCAAGGCAAGTGCAGTTCACCATTGTGTTTCGCTGTGAAAGCGCTGGCAAGGGACGAGGAGCAATGAGAGCTTGCCGTGCTGCCACCACAGTGAGAGGGAGTGTGGGCACTGTCAGGAAATAAGCAAGCACGGAGGGCCGCTGTGTGTTTGGCTGTGAAACAACATACGAGAGAAGGTGAGGAGCAGCAAGGGCTTTCCGTGCCAACCCCTTTGCTGTGGGACAAATGGCTGGACGTTTGCAGTGTCGGAGCGGGGCTCTGCCGATCGCACTCAGCGGCGCTCCGTTCTTGCTTAACTCCGAACACTGCCAACACTCTCTCTCGCTGTCGCGATCAGCATCTTCCTCAGGATGGCCACAGGTCTACTTATTATTACAAACTTTGAGGAGTTCTCCCACACCAGTGGAGGACGGGCTTGACGCTGATGCTGTTCCTCACCTTCCCTTGGCTGAGTATGCTCCGCGCCACAGAGTGTGGAGCTCTCGCATTTCTTTACCTCCATCAGGCACTAAAAATGTTTCTCTTTCTCTCCCCGCTCTACCTACTCTGAGCTGTAGAGAACTACTGAAATGTTGCAAACCTTGAGGGATTTCTCCCACACCATAGGAGTAAGGGCTTAACGCTGTTGCAGGTCCTCACCTTGCCTTGGCTGAGCTTTCACAGACCCACAAACACTGGCACTCTGCCATGGTCTTAGCACTTAGAGAGTACCAACACTCTCTGTATTCCTCTCAGAATCGGCACAGGCCTGTTGAAATATTACAAACCCTGAGGAATTTCTCCCACACCATAGGTATAAGGGCCTAATGCTCTTGCTGGTCCTCACCTTGCCTTGGCCTACCTTTCACAACTGCACGAAAGGTGGGGCTCTGCCATGCCCTAACATTCTATATGGTTCGAGAGTCTCTCTCTCTCAGCATCGGCGTAGCCCTACTGAAATATTGCCAACATTGAGGGATTTCTCCCACAACAAATGTGGAAGGGCCTAATGCTGATGCTGGTCCTCCCCTTCCCTTGGCTGAGCTTGCACAACCTCACAAACACTAGGGCTCTCTACATTGCTTTACCTGCTACGGGGTCCCCAATCTCTCTCTCTCTCTTTCCCCGCCCTAGCCGCTCCGAGCTGCAGAGAACTATTGAAATCTTGCAAACGCTGAGAGGGATTTCTCCCACACGATATGTTTAAAGGAATAATGCTGTTGCAGGTCCTCACCTTGCCTTCACTGAGCTTTCAGAACCCCACAAACATTGGGGCTCTGCCATTGCCTTACCTCTTATAGGGTCCCAACACTCTCTGTATTTCACTGAGGATCAGCACAGCCCTACTGAAATATTGCAAACATTGAGGGATTTCTCCCACACCAGAGGAGGAAGGGCTTATGTTCTTGCTGGTCCTAACCTTCCCCTGGCCTAGCATTCACTCCTGTACAAAAAGTCGAGCTCTGCCATGGCCTAAACTTATATATGGTCCCAACACTCCCTCTTTCGTGGTCGGCACAGGCGTGAAATATGGCAAGCGTTGACGGATTTCTCCCACACCAGAGGAAGAAGGCCTTAGTGATGTTGCAGGTCCTCACCTTCCCATGGCTGAGCTTTCACAGCCCCACACACACTGGCGCTCTGCAATTGCCTTACATTCTACACGGTCCCAAAGGCCTCTCTGTTGCGCTCTCACCCTAGATCTGCAGACCCATATTGATATATAAAAAATGTTGAGGGATTTCTCCAAAACCATAAGTCTAAGGGTTCATGTTGTTGCAGTTCTTCACCGTGCTCTGACTGAGCATTCACAGCCCCACAGACACTGGGGCTTTGCCATTGCCTTGCCTCTTATGTGGTAATGTTTGTAATATTTCAACAGGCCTGTGCTGATCCTGAGAGAAATAAAGAGAGCGAGCGTGTTGGGACCCTCTAAGAGCTAAGGCAGTGGCAGAGCCCCAGTGTTAGTGGGGCTGTGAAAGCTCAGCCAAGGCAAGGTGAGGACCTGCAACAGCATTAAGCCCTTCCTCCTCTAGTGTGGGAGAAATCTCTCAACATTTGTAATATTTCGGCAGGCCTGTGCCTACCTTGGAGAGAGAGAGACAGAGTTGGGACCGTACGGAGGCAAGGCAATGGCAGAGCCCCCGTGTTTGTGGGGCTGTGAATGCTCAGCCAAGGGAAGGTGAAGACCTGCAACAGCATTAACCCTTACTCCTATGGTGTGGGAGAAACCCCTCAACGTTTGCGTTATTACACGCCTGTGCCGATCATGAAAGAATCATAGAATCATAGAATCGTTCAGGTTGGAAAAGACCTTTAAGATCACCCGGTCCAACCATTAACCTACACTACCAAGTCCACACTAAACCAATCAAGGGTAGACTAGACTAAACCATGTCCCAAAGTGCCACATCTACCCGTTTTTTGAACACGTCCAGGGATGGTGACTCCACCACCTCTCTGGGCAGCCTGTTCCAATGCTTGACTACCCTTTCCGTGAAGAAAGTTTTCCTCATTTCCGACCTAAACCTCCCCTGGCACAGCTTGAGCCCATTTCCTCTCGTTCTATCGCTAACTACTTGGGAGGAGAGACCAACACCCACCTCACTACAACCTCCTTTCAGGTAGTTGTAGAGAGCGATAAGGTCTCCCCTCAGCCTCCTCTTCTCCAGGCTAAACAATCACTCAGCCGCTCCTCATAAGGCCTGTGCTCCAGACCCTTTACCAGCTTTGTTGCCCTTTTCTGAACACACTCCAGCACCTCAGTGTCTTTCTTGCACTGAGGGGCCCAAAACTGGGCACAGTATTCCAGGTGCGGCCTCACCAGCGCCGAGTACAGGGGAACAATCACCTCCCTGCTCCTGCTGGCCCCACTATTCCTGATACAAGCCAGGATGCTGTTGGCCTTCTTGGCCGCCTGGGCACAACTGCTGGCTCATGTTCAGCCGACTGTCTACCAACACCCCCAGGTCCTTCTCCGCCAGGCAGCTTTCCAGCCACTCTTCCCCAAGCCTGTAGCGCTGCATGGGGTTGTTGTGACCGAAGTGTAGGACCCGACACTTGGCCTTGTTAAACCTCATACAGTTGGCCTCGGCCCATTGGTCCAGCCTGTCCAGGTCCCTCTGCAGGGCCATCCTACCCTCCAGGAGATCGACACTCCCACCCAGTGTGGTGTCATCTGCAAACTTACTGAGGGTGCACTCAATCCCCTCATCCAGATCATCGATAAAGATATTAAACAAGGCTGGCCCCAAAACAGAGCCCTGGGGAACACCGCTCGTGACCGGCTGCCAACTGGACTTAACTCCATCTACAACTACTCTCTGGGCTCGGCCACCCAACCAGTTTTTTACCCGGCAAAGACTACTCCCGTCCAAGCCATGAGCTGCCAGCTTCCCAAGGAGAATATTGTGCGAGACGGTGTCAAAAGCTTTGCTAAAGTCCAGGGAAATGACATCCACAGCCTTTCCATCATCTACCAGGCGGGTCACCAGGTCATAAAAGGAGATCAGCTTGGTCAAGCAGGACCTGCCTTTCACGAACCCATGCTGGCTGGGCCTGATCCCCTGGTTGACCTGCACTTGCCTGTTGAGTTCACTCAAGATGAACCGCTCCATAATCTTCCCCGGCACCGAGGTCAGGCTGACAGGCCTGTAGTTCCCCGGGTCCTCCTTCCGGCCCTTTTTGTAGATGGGCGTCACGTTGGCAAACCTCCGGTCATCAGGGATCTCCCCTGTTACTGCTGATAGATAGGACTGCTGATAGATGATGGAAAGTGGCTTGGCAAGCTCCTCTGCCAGCTCCCTTCGGGACTCTCCGGTGGATCCCATCTGGCCCCATAGACTTGTGAACGTCCAGGTGGCATAGCAGGTCATTAACTGCTTCCTCCTGGACTATGAGGGCTCCATTCTGCTCCCCATCCCTATCCTCTAGCTCAGGGGCCTGAGTACCCTGGGGACGACTGGTCTGGCTGTTAAACACAGAGGCAAAGAAGGCGTCAAGTACCTCAGCCTTTTCCTTGTCCCTGGTGACAATGTTCCCCCCCGCATCCAGGAAGGGATCCTTGGCTCTCCTTTTATTGCTAACGTACTTGTAAAAGCGCAAGAGCTCTCAGCCCGGAGAGCCATGTACGGCGTGGGAGAGATCGCCGGACGCTTGCCGTTTGGGAGCTGCTCTGTGCCGAGAGCGAGCGTGAGCTTGAGAATGCCTGCGGATTGGGAGAGTGCTGGGAGGCAAGGCAAGGGCAGGTGCCCGGAGGGTGTTTGCCTGCGAAAGCGCTGGCAAGGCGAGGTGAGGATCCGCGAGAGCGCTCAGCCCTGACAGCTAGGGCACGGCGTGGGAGAAATCGCCGGACGCTTGCGCTTTGGGAGCCGGTCGTCTCTCCCACAGCTCTCTCCCAGCACGGTTAGGAGCTAAGCCAGCCCGGAGCGCCGCTCTGTGCCATCGGCGTGAGCCCGGCTCCCGTACAACACAGCTCCACCGAGCCAGTTCTCCCACAGCAAATGTGAAAGCCCTGACTTGCTCTTGGGTTTTCCTTGCCAATTCATTGACAGCGAAATACACGCTGGCACTTAGGGCTTGCCCAACGCCTAGAAGCGGCAGCACTCTGTCTCACTGTCACCACTGGCAGAGCCCTGCTCCGACACTGCAACCGTCCAGCTATTTCTCCCACAGCCAAGGTTCCGGCACGCAAAGCCCTCGCTCTTCCTCACCTTCCTTTGCCAGCGCTTTCACAACGATGCACACACACAAACAATGGTGAACTGCACTTGCCTTTCCTCCACGCGCTCCCGATACACATTCTCGAGCTCAGACACTCTCTCTGTCTCGGCGGAGACCGGCTGCTCAAGTGCAAACCTCCGGCAAGTTCTCCACCCGCGGAATTCTAAAGCCTTAGTGCTGTGAAAGCTTTGGCACGGGAAGGTGAGGAGAAGCAAGAGCTTTCAGTTCTGGCACCTGTGGTGCGGGCGGAATCACTGAACGTTTCCGGTGTGGGAGCAGGCCTCGGTGACAATGCGAAGATTGCCAGCGAGTGTGGGCACAGTTAGGAAATAAGCAAGCACGTAGCACCACCGTGTGTTCAGCTGTGAAACAACACACAAGGGAAGGTGAGGCGCAGCAAGGCCTTTCCGTGCCGGCCCCTTTGCTGTGGGACAAGTGGCTGGGCGTTTGCAGTGTCGGAGCAGGGCTCTGCCGATCGTGACAATGAGACAGAGTGTGGGCAGTGTTAGGAGCTGGGCAAGCACGCCGCTCCAGTGTGTGTTTGGCTGTGGAAGCGGCGGTGAGGGAAGGTGAGGAGGAGCAGCAGCTTTTTTCCGTGCTGTCCCCTTTGCTGCGGGAGAAATCCCTGGACGTTTGCGCTTCGGGAGCTGGTCTGTGCCGTAAGTAAGAGTGAGCTTGGGAAAAGATCTTCAGAGCGCTGGGAGTCAAGGCAAGTGCAGTTCACCATTGTGTTTCGCTGTGAAAGCGCTGGCAAGGGACGAGGAGCAATGAGAGCTTGCCGTGCTGCCACCACAGTGAGAGGGAGTGTGGGCACTGTCAGGAAATAAGCAAGCACGGAGGGCCGCTGTGTGTTTGGCTGTGAAACAACATACGAGAGAAGGTGAGGAGCAGCAAGGGCTTTCCGTGCCAACCCCTTTGCTGTGGGACAAATGGCTGGACGTTTGCAGTGTCGGAGCGGGGCTCTGCCGATCGCACTCAGCGGCGCTCCGTTCTTGCTTAACTCCGAACACTGCCAACACTCTCTCTCGCTGTCGCGATCAGCATCTTCCTCAGGATGGCCACAGGTCTACTTATTATTACAAACTTTGAGGAGTTCTCCCACACCAGTGGAGGACGGGCTTGACGCTGATGCTGTTCCTCACCTTCCCTTGGCTGAGTATGCTCCGCGCCACAGAGTGTGGAGCTCTCGCATTTCTTTACCTCCATCAGGCACTAAAAATGTTTCTCTTTCTCTCCCCGCTCTACCTACTCTGAGCTGTAGAGAACTACTGAAATGTTGCAAACCTTGAGGGATTTCTCCCACACCATAGGAGTAAGGGCTTAACGCTGTTGCAGGTCCTCACCTTGCCTTGGCTGAGCTTTCACAGACCCACAAACACTGGCACTCTGCCATGGTCTTAGCACTTAGAGAGTACCAACACTCTCTGTATTCCTCTCAGAATCGGCACAGGCCTGTTGAAATATTACAAACCCTGAGGAATTTCTCCCACACCATAGGTATAAGGGCCTAATGCTCTTGCTGGTCCTCACCTTGCCTTGGCCTACCTTTCACAACTGCACGAAAGGTGGGGCTCTGCCATGCCCTAACATTCTATATGGTTCGAGAGTCTCTCTCTCTCAGCATCGGCGTAGCCCTACTGAAATATTGCCAACATTGAGGGATTTCTCCCACAACAAATGTGGAAGGGCCTAATGCTGATGCTGGTCCTCCCCTTCCCTTGGCTGAGCTTGCACAACCTCACAAACACTAGGGCTCTCTACATTGCTTTACCTGCTACGGGGTCCCCAATCTCTCTCTCTCTCTTTCCCCGCCCTAGCCGCTCCGAGCTGCAGAGAACTATTGAAATCTTGCAAACGCTGAGAGGGATTTCTCCCACACGATATGTTTAAAGGAATAATGCTGTTGCAGGTCCTCACCTTGCCTTCACTGAGCTTTCAGAACCCCACAAACATTGGGGCTCTGCCATTGCCTTACCTCTTATAGGGTCCCAACACTCTCTGTATTTCACTGAGGATCAGCACAGCCCTACTGAAATATTGCAAACATTGAGGGATTTCTCCCACACCAGAGGAGGAAGGGCTTATGTTCTTGCTGGTCCTAACCTTCCCCTGGCCTAGCATTCACTCCTGTACAAAAAGTCGAGCTCTGCCATGGCCTAAACTTATATATGGTCCCAACACTCCCTCTTTCGTGGTCGGCACAGGCGTGAAATATGGCAAGCGTTGACGGATTTCTCCCACACCAGAGGAAGAAGGCCTTAGTGATGTTGCAGGTCCTCACCTTCCCATGGCTGAGCTTTCACAGCCCCACACACACTGGCGCTCTGCAATTGCCTTACATTCTACACGGTCCCAAAGGCCTCTCTGTTGCGCTCTCACCCTAGATCTGCAGACCCATATTGATATATAAAAAATGTTGAGGGATTTCTCCAAAACCATAAGTCTAAGGGTTCATGTTGTTGCAGTTCTTCACCGTGCTCTGACTGAGCATTCACAGCCCCACAGACACTGGGGCTTTGCCATTGCCTTGCCTCTTATGTGGTAATGTTTGTAATATTTCAACAGGCCTGTGCTGATCCTGAGAGAAATAAAGAGAGCGAGCGTGTTGGGACCCTCTAAGAGCTAAGGCAGTGGCAGAGCCCCAGTGTTAGTGGGGCTGTGAAAGCTCAGCCAAGGCAAGGTGAGGACCTGCAACAGCATTAAGCCCTTCCTCCTCTAGTGTGGGAGAAATCTCTCAACATTTGTAATATTTCGGCAGGCCTGTGCCTACCTTGGAGAGAGAGAGACAGAGTTGGGACCGTACGGAGGCAAGGCAATGGCAGAGCCCCCGTGTTTGTGGGGCTGTGAATGCTCAGCCAAGGGAAGGTGAAGACCTGCAACAGCATTAACCCTTACTCCTATGGTGTGGGAGAAACCCCTCAACGTTTGCGTTATTACACGCCTGTGCCGATCATGAAAGAATCATAGAATCATAGAATCGTTCAGGTTGGAAAAGACCTTTAAGATCACCCGGTCCAACCATTAACCTACACTACCAAGTCCACACTAAACCAATCAAGGGTAGACTAGACTAAACCATGTCCCAAAGTGCCACATCTACCCGTTTTTTGAACACGTCCAGGGATGGTGACTCCACCACCTCTCTGGGCAGCCTGTTCCAATGCTTGACTACCCTTTCCGTGAAGAAAGTTTTCCTCATTTCCGACCTAAACCTCCCCTGGCACAGCTTGAGCCCATTTCCTCTCGTTCTATCGCTAACTACTTGGGAGGAGAGACCAACACCCACCTCACTACAACCTCCTTTCAGGTAGTTGTAGAGAGCGATAAGGTCTCCCCTCAGCCTCCTCTTCTCCAGGCTAAACAATCACTCAGCCGCTCCTCATAAGGCCTGTGCTCCAGACCCTTTACCAGCTTTGTTGCCCTTTTCTGAACACACTCCAGCACCTCAGTGTCTTTCTTGCACTGAGGGGCCCAAAACTGGGCACAGTATTCCAGGTGCGGCCTCACCAGCGCCGAGTACAGGGGAACAATCACCTCCCTGCTCCTGCTGGCCCCACTATTCCTGATACAAGCCAGGATGCTGTTGGCCTTCTTGGCCGCCTGGGCACAACTGCTGGCTCATGTTCAGCCGACTGTCTACCAACACCCCCAGGTCCTTCTCCGCCAGGCAGCTTTCCAGCCACTCTTCCCCAAGCCTGTAGCGCTGCATGGGGTTGTTGTGACCGAAGTGTAGGACCCGACACTTGGCCTTGTTAAACCTCATACAGTTGGCCTCGGCCCATTGGTCCAGCCTGTCCAGGTCCCTCTGCAGGGCCATCCTACCCTCCAGGAGATCGACACTCCCACCCAGTGTGGTGTCATCTGCAAACTTACTGAGGGTGCACTCAATCCCCTCATCCAGATCATCGATAAAGATATTAAACAAGGCTGGCCCCAAAACAGAGCCCTGGGGAACACCGCTCGTGACCGGCTGCCAACTGGACTTAACTCCATCTACAACTACTCTCTGGGCTCGGCCACCCAACCAGTTTTTTACCCGGCAAAGACTACTCCCGTCCAAGCCATGAGCTGCCAGCTTCCCAAGGAGAATATTGTGCGAGACGGTGTCAAAAGCTTTGCTAAAGTCCAGGGAAATGACATCCACAGCCTTTCCATCATCTACCAGGCGGGTCACCAGGTCATAAAAGGAGATCAGCTTGGTCAAGCAGGACCTGCCTTTCACGAACCCATGCTGGCTGGGCCTGATCCCCTGGTTGACCTGCACTTGCCTGTTGAGTTCACTCAAGATGAACCGCTCCATAATCTTCCCCGGCACCGAGGTCAGGCTGACAGGCCTGTAGTTCCCCGGGTCCTCCTTCCGGCCCTTTTTGTAGATGGGCGTCACGTTGGCAAACCTCCGGTCATCAGGGATCTCCCCTGTTACTGCTGATAGATAGGACTGCTGATAGATGATGGAAAGTGGCTTGGCAAGCTCCTCTGCCAGCTCCCTTCGGGACTCTCCGGTGGATCCCATCTGGCCCCATAGACTTGTGAACGTCCAGGTGGCATAGCAGGTCATTAACTGCTTCCTCCTGGACTATGAGGGCTCCATTCTGCTCCCCATCCCTATCCTCTAGCTCAGGGGCCTGAGTACCCTGGGGACGACTGGTCTGGCTGTTAAACACAGAGGCAAAGAAGGCGTCAAGTACCTCAGCCTTTTCCTTGTCCCTGGTGACAATGTTCCCCCCCGCATCCAGGAAGGGATCCTTGGCTCTCCTTTTATTGCTAACGTACTTGTAAAAGCGCAAGAGCTCTCAGCCCGGAGAGCCATGTACGGCGTGGGAGAGATCGCCGGACGCTTGCCGTTTGGGAGCTGCTCTGTGCCGAGAGCGAGCGTGAGCTTGAGAATGCCTGCGGATTGGGAGAGTGCTGGGAGGCAAGGCAAGGGCAGGTGCCCGGAGGGTGTTTGCCTGCGAAAGCGCTGGCAAGGCGAGGTGAGGATCCGCGAGAGCGCTCAGCCCTGACAGCTAGGGCACGGCGTGGGAGAAATCGCCGGACGCTTGCGCTTTGGGAGCCGGTCGTCTCTCCCACAGCTCTCTCCCAGCACGGTTAGGAGCTAAGCCAGCCCGGAGCGCCGCTCTGTGCCATCGGCGTGAGCCCGGCTCCCGTACAACACAGCTCCACCGAGCCAGTTCTCCCACAGCAAATGTGAAAGCCCTGACTTGCTCTTGGGTTTTCCTTGCCAATTCATTGACAGCGAAATACACGCTGGCACTTAGGGCTTGCCCAACGCCTAGAAGCGGCAGCACTCTGTCTCACTGTCACCACTGGCAGAGCCCTGCTCCGACACTGCAACCGTCCAGCTATTTCTCCCACAGCCAAGGTTCCGGCACGCAAAGCCCTCGCTCTTCCTCACCTTCCTTTGCCAGCGCTTTCACAACGATGCACACACACAAACAATGGTGAACTGCACTTGCCTTTCCTCCACGCGCTCCCGATACACATTCTCGAGCTCAGACACTCTCTCTGTCTCGGCGGAGACCGGCTGCTCAAGTGCAAACCTCCGGCAAGTTCTCCACCCGCGGAATTCTAAAGCCTTAGTGCTGTGAAAGCTTTGGCACGGGAAGGTGAGGAGAAGCAAGAGCTTTCAGTTCTGGCACCTGTGGTGCGGGCGGAATCACTGAACGTTTCCGGTGTGGGAGCAGGCCTCGGTGACAATGCGAAGATTGCCAGCGAGTGTGGGCACAGTTAGGAAATAAGCAAGCACGTAGCACCACCGTGTGTTCAGCTGTGAAACAACACACAAGGGAAGGTGAGGCGCAGCAAGGCCTTTCCGTGCCGGCCCCTTTGCTGTGGGACAAGTGGCTGGGCGTTTGCAGTGTCGGAGCAGGGCTCTGCCGATCGTGACAATGAGACAGAGTGTGGGCAGTGTTAGGAGCTGGGCAAGCACGCCGCTCCAGTGTGTGTTTGGCTGTGGAAGCGGCGGTGAGGGAAGGTGAGGAGGAGCAGCAGCTTTTTTCCGTGCTGTCCCCTTTGCTGCGGGAGAAATCCCTGGACGTTTGCGCTTCGGGAGCTGGTCTGTGCCGTAAGTAAGAGTGAGCTTGGGAAAAGATCTTCAGAGCGCTGGGAGTCAAGGCAAGTGCAGTTCACCATTGTGTTTCGCTGTGAAAGCGCTGGCAAGGGACGAGGAGCAATGAGAGCTTGCCGTGCTGCCACCACAGTGAGAGGGAGTGTGGGCACTGTCAGGAAATAAGCAAGCACGGAGGGCCGCTGTGTGTTTGGCTGTGAAACAACATACGAGAGAAGGTGAGGAGCAGCAAGGGCTTTCCGTGCCAACCCCTTTGCTGTGGGACAAATGGCTGGACGTTTGCAGTGTCGGAGCGGGGCTCTGCCGATCGCACTCAGCGGCGCTCCGTTCTTGCTTAACTCCGAACACTGCCAACACTCTCTCTCGCTGTCGCGATCAGCATCTTCCTCAGGATGGCCACAGGTCTACTTATTATTACAAACTTTGAGGAGTTCTCCCACACCAGTGGAGGACGGGCTTGACGCTGATGCTGTTCCTCACCTTCCCTTGGCTGAGTATGCTCCGCGCCACAGAGTGTGGAGCTCTCGCATTTCTTTACCTCCATCAGGCACTAAAAATGTTTCTCTTTCTCTCCCCGCTCTACCTACTCTGAGCTGTAGAGAACTACTGAAATGTTGCAAACCTTGAGGGATTTCTCCCACACCATAGGAGTAAGGGCTTAACGCTGTTGCAGGTCCTCACCTTGCCTTGGCTGAGCTTTCACAGACCCACAAACACTGGCACTCTGCCATGGTCTTAGCACTTAGAGAGTACCAACACTCTCTGTATTCCTCTCAGAATCGGCACAGGCCTGTTGAAATATTACAAACCCTGAGGAATTTCTCCCACACCATAGGTATAAGGGCCTAATGCTCTTGCTGGTCCTCACCTTGCCTTGGCCTACCTTTCACAACTGCACGAAAGGTGGGGCTCTGCCATGCCCTAACATTCTATATGGTTCAAGAGTCTCTCTCTCTCAGCATCGGCGTAGCCCTACTGAAATATTGCCAACATTGAGGGATTTCTCCCACAACAAATGTGGAAGGGCCTAATGCTGATGCTGGTCCTCCCCTTCCCTTGGCTGAGCTTGCACAACCTCACAAACACTAGGGCTCTCTACATTGCTTTACCTGCTACGGGGTCCCCAATCTCTCTCTCTCTCTTTCCCCGCCCTAGCCGCTCCGAGCTGCAGAGAACTATTGAAATCTTGCAAACGCTGAGAGGGATTTCTCCCACACGATATGTTTAAAGGAATAATGCTGTTGCAGGTCCTCACCTTGCCTTCACTGAGCTTTCAGAACCCCACAAACATTGGGGCTCTGCCATTGCCTTACCTCTTATAGAGTCCCAACACTCTCTGTATTTCACTGAGGATCAGCACAGCCCTACTGAAATATTGCAAACATTGAGGGATTTCTCCCACACCAGAGGAGGAAGGGCTTATGTTCTTGCTGGTCCTAACCTTCCCCTGGCCTAGCATTCACTCCTGTACAAAAAGTCGAGCTCTGCCATGGCCTAAACTTATATATGGTCCCAACACTCCCTCTTTCGTGGTCGGCACAGGCGTGAAATATGGCAAGCGTTGACGGATTTCTCCCACACCAGAGGAAGAAGGCCTTAGTGATGTTGCAGGTCCTCACCTTCCCATGGCTGAGCTTTCACAGCCCCACACACACTGGCGCTCTGCAATTGCCTTACATTCTACACGGTCCCAAAGGCCTCTCTGTTGCGCTCTCACCCTAGATCTGCAGACCCATATTGATATATAAAAAATGTTGAGGGATTTCTCCAAAACCATAAGTCTAAGGGTTCATGTTGTTGCAGTTCTTCACCGTGCTCTGACTGAGCATTCACAGCCCCACAGACACTGGGGCTTTGCCATTGCCTTGCCTCTTATGTGGTAATGTTTGTAATATTTCAACAGGCCTGTGCTGATCCTGAGAGAAATAAAGAGAGCGAGCGTGTTGGGACCCTCTAAGAGCTAAGGCAGTGGCAGAGCCCCAGTGTTAGTGGGGCTGTGAAAGCTCAGCCAAGGCAAGGTGAGGACCTGCAACAGCATTAAGCCCTTCCTCCTCTAGTGTGGGAGAAATCTCTCAACATTTGTAATATTTCGGCAGGCCTGTGCCTACCTTGGAGAGAGAGAGACAGAGTTGGGACCGTACGGAGGCAAGGCAATGGCAGAGCCCCCGTGTTTGTGGGGCTGTGAATGCTCAGCCAAGGGAAGGTGAAGACCTGCAACAGCATTAACCCTTACTCCTATGGTGTAGGAGAAACCCCTCAACGTTTGCGTTATTACACGCCTGTGCCGATCATGAAAGAATCATAGAATCATAGAATCGTTCAGGTTGGAAAAGACCTTTAAGATCACCCAGTCCAACCATTAACCTACACTACCAAGTCCACACTAAACCAATCAAGGGTAAACTAGACTAAACCATGTCCCAAAGTGCCACATCTACCCGTTTTTTGAACACGTCCAGGGATGGTGACTCCACCACCTCTCTGGGCAGCCTGTTCCAATGCTTGACTACCCTTTCCGTGAAGAAAGTTTTCCTCATTTCCGACCTAAACCTCCCCTGGCACAGCTTGAGCCCATTTCCTCTCGTTCTATCGCTAACTACTTGGGAGGAGAGACCAACACCCACCTCACTACAACCTCCTTTCAGGTAGTTGTAGAGAGCGATAAGGTCTCCCCTCAGCCTCCTCTTCTCCAGGCTAAACAATCACTCAGCCGCTCCTCATAAGGCCTGTGCTCCAGACCCTTTACCAGCTTTGTTGCCCTTTTCTGAACACACTCCAGCACCTCAGTGTCTTTCTTGCACTGAGGGGCCCAAAACTGGGCACAGTATTCCAGGTGCGGCCTCACCAGCGCCGAGTACAGGGGAACAATCACCTCCCTGCTCCTGCTGGCCCCACTATTCCTGATACAAGCCAGGATGCTGTTGGCCTTCTTGGCCGCCTGGGCACAACTGCTGGCTCATGTTCAGCCGACTGTCTACCAACACCCCCAGGTCCTTCTCCGCCAGGCAGCTTTCCAGCCACTCTTCCCCAAGCCTGTAGCGCTGCATGGGGTTGTTGTGACCGAAGTGTAGGACCCGACACTTGGCCTTGTTAAACCTCATACAGTTGGCCTCGGCCCATTGGTCCAGCCTGTCCAGGTCCCTCTGCAGGGCCATCCTACCCTCCAGGAGATCGACACTCCCACCCAGTGTGGTGTCATCTGCAAACTTACTGAGGGTGCACTCAATCCCCTCATCCAGATCATCGATAAAGATATTAAACAAGGCTGGCCCCAAAACAGAGCCCTGGGGAACACCGCTCGTGACCGGCTGCCAACTGGACTTAACTCCATCTACAACTACTCTCTGGGCTCGGCCACCCAACCAGTTTTTTACCCGGCAAAGACTACTCCCGTCCAAGCCATGAGCTGCCAGCTTCCCAAGGAGAATATTGTGCGAGACGGTGTCAAAAGCTTTGCTAAAGTCCAGGGAAATGACATCCACAGCCTTTCCATCATCTACCAGGCGGGTCACCAGGTCATAAAAGGAGATCAGCTTGGTCAAGCAGGACCTGCCTTTCACGAACCCATGCTGGCTGGGCCTGATCCCCTGGTTGACCTGCACTTGCCTGTTGAGTTCACTCAAGATGAACCGCTCCATAATCTTCCCCGGCACCGAGGTCAGGCTGACAGGCCTGTAGTTCCCCGGGTCCTCCTTCCGGCCCTTTTTGTAGATGGGCGTCACGTTGGCAAACCTCCGGTCATCAGGGATCTCCCCTGTTACTGCTGATAGATAGGACTGCTGATAGATGATGGAAAGTGGCTTGGCAAGCTCCTCTGCCAGCTCCCTTCGGGACTCTCCGGTGGATCCCATCTGGCCCCATAGACTTGTGAACGTCCAGGTGGCATAGCAGGTCATTAACTGCTTCCTCCTGGACTATGAGGGCTCCATTCTGCTCCCCATCCCTATCCTCTAGCTCAGGGGCCTGAGTACCCTGGGGACGACTGGTCTGGCTGTTAAACACAGAGGCAAAGAAGGCGTCAAGTACCTCAGCCTTTTCCTTGTCCCTGGTGACAATGTTCCCCCCCGCATCCAGGAAGGGATCCTTGGCTCTCCTTTTATTGCTAACGTACTTGTAAAAGCGCAAGAGCTCTCAGCCCGGAGAGCCATGTACGGCGTGGGAGAGATCGCCGGACGCTTGCCGTTTGGGAGCTGCTCTGTGCCGAGAGCGAGCGTGAGCTTGAGAATGCCTGCGGATTGGGAGAGTGCTGGGAGGCAAGGCAAGGGCAGGTGCCCGGAGGGTGTTTGCCTGCGAAAGCGCTGGCAAGGCGAGGTGAGGATCCGCGAGAGCGCTCAGCCCTGACAGCTAGGGCACGGCGTGGGAGAAATCGCCGGACGCTTGCGCTTTGGGAGCCGGTCGTCTCTCCCACAGCTCTCTCCCAGCACAGTTAGGAGCTAAGCCAGCCCGGAGCGCCGCTCTGTGCCATCGGCGTGAGCCCGGCTCCCGTACAACACAGCTCCACCGAGCCAGTTCTCCCACAGCAAATGTGAAAGCCCTGACTTGCTCTTGGGTTTTCCTTGCCAATTCATTGACAGCGAAATACACGCTGGCACTTAGGGCTTGCCCAACGCCTAGAAGCGGCAGCACTCTGTCTCACTGTCACCACTGGCAGAGCCCTGCTCCGACACTGCAACCGTCCAGCTATTTCTCCCACAGCCAAGGTTCCGGCACGCAAAGCCCTCGCTCTTCCTCACCTTCCTTTGCCAGCGCTTTCACAACGATGCACACACACAAACAATGGTGAACTGCACTTGCCTTTCCTCCACGCGCTCCCGATACACATTCTCGAGCTCAGACACTCTCTCTGTCTCGGCGGAGACCGGCTGCTCAAGTGCAAACCTCCGGCAAGTTCTCCACCCGCGGAATTCTAAAGCCTTAGTGCTGTGAAAGCTTTGGCACGGGAAGGTGAGGAGAAGCAAGAGCTTTCAGTTCTGGCACCTGTGGTGCGGGCGGAATCACTGAACGTTTCCGGTGTGGGAGCAGGCCTCGGTGACAATGCGAAGATTGCCAGCGAGTGTGGGCACAGTTAGGAAATAAGCAAGCACGTAGCACCACCGTGTGTTCAGCTGTGAAACAACACACAAGGGAAGGTGAGGCGCAGCAAGGCCTTTCCGTGCCGGCCCCTTTGCTGTGGGACAAGTGGCTGGGCGTTTGCAGTGTCGGAGCAGGGCTCTGCCGATCGTGACAATGAGACAGAGTGTGGGCAGTGTTAGGAGCTGGGCAAGCACGCCGCTCCAGTGTGTGTTTGGCTGTGGAAGCGGCGGTGAGGGAAGGTGAGGAGGAGCAGCAGCTTTTTTCCGTGCTGTCCCCTTTGCTGCGGGAGAAATCCCTGGACGTTTGCGCTTCGGGAGCTGGTCTGTGCCGTAAGTAAGAGTGAGCTTGGGAAAAGATCTTCAGAGCGCTGGGAGTCAAGGCAAGTGCAGTTCACCATTGTGTTTCGCTGTGAAAGCGCTGGCAAGGGACGAGGAGCAATGAGAGCTTGCCGTGCTGCCACCACAGTGAGAGGGAGTGTGGGCACTGTCAGGAAATAAGCAAGCACGGAGGGCCGCTGTGTGTTTGGCTGTGAAACAACATACGAGAGAAGGTGAGGAGCAGCAAGGGCTTTCCGTGCCAACCCCTTTGCTGTGGGACAAATGGCTGGACGTTTGCAGTGTCGGAGCGGGGCTCTGCCGATCGCACTCAGCGGCGCTCCGTTCTTGCTTAACTCCGAACACTGCCAACACTCTCTCTCGCTGTCGCGATCAGCATCTTCCTCAGGATGGCCACAGGTCTACTTATTATTACAAACTTTGAGGAGTTCTCCCACACCAGTGGAGGACGGGCTTGACGCTGATGCTGTTCCTCACCTTCCCTTGGCTGAGTATGCTCCGCGCCACAGAGTGTGGAGCTCTCGCATTTCTTTACCTCCATCAGGCACTAAAAATGTTTCTCTTTCTCTCCCCGCTCTACCTACTCTGAGCTGTAGAGAACTACTGAAATGTTGCAAACCTTGAGGGATTTCTCCCACACCATAGGAGTAAGGGCTTAACGCTGTTGCAGGTCCTCACCTTGCCTTGGCTGAGCTTTCACAGACCCACAAACACTGGCACTCTGCCATGGTCTTAGCACTTAGAGAGTACCAACACTCTCTGTATTCCTCTCAGAATCGGCACAGGCCTGTTGAAATATTACAAACCCTGAGGAATTTCTCCCACACCATAGGTATAAGGGCCTAATGCTCTTGCTGGTCCTCACCTTGCCTTGGCCTACCTTTCACAACTGCACGAAAGGTGGGGCTCTGCCATGCCCTAACATTCTATATGGTTCAAGAGTCTCTCTCTCTCAGCATCGGCGTAGCCCTACTGAAATATTGCCAACATTGAGGGATTTCTCCCACAACAAATGTGGAAGGGCCTAATGCTGATGCTGGTCCTCCCCTTCCCTTGGCTGAGCTTGCACAACCTCACAAACACTAGGGCTCTCTACATTGCTTTACCTGCTACGGGGTCCCCAATCTCTCTCTCTCTCTTTCCCCGCCCTAGCCGCTCCGAGCTGCAGAGAACTATTGAAATCTTGCAAACGCTGAGAGGGATTTCTCCCACACGATATGTTTAAAGGAATAATGCTGTTGCAGGTCCTCACCTTGCCTTCACTGAGCTTTCAGAACCCCACAAACATTGGGGCTCTGCCATTGCCTTACCTCTTATAGAGTCCCAACACTCTCTGTATTTCACTGAGGATCAGCACAGCCCTACTGAAATATTGCAAACATTGAGGGATTTCTCCCACACCAGAGGAGGAAGGGCTTATGTTCTTGCTGGTCCTAACCTTCCCCTGGCCTAGCATTCACTCCTGTACAAAAAGTCGAGCTCTGCCATGGCCTAAACTTATATATGGTCCCAACACTCCCTCTTTCGTGGTCGGCACAGGCGTGAAATATGGCAAGCGTTGACGGATTTCTCCCACACCAGAGGAAGAAGGCCTTAGTGATGTTGCAGGTCCTCACCTTCCCATGGCTGAGCTTTCACAGCCCCACACACACTGGCGCTCTGCAATTGCCTTACATTCTACACGGTCCCAAAGGCCTCTCTGTTGCGCTCTCACCCTAGATCTGCAGACCCATATTGATATATAAAAAATGTTGAGGGATTTCTCCAAAACCATAAGTCTAAGGGTTCATGTTGTTGCAGTTCTTCACCGTGCTCTGACTGAGCATTCACAGCCCCACAGACACTGGGGCTTTGCCATTGCCTTGCCTCTTATGTGGTAATGTTTGTAATATTTCAACAGGCCTGTGCTGATCCTGAGAGAAATAAAGAGAGCGAGCGTGTTGGGACCCTCTAAGAGCTAAGGCAGTGGCAGAGCCCCAGTGTTAGTGGGGCTGTGAAAGCTCAGCCAAGGCAAGGTGAGGACCTGCAACAGCATTAAGCCCTTCCTCCTCTAGTGTGGGAGAAATCTCTCAACATTTGTAATATTTCGGCAGGCCTGTGCCTACCTTGGAGAGAGAGAGACAGAGTTGGGACCGTACGGAGGCAAGGCAATGGCAGAGCCCCCGTGTTTGTGGGGCTGTGAATGCTCAGCCAAGGGAAGGTGAAGACCTGCAACAGCATTAACCCTTACTCCTATGGTGTAGGAGAAACCCCTCAACGTTTGCGTTATTACACGCCTGTGCCGATCATGAAAGAATCATAGAATCATAGAATCGTTCAGGTTGGAAAAGACCTTTAAGATCACCCAGTCCAACCATTAACCTACACTACCAAGTCCACACTAAACCAATCAAGGGTAGACTAGACTAAACCATGTCCCAAAGTGCCACATCTACCCGTTTTTTGAACACGTCCAGGGATGGTGACTCCACCACCTCTCTGGGCAGCCTGTTCCAATGCTTGACTACCCTTTCCGTGAAGAAAGTTTTCCTCATTTCCGACCTAAACCTCCCCTGGCACAGCTTGAGCCCATTTCCTCTCGTTCTATCGCTAACTACTTGGGAGGAGAGACCAACACCCACCTCACTACAACCTCCTTTCAGGTAGTTGTAGAGAGCGATAAGGTCTCCCCTCAGCCTCCTCTTCTCCAGGCTAAACAATCACTCAGCCGCTCCTCATAAGGCCTGTGCTCCAGACCCTTTACCAGCTTTGTTGCCCTTTTCTGAACACACTCCAGCACCTCAGTGTCTTTCTTGCACTGAGGGGCCCAAAACTGGGCACAGTATTCCAGGTGCGGCCTCACCAGCGCCGAGTACAGGGGAACAATCACCTCCCTGCTCCTGCTGGCCCCACTATTCCTGATACAAGCCAGGATGCTGTTGGCCTTCTTGGCCGCCTGGGCACAACTGCTGGCTCATGTTCAGCCGACTGTCTACCAACACCCCCAGGTCCTTCTCCGCCAGGCAGCTTTCCAGCCACTCTTCCCCAAGCCTGTAGCGCTGCATGGGGTTGTTGTGACCGCAGTGTAGGACCCGACACTTGGCCTTGTTAAACCTCATACAGTTGGCCTCGGCCCATTGGTCCAGCCTGTCCAGGTCCCTCTGCAGGGCCATCCTACCCTCCAGGAGATCGACACTCCCACCCAGTGTGGTGTCATCTGCAAACTTACTGAGGGTGCACTCAATCCCCTCATCCAGATCATCGATAAAGATATTAAACAAGGCTGGCCCCAAAACAGAGCCCTGGGGAACACCGCTCGTGACCGGCTGCCAACTGGACTTAACTCCATCTACAACTACTCTCTGGGCTCGGCCACCCAACCAGTTTTTTACCCGGCAAAGACTACTCCCGTCCAAGCCATGAGCTGCCAGCTTCCCAAGGAGAATATTGTGCGAGACGGTGTCAAAAGCTTTGCTAAAGTCCAGGGAAATGACATCCACAGCCTTTCCATCATCTACCAGGCGGGTCACCAGGTCATAAAAGGAGATCAGCTTGGTCAAGCAGGACCTGCCTTTCACGAACCCATGCTGGCTGGGCCTGATCCCCTGGTTGACCTGCACTTGCCTGTTGAGTTCACTCAAGATGAACCGCTCCATAATCTTCCCCGGCACCGAGGTCAGGCTGACAGGCCTGTAGTTCCCCGGGTCCTCCTTCCGGCCCTTTTTGTAGATGGGCGTCACGTTGGCAAACCTCCGGTCATCAGGGATCTCCCCTGTTACTGCTGATAGATAGGACTGCTGATAGATGATGGAAAGTGGCTTGGCAAGCTCCTCTGCCAGCTCCCTTCGGGACTCTCCGGTGGATCCCATCTGGCCCCATAGACTTGTGAACGTCCAGGTGGCATAGCAGGTCATTAACTGCTTCCTCCTGGACTATGAGGGCTCCATTCTGCTCCCCATCCCTATCCTCTAGCTCAGGGGCCTGAGTACCCTGGGGACGACTGGTCTGGCTGTTAAACACAGAGGCAAAGAAGGCGTCAAGTACCTCAGCCTTTTCCTTGTCCCTGGTGACAATGTTCCCCCCCGCATCCAGGAAGGGATCCTTGGCTCTCCTTTTATTGCTAACGTACTTGTAAAAGCGCAAGAGCTCTCAGCCCGGAGAGCCATGTACGGCGTGGGAGAGATCGCCGGACGCTTGCCGTTTGGGAGCTGCTCTGTGCCGAGAGCGAGCGTGAGCTTGAGAATGTCTGCGGATTGGGAGAGTGCTGGGAGGCAAGGCAAGGGCAGGTGCCCGGAGGGTGTTTGCCTGCGAAAGCGCTGGCAAGGCGAGGTGAGGATCCGCGAGAGCGCTCAGCCCTGACAGCTAGGGCACGGCGTGGGAGAAATCGCCGGACGCTTGCGCTTTGGGAGCCGGTCGTCTCTCCCACAGCTCTCTCCCAGCACAGTTAGGAGCTAAGCCAGCCCGGAGCGCCGCTCTGTGCCATCGGCGTGAGCCCGGCTCCCGTACAACACAGCTCCACCGAGCCAGTTCTCCCACAGCAAATGTGAAAGCCCTGACTTGCTCTTGGGTTTTCCTTGCCAATTCATTGACAGCGAAATACACGCTGGCACTTAGGGCTTGCCCAACGCCTAGAAGCGGCAGCACTCTGTCTCACTGTCACCACTGGCAGAGCCCTGCTCCGACACTGCAACCGTCCAGCTATTTCTCCCACAGCCAAGGTTCCGGCACGCAAAGCCCTCGCTCTTCCTCACCTTCCTTTGCCAGCGCTTTCACAACGATGCACACACACAAACAATGGTGAACTGCACTTGCCTTTCCTCCACGCGCTCCCGATACACATTCTCGAGCTCAGACACTCTCTCTGTCTCGGCGGAGACCGGCTGCTCAAGTGCAAACCTCCGGCAAGTTCTCCACCCGCGGAATTCTAAAGCCTTAGTGCTGTGAAAGCTTTGGCACGGGAAGGTGAGGAGAAGCAAGAGCTTTCAGTTCTGGCACCTGTGGTGCGGGCGGAATCACTGAACGTTTCCGGTGTGGGAGCAGGCCTCGGTGACAATGCGAAGATTGCCAGCGAGTGTGGGCACAGTTAGGAAATAAGCAAGCACGTAGCACCACCGTGTGTTCAGCTGTGAAACAACACACAAGGGAAGGTGAGGCGCAGCAAGGCCTTTCCGTGCCGGCCCCTTTGCTGTGGGACAAGTGGCTGGGCGTTTGCAGTGTCGGAGCAGGGCTCTGCCGATCGTGACAATGAGACAGAGTGTGGGCAGTGTTAGGAGCTGGGCAAGCACGCCGCTCCAGTGTGTGTTTGGCTGTGGAAGCGGCGGTGAGGGAAGGTGAGGAGGAGCAGCAGCTTTTTTCCGTGCTGTCCCCTTTGCTGCGGGAGAAATCCCTGGACGTTTGCGCTTCGGGAGCTGGTCTGTGCCGTAAGTAAGAGTGAGCTTGGGAAAAGATCTTCAGAGCGCTGGGAGTCAAGGCAAGTGCAGTTCACCATTGTGTTTCGCTGTGAAAGCGCTGGCAAGGGACGAGGAGCAATGAGAGCTTGCCGTGCTGCCACCACAGTGAGAGGGAGTGTGGGCACTGTCAGGAAATAAGCAAGCACGGAGGGCCGCTGTGTGTTTGGCTGTGAAACAACATACGAGAGAAGGTGAGGAGCAGCAAGGGCTTTCCGTGCCAACCCCTTTGCTGTGGGACAAATGGCTGGACGTTTGCAGTGTCGGAGCGGGGCTCTGCCGATCGCACTCAGCGGCGCTCCGTTCTTGCTTAACTCCGAACACTGCCAACACTCTCTCTCGCTGTCGCGATCAGCATCTTCCTCAGGATGGCCACAGGTCTACTTATTATTACAAACTTTGAGGAGTTCTCCCACACCAGTGGAGGACGGGCTTGACGCTGATGCTGTTCCTCACCTTCCCTTGGCTGAGTATGCTCCGCGCCACAGAGTGTGGAGCTCTCGCATTTCTTTACCTCCATCAGGCACTAAAAATGTTTCTCTTTCTCTCCCCGCTCTACCTACTCTGAGCTGTAGAGAACTACTGAAATGTTGCAAACCTTGAGGGATTTCTCCCACACCATAGGAGTAAGGGCTTAACGCTGTTGCAGGTCCTCACCTTGCCTTGGCTGAGCTTTCACAGACCCACAAACACTGGCACTCTGCCATGGTCTTAGCACTTAGAGAGTACCAACACTCTCTGTATTCCTCTCAGAATCGGCACAGGCCTGTTGAAATATTACAAACCCTGAGGAATTTCTCCCACACCATAGGTATAAGGGCCTAATGCTCTTGCTGGTCCTCACCTTGCCTTGGCCTACCTTTCACAACTGCACGAAAGGTGGGGCTCTGCCATGCCCTAACATTCTATATGGTTCAAGAGTCTCTCTCTCTCAGCATCGGCGTAGCCCTACTGAAATATTGCCAACATTGAGGGATTTCTCCCACAACAAATGTGGAAGGGCCTAATGCTGATGCTGGTCCTCCCCTTCCCTTGGCTGAGCTTGCACAACCTCACAAACACTAGGGCTCTCTACATTGCTTTACCTGCTACGGGGTCCCCAATCTCTCTCTCTCTCTTTCCCCGCCCTAGCCGCTCCGAGCTGCAGAGAACTATTGAAATCTTGCAAACGCTGAGAGGGATTTCTCCCACACGATATGTTTAAAGGAATAATGCTGTTGCAGGTCCTCACCTTGCCTTCACTGAGCTTTCAGAACCCCACAAACATTGGGGCTCTGCCATTGCCTTACCTCTTATAGAGTCCCAACACTCTCTGTATTTCACTGAGGATCAGCACAGCCCTACTGAAATATTGCAAACATTGAGGGATTTCTCCCACACCAGAGGAGGAAGGGCTTATGTTCTTGCTGGTCCTAACCTTCCCCTGGCCTAGCATTCACTCCTGTACAAAAAGTCGAGCTCTGCCATGGCCTAAACTTATATATGGTCCCAACACTCCCTCTTTCGTGGTCGGCACAGGCGTGAAATATGGCAAGCGTTGACGGATTTCTCCCACACCAGAGGAAGAAGGCCTTAGTGATGTTGCAGGTCCTCACCTTCCCATGGCTGAGCTTTCACAGCCCCACACACACTGGCGCTCTGCAATTGCCTTACATTCTACACGGTCCCAAAGGCCTCTCTGTTGCGCTCTCACCCTAGATCTGCAGACCCATATTGATATATAAAAAATGTTGAGGGATTTCTCCAAAACCATAAGTCTAAGGGTTCATGTTGTTGCAGTTCTTCACCGTGCTCTGACTGAGCATTCACAGCCCCACAGACACTGGGGCTTTGCCATTGCCTTGCCTCTTATGTGGTAATGTTTGTAATATTTCAACAGGCCTGTGCTGATCCTGAGAGAAATAAAGAGAGCGAGCGTGTTGGGACCCTCTAAGAGCTAAGGCAGTGGCAGAGCCCCAGTGTTAGTGGGGCTGTGAAAGCTCAGCCAAGGCAAGGTGAGGACCTGCAACAGCATTAAGCCCTTCCTCCTCTAGTGTGGGAGAAATCTCTCAACATTTGTAATATTTCGGCAGGCCTGTGCCTACCTTGGAGAGAGAGAGACAGAGTTGGGACCGTACGGAGGCAAGGCAATGGCAGAGCCCCCGTGTTTGTGGGGCTGTGAATGCTCAGCCAAGGGAAGGTGAAGACCTGCAACAGCATTAACCCTTACTCCTATGGTGTAGGAGAAACCCCTCAACGTTTGCGTTATTACACGCCTGTGCCGATCATGAAAGAATCATAGAATCATAGAATCGTTCAGGTTGGAAAAGACCTTTAAGATCACCCAGTCCAACCATTAACCTACACTACCAAGTCCACACTAAACCAATCAAGGGTAGACTAGACTAAACCATGTCCCAAAGTGCCACATCTACCCGTTTTTTGAACACGTCCAGGGATGGTGACTCCACCACCTCTCTGGGCAGCCTGTTCCAATGCTTGACTACCCTTTCCGTGAAGAAAGTTTTCCTCATTTCCGACCTAAACCTCCCCTGGCACAGCTTGAGCCCATTTCCTCTCGTTCTATCGCTAACTACTTGGGAGGAGAGACCAACACCCACCTCACTACAACCTCCTTTCAGGTAGTTGTAGAGAGCGATAAGGTCTCCCCTCAGCCTCCTCTTCTCCAGGCTAAACAATCACTCAGCCGCTCCTCATAAGGCCTGTGCTCCAGACCCTTTACCAGCTTTGTTGCCCTTTTCTGAACACACTCCAGCACCTCAGTGTCTTTCTTGCACTGAGGGGCCCAAAACTGGGCACAGTATTCCAGGTGCGGCCTCACCAGCGCCGAGTACAGGGGAACAATCACCTCCCTGCTCCTGCTGGCCCCACTATTCCTGATACAAGCCAGGATGCTGTTGGCCTTCTTGGCCGCCTGGGCACAACTGCTGGCTCATGTTCAGCCGACTGTCTACCAACACCCCCAGGTCCTTCTCCGCCAGGCAGCTTTCCAGCCACTCTTCCCCAAGCCTGTAGCGCTGCATGGGGTTGTTGTGACCGAAGTGTAGGACCCGACACTTGGCCTTGTTAAACCTCATACAGTTGGCCTCGGCCCATTGGTCCAGCCTGTCCAGGTCCCTCTGCAGGGCCATCCTACCCTCCAGGAGATCGACACTCCCACCCAGTGTGGTGTCATCTGCAAACTTACTGAGGGTGCACTCAATCCCCTCATCCAGATCATCGATAAAGATATTAAACAAGGCTGGCCCCAAAACAGAGCCCTGGGGAACACCGCTCGTGACCGGCTGCCAACTGGACTTAACTCCATCTACAACTACTCTCTGGGCTCGGCCACCCAACCAGTTTTTTACCCGGCAAAGACTACTCCCGTCCAAGCCATGAGCTGCCAGCTTCCCAAGGAGAATATTGTGCGAGACGGTGTCAAAAGCTTTGCTAAAGTCCAGGGAAATGACATCCACAGCCTTTCCATCATCTACCAGGCGGGTCACCAGGTCATAAAAGGAGATCAGCTTGGTCAAGCAGGACCTGCCTTTCACGAACCCATGCTGGCTGGGCCTGATCCCCTGGTTGACCTGCACTTGCCTGTTGAGTTCACTCAAGATGAACCGCTCCATAATCTTCCCCGGCACCGAGGTCAGGCTGACAGGCCTGTAGTTCCCCGGGTCCTCCTTCCGGCCCTTTTTGTAGATGGGCGTCACGTTGGCAAACCTCCGGTCATCAGGGATCTCCCCTGTTACTGCTGATAGATAGGACTGCTGATAGATGATGGAAAGTGGCTTGGCAAGCTCCTCTGCCAGCTCCCTTCGGGACTCTCCGGTGGATCCCATCTGGCCCCATAGACTTGTGAACGTCCAGGTGGCATAGCAGGTCATTAACTGCTTCCTCCTGGACTATGAGGGCTCCATTCTGCTCCCCATCCCTATCCTCTAGCTCAGGGGCCTGAGTACCCTGGGGACGACTGGTCTGGCTGTTAAACACAGAGGCAAAGAAGGCGTCAAGTACCTCAGCCTTTTCCTTGTCCCTGGTGACAATGTTCCCCCCCGCATCCAGGAAGGGATCCTTGGCTCTCCTTTTATTGCTAATGTACTTGTAAAAGCATTTTTTATTATCTTTTACAGCATTGGCCAGATTAACTTCTTGCTGGGCTTTTGCCTTTCTAATTTCCTCCCTGCAGGACCTGACAAGATCCCTGTACTCCTCCTGAGTTGCCCGCCCCGTCTTCCAAAGGTGGTAGACTCTCCTTTTTTCCCTGTGTCCCCGCAAAAGCTCCCTATTCAGCCAGGCCGGTTGTTTTCCCCGCTGGTTGGTGTTACGGCATGCGGGGACAGCCCGCTCCTGCGCCCTTAAGACTTCCTTCTTGAAGAAGGCCCAGCCCTCCTGGACCCCTTTGCCTTTCAGGACTGCCTCCCAAGGGACTTTCCCAGCCAGGGTCCTGGAGAGGCCAAAGTCTGCCCTCCAGAAGTCCATCGTAACAGTTTTGCTGCCCCTCCGCTTGGCATCACCCCCAATTGAGAACTGTATCATATCGTGGTCGCTAAGCCCAAGACGGCCTCTGACCACGACATCTCCCACAAGTCCTTCTCTGTTAGTAAACAGCAGGTCAAGCGAGGCACCTCCCCTGGTAGGCTCGCTTACCCGCTGCGTCAGGAAGTTATCCCCCACATGCTCTAGGAACTTTTGGGACTGCTGCCTCTCTGCTGTATGGTATTTCCAGCAGATGTCTGGCAAGTTGAAGTCACCCACGAGAACAAGGGCTAGCGATTGTGAGACTTCTGCCAGCTGCTTATAGAATGCCTCATCTACCTCTACATCCTGGTTGGGTGGTCTATAGCAGACTCCCAACAGGACATCTGCCTTGCTGGCCTTCCCCCTCATCCTCACCCATAAGCACTCTGTACAGTCAAAACACTCCCTAACATACAGAGCCACCCCACCACCTCTCCTTCCTTGCCTATCCCTTCTGAAGAGCTTATAGCCCTCCAGTGCAGCCCTCCAGTCATGAGAGTCGTCCCACCACGTTTCCGTGATGGCGACTATGTCATAGCCATCCTGCTACACAAGGGCTTCCAGCTCCTCCTGTTTGTTGCCCATGCTACGTGCATTGGTGTAGATGCACTTGAGCCGAGCTATCGATTTCGCCCCCAATGTTGCCATGCCGCCCCTGGGCTCCTCACTAGCGGACCCGTTTATATCCCCTTCCCCTTCCCCCTTCAAACCTAGTTTAAAGCCCGCTCAATGAGCCCCACCAACTCATGGTCGAGAATCCTTTTCCCCTTTGGAGACAGCCGATCTCCATCAGCTGCCAGCAGGCCCGGTGCCGTGTAAACCTCCCTGTGATCGAAAAACCCAAAGTTCCACCGACAGCCATAGCCTCTGAGCCACCTGTTAATCAGGTGAGTTTTCCCGTTCCTTTCAGCACTCCTAGCTGCCACTGACGGGATAGAGGAAAACACTACCTGCGCTCCCGATCCTGCGACCAATCGCCCCAGTGCCCTGAAGTCCCTCTTCATTGCCTTAGGACTCCTATGTGCAATCTCGTCACTGCCCACCTGTACAACCAGCAACGGGTAATAATCGGAAGGCCTCACGAGGTCAGGGAGTTTTCTAGTAACATCCCTAACCCGGGCCCCAGGGAGGCAGCAGACTTCCCTGTGGGATGGGTCCCAGCGGCAGATCGGGCCCACCCACCACAATTACCCTCCTTTTTTTCTTAACAGGGGCAGTTGTAATCCATGGGGTGGACTGACTGGCCCTCGGCAACCCCCTGGCTGAACCTTCGCCTTCACCTCCCTCCCTGCTTGCCTGGCCCTCAACTTCCAGAGCCCTATATCTGTTGTGTAGGGGCAGCTGGGAAGGTGAGGGAGGCCGGGAGGGGATTCGCCTGCCACCCCGGGCAGGGACCTGTTTCCATTCCCCCCCGTTTCTTAGGTCCCCTCCTTCTGCTTGCCAGCAAGAGGGCAGGGGATCCTCCGCTCCTTGTGGGGCCTCCGCCTGCTGCCCTGGGCCCAGAGATGGTAGGGTGCGGCTCCACCAGTCTATCTCCCTCTCGCATTCCCTGATACTCCTCAGCCTTTCCACCTCCTTCTTCAGCTCTGCCACCATGAAATGGAAGATTCAATGTTATTAATATAGTGTGATTGGAAAGGTCATAGCACTGCAAGCTGTCATTATTTTCATATCTGGCATTAGGAAAGATTGCCTCCGCAGCACATTTGCCTAGCTGAGTATTGATTTGAGTTCTCTGATTACAAATGGAACATAAAATACTCAGAGAATCATCATTTTCCATTCACCAGAATAGAGCGAAATTTCACAGCAGGTCGGGAGAGCTCTTCTGAGGGAGATACTCTATCTGTTGTGGGGCAGTGGATGCTGGAAACCTTGTGAGAGCAAAGCAGAACAAACACTGCATTTACAACAGATTCACAAAACATCAGAGACACTGAATGCTGGGTGGAGAGAGATGAGAACACTGCGGTGGATCCAGGAAGGTGGGGAAAAGAGTTTTTCCCTTCAGACCTTTTCCATAACTTTCTTCATCTCTTCCTTACTGTCCTTCTATATAGCCAGGGTTCATAATCCTGCTTGGTATGTCTGCAGTTACCCCTACCTCAATAACAAAGGGAGTAGTTTCCTGAAGATATTACTTCTTGAGAGAAGGGAGGCAGCAAGTCACTGTCAGAATTTCCTCAGGTGTTACATTAACAGAATGGAGAAAAAGAAAGAGACCTGGCACTATGCTGCTCCAAAAGGATCAGGTTTTGGTGATTCCTTTTCTTTGTTCAAGAGTGGAAACAGTAGCAGTCTGTGGAAGGAAAATGAGGTGCTCCTTGTCTTCTTTCTCCAGGAACGCAGCCTGCCAGTGCTTCTGCCCCATCCTCCCTCTTGCTCAGTTCAGGCTCCAAGCCATTCTCTGCTGAGTTGACAAAGTCCTCCACTGAGGTAACAGACATTGTAAGAGGATGGTACTAAAGGTCCAAAAGAAAGATCAAGACATGTATATTCTGCCCATCCTGGGTTCTGGCCTTGGCAGGGAGAAGCTTTGCTAAAAGCAGGACTGCTTGGCCCTAAGTTCTGGCCACCCTGCTGTCCTTCCACAGTCAGAGCTGAGTGGCTCTGCTGCCCTGGGTAGCTCCCAGGTGAGGAAATCTCTCCCTTCCTAAGGGGCTATCAAGTGCTGTTCCCAGGATTTAACTACAGTCTCAGCTGCTACAAGACCCCTTTCATGTCTGTGCTCTAGTAGAAAATGTAGCATGTTTAATTGGTATTCCAACCAGAGTAGCATTACCAGATTACACGGCTGCTGAAGTGAGGAAAAGGGAAAAATGCAAATTTATAAAAGGGTGCTGGTCTGAAGGCACTCTCGGGGTAATCATAAAAGAAACACAGGTGCCAGCTTGGACAGGTAGGACTAGGAGTGCAGCACAACCACCCTTCTTGCTAGTGCAAGGAAAATTGAGCAGAAACATTTTTTTAAGCAAGCTTGCAATTTACCTTATTAATAATTTGTGCAACACTTTCTGATATACTGGAAATACACTGACTGAAGGTTTGTGCCCCACTTGTATCGAAATCCTCATGCTGAGAGTGTGCAGATACACTAAGGGATGAAACTGCAAAAAGCCCCACAACTGTGCTGAAATCAGGTGGCACAATGCCTCCTGCTAAAACTTTTCAGTAAAGAGTAAAATGTGGCTGAACGCCTGTTGGGGGAGACTTTTTAAATTTGCTGCAAGACAATGAAAGTACACTTCTAACGGCACCTGCCAGGGTCTTTTTGCTTCCTCTCTGTATCTTCCGACACCCAAAAAGGGACATGATCCTCAGTCTACAAACGTAGATTGTCCAGACGTGTCCAGCTGCCTCAATGAAGGGCTGTGACAGAGCCCTGCCAGGTCCAACTCTTGTTCCCCGTGCTTTTACCAAAGATAACTCATTACAGCTAACAGACATAGACTTCAGGGGTGGCGAGATAGATGACCTTTAAGATCTGTTCCAACCCAAACTATTCTATGATTCTATGATTCTCTCTTCTCTTGCCCTCTTCTTTTCCTACTTTACCTCTCAATCTAAGGCTAAAAGGGAAAAGGCAGCACAAGAAGACCCTTCACCCAAGGAAATGGTCAGAAGTCTGCCCCTTGGCTGTGATTTGTTTTGCTCTAACTTCTCAGGGATGGAAGTGGGATAAAATTATGCTTCCTAAGGAAACCTCAGAGCTTTCCTCTTCACTCAACTCATGGACTAAGGCTTTGGCACTCTGGGCATGCGGTCAAAACTTGCCTCAAGCATTTTGACATCTGTTGGTGTTTGCCAAAACTTGCTCTGTGCTTCACTGGCTTCACATGACCAAGAGAAGGAAAATATGACAAGCTTTATTGATAGGATGAGTGGATGTAAAAATGGGCATAAATGAGAAGGCTCTGGTTGGAGACAAGACATCAAGCCATTTTCACTTTCCCCATCTTCAGGGAATGGCAACCACTGTAGTCATCATCTCTAGATTTCCAGCATGCAGTTCTGTACAAAACTTTCTTTTCACTGCAATCCGACATGGTTTTAAAAATAAAACTTCTTTTGTATTTTGTAGGGAGAAATAGATACCAAGAAATTTTAGTACCTGATTGAGCTGCAAGTCTCACACCAAGGTATCACTTTGCTGCGCTGGAGAAGGCCTATTGTGAAAGTCTTCCTTACAGGTCTGTAAGACTATGTGAAATCTCATTGTTATTTTGTAGTCAGGGTTCAGTTTTTAAATAACACAGGATGCCAACTTTCAAATAAGGTTCTGAAGTCATCCAGTCCTCTTAAATACTGCACTTTTTCAAACAAAGACTCAAGATTGTTTTTCAGACGCATCTTATGGCTATAATTCCTGCTGCCTCAAAAACTGCCATTGCTGACAACACTTGTCCGAGTGTGTTTCTGCAAATCTGATGCCAAATTAGTTGCCCTTAGTCCCATTTAAATAATGTTTAAGCTAATTCATGGGTACAGCTCTGAAAACAAAGGTATTGTGGAAACGTTCTCAGGCAGTGAATAGTTTGGTATCTTCAGTCATAATGTTGTATATAAAATGTGTCTAGTGCCATAATGTAGGTGTCAGAACAACCTCCAAGTAAAACTAAGGCTGTGGTGTTAATGTTGGGTAAGGTTAATATCCTTTCCACAGAAAACACTTTAAAGATGTAGTTGTTTCCAGCCTAGTGCATTGACCTCTCATCTCCATTTGAACTGCAGTGAGATGTCATTCTGGTCTGCGCAGCTGCTTGTTGTTAGATCTCATGAACCTGCCTGTCCTCAGGTCTTCTTGTTCTTGGCCAAAGACTGCCTGTGGTTGATGCAGTGTCTGAGTAGCTTCATGGAGGACACACGCTTTTCCTACTGCCCTGTTGTTAAGTGTATGCCAGTGCCATCACGTTTTGCTTCCCTACAGACATCACACAGTGCTACAGGACACCTGCAGGATGTGAGCAGGTTTATTGCTCTTGTGGAGGTTGGCAATACAAGCAAGAGAAAGGTACTGACACTCTTGAATTGTTCTTCTTTCCTCAAGTTCAAATAATACAGCAGCAAGCCCAACTTTGGCTAGTCAGAGGACAGTGTGGATCACTTAAAAGCTCAACTGAAGTGGAGGTTTATGTTTCACTTGAGGAAGAGATAACATTTACTGATGATGTCAGAAGAGTAAGGGCTGCAAGACGTGCTCTGAGGCACCTTTGGTTTTCTCTACCTCAAACGGTATTTAGCTACAGGGGAAAACAGTTAGAAAGCTGCCATTCCTTCCTTGTCCTCAGCTGCTTTACATATTATCCCTTCCTGTGGCCTGCTTTAGGAAGGAAGTGAAGTTCCAAAGGAGCCCTTACACGTCACTGAAAATAACTAACTTCTGGGGTGGGAGGGGAGGGGTTGTTTTGTGTTTTGGGGTTTTTTTAACCTGTTTCTATTCTCCCCTTAAGAAAGTTACTGAATATTGATATAGACAAGCATGTTGGTAATGGTTGGAAAGGCACAGGAACCAGGCCTGGTAAACAAAAAGGTCCAAGAGTTCCGGGCAGAAGAAGGCCTGGAAACAGCCAAGGATCAAGGTCGTTTCTTTTTCAGATAGGACGCGTGGTTGCTTTTTCAAAAGGTCAAAATTCTTCATTAATCTGGGCAATTCTTACTGTAATACCGTTGATATGGCATACAGCAACCATAAAAGAGATGCCATACAGTATTATATAGCAATTAACATTATACAATTCAGTTCATTATCTATTTTCACCCAAAATCAAATCTGCTTGAGGTACACATCAGACTTCCCCACCCTTTCACATTACCCACCAAGTACACCCAGGTCCTTGAGCAAAAGCAATCGCATTAATGGGTTTTCCTTTGCCTGAGGCAGGAGTAACCCAGACTGTCTTCCCCAGCATATTTTTTATGTGCACTACAGGCACTTTATCCCCCTGTACAGTATGTAAAAGTTTCGATTGGGCAGGGCCAGCTCAATTGGCAGATCCCCTAGTGTTGACTAACAGGGTGGCCTTTGCTAAACGTGTATCCCAATGTTTAAATGTCCCGCCACCCATTGCGCTCAGTGTAGTCTTTAACAGTCCATTGTATCATTTGATTTTCCTGCAGGATGGTGCATGATAGGGGATGTGATATATCCACTCAGTGCCATGCTCTTTGACCCAGGTGTCTATGAGATTGTTTCAGAAATGAGTCCCATTGTCTGATTCAATTCTTTCTTGGAGCGCCACGTCACCGTAAGACTTGCTTTTCAAGGCCCAGGGTAGTGTTCCAGGTGGTGGCATAGGGCATGGTATATGTTTCCAGCCGTCCAGAGGTTGTTTCCACCGTTGTAAGCACATGGCGCTTGCCCTGGCAGGTTTGTGGGAATGTGACATAATCAATTTTCCAGGCCTCTCCATATTTATATTTCAGCCATCATCCTCCATACCAGACAGGCTTTAACTGCTTGACTTGCTTGACTGCAGCACATTCATGGATAACCTGTGCAATAGGTTCCATGGTCAAGTCCACCCCTCAATCATGAGCCCATCTATGTATTGCATCGCTTCCTTGATGGCCTGAGGTGTCATGGGCACACCGAGCTATAAATAATTCACCCTTATGTTGCCAGTCCAGATCCACCTGAGCCACTTCAATCTTAGCGGCCTGATCCACCTGCTGGTTGTTTTGATGTTCTTCAGTGGCCCAACTCTTGGGTATGTGATCATCTACATGACGTACTTTTACAGCCAGGTTCTCTACCTGGGCAGCAATATCTTGGCATAATGCGGCAGCCAAGATGGGTTTGCCCCTGCACTGCCCGTTGCTCTGTTCCATTGCTGTAACCACCCCCACAAGGCATTTGCCACCATCCATGAGTCAGTATAGAGATAAAGGACTGGCCACTTTTCTCATTCAGCAATATCTAAAGCTAGCTGCATGGCTTTCACCTCTGCAAACTGCCTCAGTCCTCGTCCTCCTTCAGCAGTTTCTGCGACTTGTCATATAGGGCTCCATACAGCAGCCTTCCACCTCCAACACTTTCCCACAATACAACAGGACCCATCAGTGAACAGGACATATTGCTTCTCAGTTTCTGGTAGTTTATTATACAATGGGGCTTCTTCAGCACGCGTCACCCCCTCCTCTGGTGATATTCCGAAATCTTTGCACTCTGGCCAGTCCATGATCACTTCCAAGATTCCTGGGTGACTGGGGTTTCCTGTTAGAGTCCATTGTGTAATCAGTGTGGCCCAATTACTCCACATAGCATCAGTTGCATGATGTGCAGAGGGGGTCCTCCCTTTGAACATCCAGCCCAGCACCGGCAGTCAGGGTGCCAGGAGGAGCTGTGCTTCAGTACCAACCACTTCCAAAGCATCTCAAACCCCTTCATATGTTGCCAATATCTCTTTTTCAGTTGGAGTATAGCGGGCCTTGGTTCCTCTGTATCCCTGACTCCAAAACCCTAGGGGTGGACCTCAAGTGTCCCCTGGTGCTTTCTGCCAGAGGCAGGTAGGGTAGGGCCTATCTACCTACCTACCCACCTACCTTACCCTACCCAGGTAAGGCCATTCTCCCCAGCTGCAGTGTAGAGCACATTTTTTACATCTTGTCCTGCCTGGACTGGCCCAAGGGCTACTGCATGAACTATCTCCTGTTTAATTTGTTCAAAGGCTTGTCGTTGCTCAGGGCTACACTTGAAATCATTGTTCTTCTTCCAGGTCACTTGATAGAGAGGGCTTACAATCAGACTGTAATTTGGAATATGTGTTCTCCAAAAACCCACAACATCTAAGAAAGCTGGTGTTTCCTTTTTGCTAGTTGGTGGAGACATGGCTGTTATTTTGTTGATCACATCCATTGGGATCTGATGACATCCATCTTGCCATTTTATTCCTAAGAACTGGATCTCCTGTGCAGATCCCTTGACTTTACTCTGTTTTATGGCAAAACCAGTTTTCAGAAGGATTTGGACTATTTTCTTCCCTTTCTCAAAAACTTCTTCTGCTGTGTTGCCCCACACGATGATGTCATCAACATATTGCAGGTGTTCTGGAGCTTCACCCTGTTCCAGTGCAGTCTGGATCAGACCATGGCAAATGGTAGGGCTGTGTTTCCACCCCCCCCGGGGCAGTCAATTCCACGTGTACTGGACACCCCTCCAAGTGAAAGCAAACTGTGGCCTGCACTCTGCTGCCAAAGGAATTGAGAAAAATGCATTAGCCATGTCAGTTGTGGCATACCACTTGGCTGCTTTTGACTCCAATTCATATGGAAGTTCTAGCATGTCTGGCGTGGCAGCACTCAGCGGTGGTGTGACTTCATTCAGGCCATGATAGTCTACTGTTAGTCTCCACTCTCCATTAGACTTTCGCCCTGCCCATATGGGACTGTCAAAGGGTGAGCAAGTCTTGCTGATCAATCCTTGGCTCTCCAGTCGACAAATCGTCTCATGGATGGGAATCAGGGAGTCTTGGTTGGTGTGATATTGCCGCTGGTGCACTGTTGTGGTAGCGAGTGGTACCTGTTGTTCTTCAACCCTCAGCAACCCCACAATAGAAGGGTCCTTTGAGAGACCAGGCAAGGTAGGCAGCTGTTTAATTTCCTCCATCTCCAAGGCAGCTAAAGCCCATCAGTACCCTTTTGGGTCCTTGAAATACCCTCTCCTGACGTAGTCTATGCCAAGGATGCACAGAGCGTCTGGGCCAGTCACAATGGGGTGCTTTTGCCACTCATTCCCAGTTAGGCTCACTTCATCCTCCAATACAGTTAGCTTTTGGGATCCCCCTTTCAGTCCAGAAATACAGATGGCTTCTGCCCCTTTATAACTTGATGGCATTAGGGTACACTGTGCACTGGTGTCCACTAGAGCCCTACACTCCTGTGGGTCTAATGTTCCCACAGCTGTAGCCCTCCCTCTCCCTCTTTCTATCCTGTGTAGCTGTGCCACTTGAAAGATTTCACCCAAGCATCCAGACATACCTGCCCACTGTGCATGCAAGGGATCTCCCTCTGGTCATTTCTCACAGACACATATGTGTCTTGCAACACATTGGTTCAATAACCTCTATTCCTGGCTCTCCATATCAGAAATAGACCACTATGGGACCATCGTCTGCTTGGGAAGTACAATGGCATTTTAAGAACTATCAGAGAAAAAAAACCTATAGTTAGGAGGCCTGGTGACAGTGTGCTTTGAATTACTGTGATGGCAAACCTCAGGAAAAGTAAACAGTAAAATGGTATGCATGCTTATTTTAAGATTTTAACTCACTGAGGAGGAGGAGGCAGAACACAAACCAGAGCATTAGCATTTGGAATACAATTTCCCAAAGAAACATGCAATTTTTGCTAACTACAGTATCCACCCAAGTTGATAGTAAAAATGTAATGGAAAGGCAGGGAAAAGGAAGGGAAAGGAATAGCCTCGGGGAAACTAACATGCTGAACCCTGCTGCTCTGCTGCCTTTACCTGGGGAAGGAACTCCACATCACGACGGTGTAGTAACAACCATGTGAAGCTGAAAAGACTCAGGAAGATTTAACAGATGTGCCATTTCTAGGTTCTGATCTGGAACTATTTGTAGACAGGTCCTTGTATTATTACCTCAACAGTAAGGCAACTGGCTTACAGGTTATTCAATAACTCCTGTGAATGAAGTAGTGGAGGCTTCACCACTCAGTCCGAAGCTGAGTGCGCAAGCAGCAGAATTAATTGTGTTAACAATATATAAATTATTAAAATACAGTCAGGCCAGGCACAGCTAATACAACCAGTACCTCTAGAAGGGGATCTGCACCCCTTCAACCTAGGGAATTACATTTGGGTAAAAGTACACAAAAGAAAGGACAACTTATCTCCTCGGTGGGAGGAACCATTTTTGGTATTGCTAACTTTTCTCAGCAGTAAAGGTGGAAGAAAAAAGTCAACTTGGATCCATCACTCCCACCTGAAAGCTGCAACTGCTCTAGAATTGGAACCAGGAAACCCTCCTGGCACTGAGGGAACATCCACCACTGCAGAGACTGATTGACCCGCAGCCAGGAACCTACACAGAGCTAGTGGATCAGCTGTGCACTTGCTAACCTTGTGTAAAATTTCAACAGGAAAGTGGAAAGGAATGTGATACTTGTGAACCGCACATGGACTGAACTATAGCCTTACTTAAAACTGGAGTGTAATAAAGAGATAATTGTCTTTGTTAAAATACGCTGTTTGGTTTTTCTTACTAATAATATTTTATAATCCCTTACATGAAACCTATTATAATGAGACATCGCATTGGAGGTTTGTTCTGGGATGCAGTTTATCGGGCTGTGAAAACTCTGAGAAAATGTGCATGTCTGCAGGTAAATTAACTTGGTATTCTGTAGGGAGCCATAATCAAACTCAAGATAATTCCACTATGGGTAATACCGGTATAGAAGGGCATGCTGGTAATGTTTGGAAAGGCACAGGAACCAGGCCTGGTAAACAAAAATGTCCAGAAGTTCCAGGCAGAAGAAGGTCTGGAAACAGGGGAGGATCGAAGTCGCTTCTTTTTCAGATAGGATGCGTGGCAGCTTTTTCAAAAGGTCTTTCCTTAAAGTGAAATGAGCCACTTGGAAGGACTCTATAAACTCTTGGTTGCACTGAGTGGGAGGCTGTGTGATTCTCACGTCCCGCCTTAGTTTAAGCACTGATTTACGGAGTTCTTGCAGTGTTTGGTGGTGTGTTACCATCTCAGGGTGGCTTAGCAGCTCCGACCTCCTCAGAGCTGCGGTCATGCCAAGAGCTGCAAGAATTTGAGGCATCTGTTTTCATTCTAGCATCTTGGCACATTTGGCATTGTTCCAATGGGTTTGATGGACCCCACAGAGCTGGTGAAGCAGCCACAGGATTTCACTGAAAATCCGTACCAAAAATCACAGAAGGAGGCTCGGAAGACCAAAGCACCCCTGTGTGCAGAGGTACTGCTGCCTTCTCCCGCATATGTGCACTCCAGTTTCACTCTCTCTGTTCAGGGAGCTTACAGTGGTGTTTGGATCTAATCTTAGGCTATTTCAGTCCAAAGCACTTCAGGGTTCTCTGCAAACAATTGGCATCAATCAAGCTATGTTACTCAGGTGCTACTTTATTTGATATTGCATTTCGAATGTAATGCAACATGCTGGTGAAAGAGGTGTTCAGTACTGTTTTTTCTTGACTGTCTTAAGTCACCACCTTCGTGTACTTTGAGGGCTGTGTCCAGTGCTGGGCTCCGCAGGACAAGAGAGACAGGTACAGACTGGAGAGAGGGTCCAGCGAAGGGCCATCCTAGCATCCTAGGTATTGCTTGGCAGTTGCGTTATTGACACGAGAGAAACCTCCAAAGAGAGCAGGAAAAACAAGTCTTTCACTGCATAGCTGACTATTGAATGACAGGATGCATAACATCAGCAGTTCAACCACTGAGGTTTTATGTAGCGTATTCATTTAAATCATATTGTATGCCTTCATGTACTTTGAAGGCTGTGTCCAGTGCTGGACTCCCCAGGACAAGAGGGACAGGGCAGACTGGAGAGACTCCAGTGAAGGGCCACCAAGATGGCGAAGGGACTGGAACATCTCTCCAATGAGGAGGGGCTGAGAGAGCTGGGACTGTTCAGCCTGGAGAAGAGAAGGCTCGGGGGATCTTCTCCATAGATATAAATGTCTGAAGGGAGGGTGCAGAGAAGATGGAGCCTGGCTCTTCAGTGGTGCCCAGGGTCCAGCTGGCTCAGGGTTGCCCTCCTTCAGCAGGGGCTTGGACCAGATGACCTCTGGAGGTCCCTGCCAACCCCAACCGCTCTGTGAGTGCGTGATGCTGGCACAACCACCACCAACAGGGACTGAAAGGGGCCTGAGCAAACGCAGAGGTGTGAAGCATGCTGCCAGATGGGCTTTGCATCACAGGGTCTGTCTCTGAGGCTGGGGCAACAACTCCTGGGTGCGCCCCCGGGTGCACTCCCCAGAGTCTTGTGATGTCACCAGAGAGTCACAGTTACCCTGCGATGTCACTTGCGGTGGGCAGCTATATACACCAGCGTCACAAACTGCCAGCGGTACACCAGATGTCGAGTCCTGTGGGCAGCATCCAAGCCATCGAGTCCTGCCAACAGCACACCAGACATTGTGACCTGCCAGCAGCTGAGGAGCCACAGAGTCCCGCCAGTGGCACCCATCAATTCCTGCCAGCGGCAGACAAAACATCAAGTCCCACCAGCAGCTGACAGGACACTGAGTCCCAGCAGCAGCACTGGAGGCGTCCAGGAATGAGCCGGTGGTGCCGGGAGCTGACAGGAGCTCCCGGCGGGGGGACACCTGCCCCATCTGCTTGGATCCCTACCAAGGCCCCGCTGGCGTGGACCCATGTGGGCATGTTTTCTGCCACGCCTGCATCCAGCGCTGGGCTGCCACCGCCGTAGCTGCCAGCTGCCCGATCTGCCGGCGGCCCATTGTGGCTACCCGCAGCCTGCAGGTCGAGGATGATCATGCTGGGGTGGCCCGCCGTCGCCGCAGCCGCTTCCATCCCTACGCAGGGCCGGGGCAGGGGCGAGAGCAGCAGCAGCAGCAGGGCCCCGGAGGTCCCCGGCGCCGGAGATTCTCTGCTGAGAGCAGGGAGCGCAGCCCCGCCGTGCCCCGCCAGCGTGTGCGGAGCCTGTCCTGGCAGTGGGACAGCGATGGGCACAGGCGGCTCCACTACCCACTGGTGACCAGGGAAGATCCATCATGGCTGCGGAGGGTCCAGGAGGATGAGGCGGGCTCAGGGGACCACACGCGCCGCCTCCCCTGGCTCCGGTTCTGAGTGGGGTAGCCAGACCCGCCGGGGTCCCTCTGAAATAAAAACACTGGGGATGCTGAGAGTGGCCACGCCTGGTTTCTTCCATGCCGGTTTGCTCGTCCCTGCAGGGATGGACCCCTGGAAGGGGAAGGGGGAGTCCCCTGAGACTCTTCCAAGCAGATCCCTGATGGGGCCAGTGTCTGCTCTCCTGAAGGCCAGGGTGGGGAAGGATGCTGAGATGGAGGTTTGGGGGAGACCCTTCTCTCCTCTCCTGGTCCCACACACCCCCATGCTGTGGAGGGCTGTGATCCCACAGGGTGGCTCTCCGGGCTGGGGGAAGCAGCCCTGGCACAGCCGCCTGCTGAAGGGCAGCTGCCTGCGCTGCCCACGGGAGAAGCGTCCCCAGCCGGGATGTGTCTTGTATTTAGGGGTTCTCTTCTTCAGGGAAACCCAGAGCCCTTCCCCACTCCTCTCCAGCTGGGGAGTACTCCAGGGCATCCCCAAGAGCTGTGCGGTGGCAGCGTGCCCCAAAGGGTGCCAGGCCCTCGCTGCCGCCCTGCTCCGTGCCCTCCCGCAGGCCGCGTGGCTGGGAGCTCCTGGCATTGGGGCTGAGCTGCTGCGCGCACCTGCCTGCTGCCTTGGCAGATATTGCTTCCCAGTGAGCAAACCCAAACATTGGTGTCGAGAGTTTTGGAGGCTGTGTCTGCCCCAGCAAGGGCAGCCAAGCATGGGGTGAGGCTGCTCACGGTGACCACGTCCTCTCAGTGTCTTCTGGGCCCCAGAGACTGATGCAAAGATGAACATCTCACAGAGATTTAGATTGGAAAACACTGGCAAGCAGGAGGTGGCTCTTTGGTACTTCCCAAAGGCTCCCTCTGAGCAGCAGTCTCTCATCAGAGGTCCCAGGCCGTGCCAGACATCGAGGTGGCCCTTTCTGTCCTTCCCTGGCACTCAGGGGAGCAGGAGGCAGGACGTTTGCAAAGGGCTTTCTGGTGCCTAGAGGAAGATCCAGCCCTTGCAGGGCTTTTGGTAAAATCATCCCCCCTTGGCCCAGCAGCTGGCAAAGCTCCAGCCCTTGCCTGCTATGCCGGCAACTAGACAGAAGCGGGCTCATCTGCGGCTCGTGTCACGGCTCGCAACGTCTGCCTGGCTAACTTGAGACAAGTGGCGCTTCTGGCACTGAGCCGTGTTCCCGTGTTTCATACTACATATCCATCAATATTGCAGGGCACCGTGCTGCTGCCACCACAGCGTAACCCACTCTGGCAGAGGCTGTATTGCAGGGTGGCATCGACTCATCCTCCCATGACAGTTGCTCTGTGCCGGACGTCAGCCCGCACTGGGGCTGGGGAGGGATTAAGAGGCTGAATCTGTAATGGATCCTCGCCGGGTGATCAGTGTTTAACGGCTTTGACCTGCTGCTTCTTGGTTGTATTCCAGTCCCTTGATGGAATTTCTCATGTGTAACCGAGCCCCGCTAATCCATCCTGGCCATATATAATGGATGGTGGTGGAGTGAAGGAACACAAGCATGGCTGCATATCAGTAACAGATGTCCGGGCAGTGGTGCAGCAGGTCCCTCTGCTGAAGATCCCCCACTGCTGGTACCTGACCTCTGTGCCAGCCAGTGCAAAACCCTTCCTCTGTCCCCCAGACCTGGCCTGGCCATGTGTGAGGGCAGGTGCTGTGACCAGGTTCGGCCATTCTCCACTGGCACAAGGAGCGGGAGGAGGCTTGGAGCCAAGGCACTGAGTCGCTGTTTCCAGGACCAGCACTGGTGCCGCCCACTGAGCCCCAGCCCTGGCACTCGATGCCCCCGTCAAATATTAATGCAATGCTCACTGCTCACTCTGCCCTGCCCCAGCGCTGCAGCCGCGGCCCCTGCGTGCTCCAGGGTTGCCTGACCCCTCTGGCCTCCCCTTCCGCCCGGTAGTGCACATTGCTCCCCGCGTGGGGACTTTGGGGGTGCAGTTCCACCCACCTTTGGGTGATGCCCAAGCAGGGCAGGGCAGGGCAGGGCAAGACCCAACCCCCTGCACTCGACAGGGGGCACCTGGGTGCCTCCTGTCCCCGGCGGCCGGCTCAGCCCCCCACAGCAGGTAAGGCCCCGCTGGGGCTGGGGCTGCGGGCACCCCCATCCCTGGGGGAAAGCCAGCCCATCGCCCCCGGGGAGCGGGGCGGGCAGGCCGGGGTCATGGGGTGCCCGGAGAAGGGCTGGCGGCGACAGGGGTGGCCCCGGACTTGGTCCTCGGCTGCGGGACATGGCGATGTCCCCCGGAGCTGAGGGGGCAGCGGGGGCTCTGCAGCTCCGTCCCGTCTTCTGAAGGAAACGGCCGCCTGTGGGCCTTTCCCGGGGAGGGTTCCCCGCAAGGACCGGGGTGACGTGCCGGGCATCCTCACGGGGCACCCCTCATCCGGTCACACGTGGGGGACCCTGGGGGGTGTTGGGGGCCCATTTCCCCTTGCCTGCCTTCCTCCAGGAGGAGGCCTGCGCCTCTTCCCCCGACAGCCGCCCGGCCCGGCGGGGGATGGAGCCCGGCAGGTCCGTGGCGGCGGAGCTGAAGCTTCGCAAGCCCTCGCAGTGGGACAGGACCCCGGCGCCCTTCTTCGCCCACCTGGTAGGTCGCTGGCTCCGCCGCGGCCCCCGGCTCGTCCCCCTGGCGCCCCTCCGAGGCCCCCATGACTCTGCCCGCGCAGGGTGGGCCAGCCGAGCCGGAGGCAGACGCGGACTCCCTGGTGCCCACGCACGACGAGCGGGGCCGCCCCATCCCCGAGTGGAAGCGGCAGGTGATGGTGCGCCGGCTGCGGGCCCGGCTGGCGGACGAGGAGGCGGCGGGCGGCCAGGTACGGGTGTCCCGGGGATGGGGGCCGCACGCTGCCGGCCCGGGGGGACGCTAACGGCCCCTCTCCGCAGGACGCGAGCTCCTGGCGCTTCTCGCCCTCCCGCCAGGCCGTGCTGGGCCCCTTCGGGGAGCTACTGACCGAGACAGACCTGCAGCAGCTGGAGTGGGTGGTGGAGAGCCTGCGGCTGCGGCGGCGGGGCGAGGCATACCAGGGCGAGCTGCGGCGCCTGGCGCGGGAGCTGTGCGCCCTCCTGCCCGCCCCGCTGCTCAGCATCACCGTGCACAGCCCCCCGCCCGCCCCGGGGCAACCCCTGCCCCTCTGGTGTGACCGCCTGGCCGGCGCCGTCAGCAGCCTGGCCGCGCTGGTGGCCCACGCCGAGGGGGCGCGGGTCGCCTCCCCCGCCGCCGCCGCCGCTCCTCCCGCCGCCGGCGGCGAGCAGCTCCGGGAGCCGGCGGGCAGCCTGGCGCAGCGGGAGATCCAGCAGTGCGGGGTCTGTGTCCGCAGCCTCCGCGGCGCCTTCGAGCCCGCGTGGGGGGCGGCGGAGGGGAAGGCGGTCGGGGGGAGCGGTGCGGAGGCCGCCAGCGACTCGGGCATCAGCTGCGAGGAGGCGTTTTCCGAAGGCGGCGGCTCCCCGGGGCCGGGGCCCGAGCGGGGCAGCCTGAGGAAGGAGCGGATCGTGATGCTCTTCCTGAGCCACTGGAGACGGTCCGCCTACGGCCCCTCCCCGCCGGCCGCCGGGGACCCCCGGGAGGCAGCCGGGACCGGGGTGGGGGGGGGGCCGGCCCGCCTGGCGCGGCAGAGGGCGGCTATCCAGCGGCTTCTGGGCGGCTGGCGGGCCGCCGCCTCCCGCAGCGCCCCGCCACCGCCGCCCCCCGCCACCGGTCGCGCCCCGCTCTCCCCAGAACAGTTCGTGGCGAGAGCCGGGGGAGCGGCGGCCGACTACGAGAGCCTGTCGCTGGAGCTCTTCATGCTGGGCTATTTTCGCATCCTGGAGCAGGAGCTGCCCCCCGAGGAGCGCCGCGGCCGCCACCTCCTCTGCTTCGAGGTCTTCGAGCAGCTGGGCCGGCACGGCTGGCGGGCAGTGCGCTCCTTCCACCGCGCCGTCACTGACGAGATCGCCGCCGGCCGGCGGGGCTGGCAGGACGGCTTCGACGACATCAAGGCGAGGTATTTCGGATCCCCCCAAAGCTCGGCCCGGCGGTCGGGGAAGGCCGGGAGAGAGGGGGAAGAGATCTGCCGCTACATCGACCGCAGCTTTGCCTTCTGGAAGGAGAAGGAAACCGAGATCTTCAGCTCGGAGGAGTGATGCCCGCTGACGGGGAGGGCGGAGGGCTGCGTGAAGTCGCGGGCTGCAGTAAAGGCCTTTTCAGTTCTGTCCGAGCTGAGCGAGGTTTCCCGGGGCAATGGAGAAAGCTTTTGGACGGAGGGGACCGCCCCGACACCCCGACCCCACCCCCCACCCCCCCGGGATCTGTGTCTTGGCTCCCGGCTCCCTGCGGCGAGGAGGCTGCCGACGTTTATTTGTGGCCCCCGAGGAGTGAGATAACATCCTATATTTAACACTCGGCATCGGCAGCCGCAGCCGGGGGGAGGAGGGACAACGCGGGGACCCCCGGTGACCGATGAGGCGGAGGCGGGGGGGCGTGCTGGGGGGAGCCTTTTCCCCCAGGCTTGCGGTGCCCGGCTGGCCACCGAGGGATGCTTTCCAAAAAGCAGCAAAGCCGCGGGGCGACGGGGTGGGCAGCGGCGGGCAGCTCTGCCCGTACGGTGCCTTTAAGAGCAGGGAGCGCTGTCCCGGCGCCGCCTAAAAATAGCGTGTTCCCCCGTCCCGGCTGGATCCCGTGTCGCGCCGGTGTGTCCCTCCCCAGTGCCGGGACCGGGGCCACTTCCCTCCCGGCGGGCCGGCCGGAGGGCTGCAAAGCCCAGGTGAGAGCGGGAGGGAGCGAGCCGGAGCGGGGCCCAGCCCAGCCCCCAAACCACCCCCACCCCGAAAAATCGGTAGCAGCTCCGGCAGGGTAGCTCGGAGCATGGGGAGGAGAAATCTCGGCCACCGTGAAAGTGGGAGAAGTGGGAGTCGGCGTTCCAGGGAGCACTTCTCCTGCCCCTGCTGGTGCCTGTAGATCAGGCATTGGGAAGGCACGATTGTGCCAGGGAGGGGGCAGAGAGGGAGAATGTCATCGCCTTTTCCTGACAGGGACGCCCTCGCCACGCTCTGCTCGGGCTCTGTCGGCCAGCAAGGCGGTCCCTGCGGCCATCCTCAGCACCATGGTGAGGAACGTGGATGACTTTGACTTCTGCCTGCCTTCGCATGCCCAGGGCATGCTGGAGGGGCTGCAGCAGCTGCGCGCCAACCCCAAACTGGCAGATGTGACACTGGTGGCAGGCGGGCGGGAGTTCCCCTGCCACCGTGGCATCCTGGCCCTCTGCAGCCATTACTTCCATGCCATGTTCTCTGGCGACTTTGCCGAGAGCATCGCGGCACGGGTGGAGCTGAAGGAGGTGGACCCCAGCGCACTGGAGATGCTGCTCGACTTTGCCTACACGGGGAAGGTCACCATCAACCAGGGCAACGTGGAGGGGCTGATGCGGACCTCCAGCCAGCTCCACTTCCCCACTGTCCAGAAGGTCTGCAGCCGCTACCTCCGGCAGCAGATGGATGCCACCAACTGCCTAGGTATCTGCGAGTTCGGTGAGAGCCACGGCTGCCCTGAGGTCTCCTCCAAGGCCTGGTCTTTCTTGCAGGAGAACTTTGAAGCCGTCTCTCGGCAGGAGGAGTTCCTCCAGCTCTCCAAGGAGAGGTTGGCTGTCTACCTCTCCAACGACCAGCTGCAGGTGCAGGAAGAACAGAGCCTGGCCGAGGCCGTGTTGCGCTGGGTACGCCATGACCCAGGGCTCCGAGCCCAGTTCCTGCCTGAGCTGCTGGAGCTGGCCCACATCATGTCGCTGCCTGACCAGTACCTGCAGAACCTGCTTGCCACCGAGCCTCTCATCCGTGACTCAGATGCCAGCAAGGCCCTCGTCGCCCGATCTTGTGCCACGGTGAGTAGCTCCTGCCCCAAATCCCACCTCCCGAGCAGCAGAGGAGGCTCAGCTCAGAGCCTGACGGTCCTGCCCTGGCCTCTCCATCAGAGGCAGAGTGATGCCAGTGCCCAGAAGAACCCCCCAGCCCCACTGCAGAAGCTGGAGGAGGTGCTGGTGGTGGTCGGCGGCCGCGTGCTGGAGGAGAGTGAGGATGAGGATGGCGGGCTGGAGATGCCAGCTGCGCCTAGGAACTTCGCCTTCTACAACCCCAAAAGCAGTAAGTGTCCATAGCAGGGATGGGGCAAGTGCACCCCCCCCCGCCCATGTTAATTAACCCTCCATCTACCCCAAAGCCACCTCTTGCCAAATGGTCTGGTGTGAGGAGGTGCACTGGGGAGGTGGGGAGGAAGGAACAGTGAAATAGGGCTGGCTTAAAAGTGTCATTGCTGGCTGCAAGGGGTCATCACTTGGCTCCGCTGGGTTTCAGGGCGATGGATAGCTCTGCCTGACTTCCCTGATTACAACAAATGGGGCTTTTCCCTGGTGGCTCTGAACAATGATGTGTACGTCACAGGTAGGTGCTGGGGCTGCCAGTGCAGGGTGGGGCTCCCCAAGGAGCAGGGATGGAGGATTGGGGACAAAAATGTGGGCACAGGGCAGTGGTGTGGGACTGGGGGCTACCCTCCTCTCCAAGCAAAGCCCTCTTCTTGCTCCCTTCTTGGGTGGATCCAGCCACTGGCGAATGATGCCCAGGGACGGCTGCACTCAGAGTGGACGGCCCGCCTGACCCATCCCTCCCCAGGTGGTTCCCGGGGCTCCCAGAACAACACATGGTCAACTACCCAGGCCTGGTGCTTCTGCCCCAGGGATGGCACCTGGAAGCCCATTGCTTCCATGCTGAGAGCCCGGACAAACCACACCAGCACTGTCCTCAATGGTGAGATCTACGTCATTGGGGGTAAGGCCATGAAGACCCCGCAGGTGCTATGGGGGTGGGGGTCCATGGGTGCCCCAGAGCAGTGGGGTGGCTGCAGCATCCCACTGCCCTGCAGGGACAACGGTGGACGCGGTGGAGGTGGAGCGCTACGACCCCTACAGCAAGAGCTGGTGTGCCATCAGCCCAGCCCTCAAGTATGTGAGCAATTTTGCGGCCACCAGCTGCTTGGGCAAGCTGTACCTTGTGGGCTCCTGCGCCGTCAAGTACAATGCGCTCACCCTGCAGTGCTACAACCCTGTCCAAGGTGAGAGCTGGCCCCACTGCCGTGCCCCACCAATGCCTTCCTGGGGAACAGGACTGAGGAGGACCCCCAGGCAGGTGACATCCTGTGCTGCCAGGCACGATCCCATGGGATGCAACCAGGTGCTAATGGGATCTGGCAATGGCTATGGCATGGGGCCAGGGGCCAGCCAGGGGCACAGCTGCTGGCAGCATGGACCTGGGTCGCAGACCTCTAGCACAGCCTTGACCTGACCTTCAGTGGAGCAGGATCCCTGGGGCAGAGGGATGGGGGAGGCTGCCTGCCTTAGGGAGAAACTAAACCCCTGTGACAATGCCACCTCCGCAGGCAGCCTCTGTGCAGCCCACGGTGGTCTCCCCCATCCCACACCACCACTACAAACAATATCCCCCCACTTTTTTTTATGCAAGAGCCTCATCTGGGATGGGGACTGCAGGTGCCACCCTGCCTGGCCACTCTGTCCCCTCCCTTTCAAACTCCCCCTTAAATAGCTGTGGGCTCGGCAATGCTTTTTTCAGTCACTGGCAGCTGTATCAAGAGCCAAGGGTGGGACACACTGCTAATGGCTGCTTCTTGCAGATTTGTGGAGTGTGATCACGTCCCCCTTCATCCCCAAGTACCTGTCGGCCCCACGCTGTGCCACCCTACGTGGGCTCATCTACCTCATTGGGGACAATACCAAGAAGGTCCATGTGTACAACCCGGAGGCCAACATCTGGCAGAAGGTAGCAGGATGCGGGGCTAGGTGCAATCACCCTCCCTGGGGAAGTGGGGCAGCTGTTCCCTCCCCATCAGCACCCCACAACCATACCCTCACACCCTCTCCCCCCAGGGTGCCAGCACTCCCCTCCCCTGCCCCCCCCCCCCCCCCTCATCCCTTGGTTCTATTAACCCTTGCAGAGCCAAAGATGCCCCAATCTTTCCTTCCTGGCTCCCTGTCACACCCACACTAGGAGCATGGCTTTTGCACCAAGTTACTGATTTTAAGCAACGTTCACACTGCAGAAGCTCACAGGACACACACACACACACACGCTTTTCCAGCACCACCCTGCTGCGGGGTGTGCAGGGCTCCTGCCTGCACAGTCTGGCAAAATCCTGCCTGTCTCCTCTGCCCTCCAGACCCCCCCACCACTCCCCGCAGGACCCCCTGAAACCAAGACATGGCCCCAGGGGCCCCGAAACCTCACAGAGAGGACAGGGCAGGGGAACACACTGGTTAGGTCAATGTCCACTGTGGTGGGAACGAGAGGTCCCCAGGGGGTCCCCGCACGTCTCACCCTGCCCCTCATGCAGGTGCAGCTCCTGCACACGCTTCACGAGAATGGCGGGATGGTGCCACTGGGCAACCAGCTCTTTGTCACCGGTGGCCACTGGAAGGGCATGGATGGGGACTACCGGGTGGACATGGAGGTGTATGACTGTGCCAAGAACCTCTGGACACGGGAGGGCTCCCTGCCCTGCCTCTGGCTCTTCCACAGCTCCTCCTCCGTCTTCATGGACACCTCCAAGTGGACAGAGGCTTTCCAGGGTGACCACATGTGGTAGGAGAGCCCACAGCATGGCCACAGTAGCTGCTCTCCCCTTCTTGCCTCTCTCCCCACTGCCAGTTCAGCTCTGCAGGGGAGGAGATGGAAACCCCTCTGCAAGGCTGGCTGGGGCATCAGGAGCATGTTCCCCACCCACCACCACAGGGAAAAGGCTTTTCCTTATAAATGCGCTTTGGCTAGTGCTCTCTTTTAGTTTGTTGGTGTTTTTTTTTTTTTTTTTTTAACTGCCTTTTTCCCCCTCCAAAACCCCAAAGTTTTTACAGTATTTTGAGGCCTCCCCAAAGTGTGGCCCATCCCATCAGAGACTGACATTGCTGCCTGGTGGCCAGCATGGGGAAACATGAGTGGGACCAGGGAAATCTCTCTTTCCCAACACCCAAAGCTCTCCGGCACCTCACTGGCTCACACTGAAGTGTCAGACCCACTCCAGCACCCCATGGAGCAGAATGACAGGAGATAAAACAGCTTTTGGATGCTTTGTGTCCTCGGGTAGCACAGCAGCCTGCGGAGGTGTGCTTCATCCTGGTTGCTCTCCCGGGGTGTGCAAGCACGTGGCCCTGGGAAGTGACCAAAGGGTCATGGTGAAGCAGCCGGCACCTCGGTGACTCCTGGTGCCGGGACAGAGCCGGGCGGTGCTTCCTGCCCCATCCCTGTCTCTGCTGGTATCCGGTTGCAGAGGACGCCCCCGATGGCCGGTCCCACCACCAGCACTGGGACGTAGTAGCTCTGCCAGCGTCGTTTGATGGTGAATCTGTTCTGTGTTAGGTTTTTTATTATTTTTGAAGCATTAAACATGCACGCTGGGGAGCTCTGTGGGTCGTGGGGGGAGCCCCTCGGATTGGGGAGGGAGTGGCCCCCGCCACTGGCGCTCCGCGCTGCTCCCCACAGGCCACGCGGGTTTTTGTACACGGGGGCGGGGGGTGTCCCCGCGTCCCGCAGGGGAGAACGGGGGCTCTCCTGCGGCAGCAGGCACCGCCCCCGGCAGAACCCGGCCGAGCCCCGGAAGCGGGGCGGGCCCTGCGGCGCCCTCGCAAGCCCCGAGACCGGGCCGGGGGCCGCCCTCCCAGTAGCGGCGGCGGCGGGATGCGGCTGTCGGAGCTGTGCCTGGCGCTCCTCTGCGCCGCCGCCGCCGCCGCTGGGACCGGCTCCCCGGGGCCGGCCCGGGAGCACTCGCCGGGCCCGAGAGCAGCCGCGGGGAGGACGGCGGCGGCGGGACGCAGGGAGCCGGGGGCGGCCGTCCCCCGGACCCGCGGCGTGGACCCCCGCCAGGCGTGGATGCTGCTGGCCGGGAGCCCCGGGCGGGCGAGCGGCAGCCCTGCCCGGAGAAGGACAGGCACGGTGCGGGATGGGACGGGGGCTGGCAGAGCACCGGTACCAGGCAGTGGCCAATCTCCAGAAAAATCACCCCAGGCTGCCTTGCAAGTTGGTGTGCCAAGCATTGCCTGTGCCCCCTCTGGGGCCCCCGCCGTGCTGGAAGAGCTGCTGAGGGAGCTGCAGCTTCTGCGGAAAGGTACCCACCGGCCCCGGCAAGTGCTGGAAGGAAGGGGGGGCTGAGAGGGACCCGAGGGCAGGAGGAGGGGACAGCAGAGACGAGGCACAGCGGGGCTGTGCAGCAGAGCCAGGCGTTGTCTTATCTTGGGGCCACGAAAAGCCGAGGTTCCTTCCTAAAGTCAAGCTCTGGTCGGGTTTTTGGGTCAGGCATGGTGAAGGAGCAGGTGAAGACATGCAGGAAGGCCTGGGAAGGGTGTGAGGAAGAGGAGGAAAGTGGTGAAGGCAACCCACAGGCTGGGTCCCATTGTCACGTGCAAGCAGCCTTCCACTGTCGGACACGTGAAAACATCTCCGTTGAGCAGAGATCATGGCAGGAGCTGCAGCTCTACTACATTGTGAGTGCCCAGCCTGCTGCATCTTCCTGCCCATGGGGGCACCCACCCTGGTGCAGGGGCTCTTCCTCTAACCCAAGCCTTTCCCCATACCCAGCCTGAGAGGGATGGGATGTTCCACCGCGGCACAGGGCTGAACCTGACCAGCGGGCAGTACACGGCACCCATTGCGGGGTACTACACCTTTACCGCCACACTTCACATCGGTGAGCCCTCTGGCACCCCCCCCACCCCCCCCGGGAGATCCAAAACAGCTCTCACCCTACCCTCTGTCCCAGTGCGCAGAGAGCAGCGGAGGAAGGGGCAACCGTGCAGGGAGAATCGTCTGCGGGTGCTGATTTGTGTGCAGTCCCACTGCCAGCACAACAGGTAGGGCAGGGCAAAGCTAGGAGGGGGAGAGGGACCCTGAGCTAGGGAGGGAGGAAGGAGTCCAGTGTGCCTGGGGGAACAACACTCTCCCCAGCACCACCCTCCCTCTTCTGCAGCAATTTGGAGACCATATCCCAGCTGGAGAGTGGTGGTGACCTTTTCACCATCTCCGTCGCAGGAGTCCTTTACCTGCAGGTTAGTGGTGCCAGCTCTGCTTGGGACTGTACTGGGCAGAAAGTTGCCTTCCATGGCCCCAGCTCCAGGGCTGAGCACCAAGTCTGTTTCTCAGCCCAGCTCCGAGCCCAAAGGACACTCAAGGTTGAGGTCAGCTGGGACACTACAGCACATACCATGGCTGGGCTGCCCTACTGGCCTTTATGTCATCCTTTTCCCAGAAGGAAGTGGGGTGAGCAGCCCCTCCATCTCTCAGCTGCTGCACACAGGGGAGAGCTCTCTCCTTTGCTCTGCCAGGCTGTATCCAGAGGTATTCCAGCCCCATTAAGCCCTCTCTCCCTCCAGGCTGGGCAGTATGCCTCTGTTTTCGTGGACAACGCTGCAGGCTCTCCCCTCACCATTCAAAGCGGCTCTGATTTCAGCGCCATTCTGCTGGGGGTGTGAAAAGGTGCTGGGCACCATGCAAGAAGCTGAACCTGTGCCAGGCGTAGCTGGACCCTTCCCTCTGCCAGTCACCATCACACCTCCCCTGCTCAGCACCAAGCCTACGGAAGATCTTCTGCTGCTGCAGACTGGTCCAATACTGCTTGTGCTGCAAGAACCATCTGAAGCTGGACAAAAGATCAGGGAGGATGACAATAATAATAATAATAAAAGAAGCCTGACAAGGAGCTAAAGGAGTTCACTTTTATCTAAAGGGTAGAGTTGGAAGTTTATCTTGGAAAATGCTGCTGACAACAGCTGCAGCCAGCTGCTTTCTCTGCAGGGCTTAGCTCCCATCTTGCCAGATGCTGGTCCCCATTTTCACTGTCAGCAGATTTCCCTGCCCAGGTTCTCAGCAGGCTGAAACAGGTTGTTTGTATCACTTCAGCTTCCCTGCAATATATTAGCAGTGAGTGTTTGCTTGCAGAAACCAACGTCCTTTGCAGCTAACCTTCAAAGCAGAGCAATGTCCCGATAATGCCACACATTCAGTTAAAGCAAATTCCTGTCCTGTGGCTTTCCATGCCAAGCATTCCCTGCCCATGGCACAGGGCCCAGGCCACGGGCAGTGCAGATATGCTCCTTGCTTTGGTTCCGATAGCCATCTGAGCCAAGGATGGCACAGGGCTACATGCCTGAACAAGGGCTGCAGAAGAGGTACCTGGGCAGGCTGGGTGTGGGACAAGAGCCACATGTTTTATTTCTTAGTAGCACGTAGCACTGGGCAAGTTGTGCCAGCAACACCATGAGATAGCTCAAACTGCACCCAGCCCCACCTTCCCTGAGGGATCTCCGCATGTAGGTGGGGGGAGGCATCCTCATGCTGGACCTCACTCATGAGGGCTTTCTTGGCCCTGCCTGGCCTTCTCCACAGGTTGCATCTCCTCAAGGAGCCTGGTGAAGTAGCTGTTGCTGCAGCTCTTCATGGGTGTGGGTATTTGGATCCTGGAGGGGGCAGAGGGGGCAGCTCTGGCTGTGCAGTTTTAATGCTGACTTCCTCCCCAAGGCAAAGAAAACTTGTCTCTTGAAAGGAAAGATGTGCTTTTCCCCCAGCTGAATGGGTGAGCAGCATCCTGGCAGAGACAAGGCCTCTGTAGCTCCTGCCCAGCTGAGGAGCTCAGCCCAGGCAGCACCTCCCAGTTATCCTGTGTGACCATGAGCCAAGGCAGTCTCGCTCACATCAGCCACCTTCCCTTCTTACCAAACACGCCTGAGAAGATACAAAAGGATTCAGTGCTGGAGAACAGAGCTTACCAAGCTGGTAAGCTGTCCTCTGCGAGCAATGTATAAAGAGCCCAGTGCCCTTGAACACAAAATTGGAAGACTTGATTAAGTTGGAGATACTGGGGGGCTAATTTAGGTGTTGGCAGGAGGCTAGAAGCTTGGTCAGCCCTAAAGGAGGGTAGCTGCATATACAGCACTTCTGCATGGGCCATCCTGGGGTAGTGGTCCCAGAGCAGGGAGAGTTTATTTGCAGGAAACCTCTTGCAGACCCCACCCTACCAGGAAATACAAGCAAACTGTTTTTTTGACTTCCACTAAAGCTGGGGTTGAACTTGCCTTTCTAACTGGCTGGCTACTCACAAGCACGGTGAAACCTGCTCCACAGTGCTTCCTTTTCCCCTTTACCCTGAAAAATTTACCGTATGATCCATTAATGGAAATTGTTATTAACTGTACTGTAACACCGTGTATTATGTTCCTAGTTGGAGCTGTGCTTTCAGTACTCTTTCTAAAGTGAAGGAAAGAAGAGTTGTAAGAGGAGGGAGGGGGAGAGAAGACAGTCAGAGAAGGACAAGCTGATAGTTCTCTCACCAGCTCTTGTGCTGGAAAGAGGGATCTCCTAGAGACAGCACCAGGGAGATGGGTGCTTAGCTCGGTTCTTGCAGTGCAGTACACAGCTCTCCGCAGTGCAAGAGCTGTGAAAAGCAGGGAGGCAAGAAGGAAGGGCAAATTGCCCTTCTGAGATCTGCCATCAGGGTTTCTTTTGCCACAGACTGAACAGACTCCATGCTACTCTATCTTGGCTCTCCAAATTTGGCTTTCAAGAGCAGAAGCAGCAGAGCGTGTTGCTAACACGGGCAATTCCCTCTCAGCTCATCCTGCAATGCAACCTTACATCAGAGTATGCAGGAATAGCTGGGACCAGAACAAGGTAGCAGGGACAAGCGCTACCCAAAATATGTGCCAGAGGCCCACTTCCTTCCTCAGTGCTCTGCAGCAGATGTAAAGAGTTAGCATGAGCTAGGCCGAGTTAGCCTAACCATTAGCATAAGCCCATGAACTTTAACTGACTTCTGCTGTAGCAGAAGTAGATGAAAGACAAGTCAAGCCACCTGTCCCAAACAACAGGATAGTTTTTGTGTGCTCAAGAAAACAGATAGCCCAGGATCCAGGACCATCTCCCAAAGCTCCAGGGAACACAGGGAGCAGAAAAGAGCCCGGGAAGCCTCACAACCCTGCACAGGACTATGCACAAGCAGCACGCACCACCACACCAACCTGCCCAATCTCTCTCTGGGACTGCACTGTTTCTCATGCAGAGCAAGGAGGTTGCGCAAGAAACCACTGCACAGACCCACTGCCCACTGACTCATCTCCCTCACTGCACCACAGGAGGGGAAAGTTGCGTAATCTGAAATGTAAGTGCTTTGCCAGCCTAATGAGTTTAGCTTTCACACCGTCATTTGGTCTTAAGCCAGAGTTTCTCTGGAAAACAGCACACTGACTCTCTGCAGCAACAGCTGGTAGAGGAATGGGGATGGGATGAGATACCAGATACTTAATAGCAACAAGTACCTAGAACCCGAGATGCCTGCTCCTCAGATAGCACAGACAAGCACAAAGCTTGCCCTTATCTCTGCTGCCTGGCAGGTCCATTTGGTGAAAACAATTTCCCAGTGAACATCAGGAGCAAACTCCAGCCACTTTTGCCATATCAACAACTAAGATAAAACCTCAGTGTCTTCTGCAAGCAGAGGGAAGGTACACTGCTGCTCTGCACAGCAATGTTTGTATCACTCAGCTGCATGCAACCTCACAACCCAGCTTCAGAATCAAAATATTTCCTTCCTGGCACTAAGAAGACAGCCCGCACCACATCCCAAGCCGGTGGCCTGGGGTATGGCACAGCCCATATGGTACAGCCCAACCGGGAGCTCCCACCGAGTCCTAAGAGCTCAGGACCCTCCCAGGGCCTCATACAAAGCTCAAAGAAAAGAACAGCAGAACTGCACTGTTTGGAACAGCTGGCAGAGTTCATGCCCACAGATGCCTGCTCTTGCTAGCACCTCTGCCAAATGGGTTTATTTGGTTTGCCAAGACATTCACAGGGGGTTGACAGGACAAGAGATTTCCGCATAGGCTGATCCACTGTGGCAGCCGCTTAGAAAACACTGCTAGCCAAGTGAGCTAAAACTACTAGAAAAAAAAAACCGAAACAACTTTATTTACACTGAAGAGCATCCAGCAGGACCCTCCTTCCCCCAGCCACACATGCACACACACTGACTTCTCCCTTCCCTTACATCCGCTGCAAGCTGGGGATCCTGCTGCCGCACCTCATCTCTCAGTGCTCTATCCGGACCACCATGACCGTAACGTTGTCTGCTGACCCTCGCTGTACTGCCTTGTTGGCCAGTCTGTTACACGCAGCTTCATATCTAGCATCTGCTTCTAGCTTCCCTTCTCTTGTCTGGATGTTCTTATCCTGTTGGGACAAAGAAGGACAACACCGATTGCTCCCAGCAAAGTACGTACGTGCAAGCACATGGTAGTTTCCAAACATGGGGAAGCAAAACAATTAAGTACAACCTCAGGTATAAGGGAGGATACCCTGGCAGAAGTACATTTCTGCAAGTCAGAGTCATTCCATTTCGTGCCCCCTGCACTGACAAACCCAGCCCCCATGCTGCCTTCTCCTCACCTCCAGGCAGGACACAATGAAGTTCACAGCTTCTTCTGGTGTAAAGACTTTAAAGAGGCCATCACATGCTATCAGAATGAACCTGGAAATCAAGCAGAGACAGGTTTCAAGGCTGAATCTTTGGCTCCCCAGCTACAGCAAAACCTCTCCAAGCTGTTTTGTGAGTACCCATGCTCCAATCCAAAGGGAAGATGCCATAAAGCTCATCTGAAAATCCCTTGGAAGCACCAGAAGTCCCCCTGGTGCTCCAGAACCTACCATTCATGGAACTGAGGCAACTCAAAGTACAAGCCAAAGAGCCAGGCAAACAATGTTAAGACCTAGATCAGGACATCCTGGCAGTCCTACTGACACTGCACCGTTAGGCAAGATCATGCACCACACCCTGCTGGAAAGCTCCATTATTTCTCTAGGAACTGCTTCTTTCCTTTGAGTCCTTTTCATTCATGTAGTTTCCCTGTGAAGTAGCTAATGCAAGGAAATAGAGAAACACAGCCAGCTTAATACCTTATGTGCCTCTAAATTCTTGACGTTACCATACTCCTGAGGTATGCGATAACTTAATTTAAATAGAAATATTCAAAAGAAAAGCAAGCAGCTTAACCCAGAAATAGAGGCATAACTGTGATTGGAAAACTGCCACAAGGTATTGCCACAGGCTGTAGAAGGTTGAGCGGATACAAAGCCCAAGGCACGGAGAGATGCCTCATAGCTCCCCACCAGAGGATGGGGGAGACAGCCTGCTGTGCACTCCCTGCCTGCACAGGGGATTGTATTAACCAGGAGCCCTAACCAGAGTCACCAGACAAGGAAACTACAACCATACCACAGAAGGTAGTCAGCATGCCAGAGCAGCGCATGTCTCTGAAGACATCATTTCAGAGCCTGATACTCAGAATATCTTTAGAAATATTTTAGTGGATCACTGGATATAGAACTCTAATCTCAGAAAAAGCAGTAGTACTGGGTTACATTCTCACCTCAGAGAGCCTGCAGGACCATACAGACATAAAAGCTCACAGCAGTTTGCCAATGCCAATCATACATTAGAAAAGTATCTCAAATCTTCAAATATCAGAGCTGACTGCAATGGTATTTGTGGGCACCATGGCTGCTAGAAACAACTCTTGGACAGAATAGGGATCCAAGAATTAAAGCCTTAACCAACTGCTTGAACACTGGTGTGTGAACTTATTCAGAGCATGAAGGAAGTCTAAGGCTTGTGTATGTTATCACTGCTGCGAGGCTGGTTTCTCCAAGAGAAGTCTTCACAGTATCTTGGCAGAGCAAGGCAGCAGCTTTATCCCACTACACCAACAAGGAACAGGAGCAGGGAGACATCAGCAGTAAGGGCATCCTCTAATTCTGGGTGATCAGACTGAAGTACCTCCACCCTAACAGGAAGCATACAGGTCATGCAGCTTGCACTACTTCTGCCGAGCAAAGCTAGGACACAGCCAACCCCCTTCTGTGTGGGCATGCTTTACCTGTCGTTGTGCGTGAGTTGGCAGCGTTTGATATCTGGCACAGAGATAACACCACAGCGTTTGTACTGGCCATCCCCAATGGAGCGTGAAACCTCCAGCACTCCTAGGACTCTTCCGTCCCTGCACAAAGAAAGAAAACATGGAGAGCCCTCCCCATATATGCACATCGCACTGCACTGACAGCGAGATGGACGCTCTTCAAGGTGCCTTCAGCTGTCTCAGAAATCCTGACCCACTTATCCAGCAAGTTCAAATCTTCCCTTCAAAGTCCCCTTCCCTTTCTACATATTTGTGTGAGCTTTGGGAAACAAGTGGAGAGGGGGACAAAGAAATTAAGTCAGGATAAATCAAGGCTGTTTTCCATCTCCCTGCCCTAACTCAAGTCCTGCTTAGCCTAGCAAGCCAGGGAATTAAGAGTTATATGCTGAGCTGAACTCCTGGAGGCAGAGGTTTGAATTCACAGATTATTTTTTGGTAAGGTATCTAGCAAACTGCATTTCAGTAGAAACACAGAGTGGCAGCAGGCAAGACAAGGTCTGAGCTGGCAGCCCCTCCTGGCTTCTGCCTGTCAGGACACCAACGCCTATGGACTGGCTCAACTGGGGGCAGTTCCAAGGAGCGAGGACCAAGGCACTTTCTCCTGATCACTTGGTCTTTACTAACCACCAATTGCAGCAACCAGTTCTGTGAAACCAGAGTTAGTCCTCCTTAGGAAGAAGTCTTGTTTGCTAAACTTTTCTAATTAACTGAGTCCTGCCCCAGGAGAAGCAGCTTCCCACACTCCACCTTTCCAACAATCAAGCATCTTCTCCCCCAAAAGGCTCTTCTGTGCACTCTGGAAAGACACGAGGTCATTCATCTCATAGTCCAGCCAGCCCTGCTTCAGATAAAAGCAAGCAGCGAGGCACGTCACAGAGAAGAGATCTGATGCTCACACACTTTGCGACTTATCTCATAGGTCCAAAATATTGAGCTGCCAACAGTGGGAGAGGCTCCCAGGCAGCCAAGGAGATGTTCCCCCAGTTCTGAAAAGAGCTAACAGACACTGGCCCGTCTCTTTCCTGTGTGCAAAGATAGATCAGTGCTAAGCATAAGCAGCAGCATGTGCTCTCCAAAGATAAGGGGAACAAGGCCCTCCAGACATGGCAGCGTGACAGAACTAAGCCCACCCCTCCCCACCCTGGGGCGCATTCTGCCTCTGCGCAGGCACCAAGATACTTCATCTATACCAAGTCCTCTCTTGTGAGAATGCCATTAAATCAAGAAACGGCCTTCAAAGAAGGGAGAGAACCTAGCCAGGGAATCAGACACAGCTGCCCAAACACCATGCACACCTACATGCACAGCAACATTAAGATAATCCTGCTCTGGCTCCAGAAACCTCCCTCCTACTGCAGACCACCTCAGTGCATCAGCTAACCCCCAGGGGAGCAACACTGGCTGACATCAAGGGCTTCTTGTACCCTCTCAAACCAACCCCACCTCTTACAGAACAAGGAGGGACAGCTGATGCTGCAGGCAAGGAAGTGAGTTCTGTTCAATGCCACAGCATGCAGCAAGTGATAATTTCTTAAACGGTCAAGTCCAGCTCTGTAGGTCCAACTCTGTACATCAAGTTTAAGCATGTCCATCGGACATTTAAGCTTGCATCAGACTGCCAGGCTTTCACATGGGTTCCTGCCTTTGCAGCACAGCACCCCGTCACCATTGTAAGCCCCTGGGAAACCAGCCCCCACCAACCAACTCAAGCCACTGAATCATTAGACATCTCAGGCACCACTGTGCCTCCCACAGGCAGCAATAGATTCTCTCCGGGCTCTCACTAGCATGAGCGCTGGGCTCAGGAAACTCCAGAAACTCAGTGTTCAGGCCCAAAGTTGGGCCAGGGTTTAGATTTACTCACTCACACCCTTTATGCACTTACCTGACATTTCCTCCAGCTTTCTGTATCCGCATACGCTCCTCATATTGGGTAGGGTTGTGCTCCTTACTGAGGCTTAAGGCTGTGTGTTTCTGACTCTCTTCATTATAACGACACAGAATCGCCTGTGCTGACAAAAGACCCTCATGAGTAAACAACAACAAAACTGCAGCAACAAGAACTTCCTGAGAGAGAGCTGCAAGTTGTAGTCAACGGAGCTATATCTGGCTGGTGACTGGTCACCAGCAGTGATCCTCAGGGCTCAGTCCTAGGGCCAGTGCTGTTCAATATTTTTATCAGTGATCTGGAAGCAGGAGTTGAATGCACCATTAGCAAGTTTGCTCACAATACCTAACTGGGAGTGCTGTTGACTCTCTGGAGGGACAAGAGGCCTTGCAGAGGGATCTAAATAGATTGGAGCATTAGGCAATCAATGGCATTAAATTTAACAAGTCCAAGTGCTGGATTCTGTGCCTGGGATGGAGTAACACTGGGCACAAGTATAAATTGGGAGAGGAGTGGCTGGAAAGCAGCCCTGTAGAAAGGGATCTGGGGGTGCTGGTCGACAGAGGCTCAACAGGAGCCAGCAGTGTGCCCTGGCAGCCAAGAGGGCAAACCACATCAAACACAGCATGACCAGCCAGTCAAGAGAGGGGATTATCCCACTGTATTCAGCACTGATGCAGCCTCACCCCCAAGTACTGTGTGCAGCTCTGGGCCCCACCACTTAAGAAGTACATTAAGGTACTCAAATGCATCCAAAGGAGGGCAACAAAGCTGGTGACGGGGTTGGAAGGTATGTCCTACGAGGAGCGACTGAGGAGTCTGGGTTTGTCTAGTTTGGAGAAAAGGAGACTGAGGGGTGACCTCATTACTCTCTACAGCTTCCTGAGGAGGGGACGTGGAGAAGGAGGTACTGATCCCTTCTCCCTGGGATCCAGCGACAGGATGCATGGGAATGGCTCAAAGCCGCATGAGGGGAGGTTCAGATTGGACGTGAGGAAGCATTTCTTTACCGAGAGGGTGGTCAAACACTGGAAGAGGCTTCCTAGAAAGGTGGTCAATGCCCCAAGCCTGTCAGTGTTTAAGAGTCATTTGGCCAATGCCCTTAATTATACACTTTAACTTTTGGTCAGCCCTGAATTGGTCAGGCAGTTGGACTAGGTGATCATTGTAGGTCCCTTCCAAATGAAATATTCTATTCTAGATACTGTGGAATATTTAGCACCACCAAGAGCTATCACACACAGTTGGTTTACACTATGGGAGACAACACAGAAACACCCTGCACCCACCCAAAACAAGATGCTTTTCTAGGAACAGTTGGGTAGCCCACACAAACACGTTGCCTTTCAGGGTGAATAAAGCTCTCTGAGGAATTGAGATGCCAGCAGTGGGCTTCTCCATTCTGCTTACCCGGCTGTCCCCGAGGTTGGCTATGTAGAGAATATTGTCAACAGCTAGGACACAAGTAGCTGTGGAGCCATCCTTCCAGGCTGGCTTCCTGAAGGGAACAAAAGTGAGATTACTAAGGGGAGAAAACAATATTTAAGAAGTTAGTTACAGAGTGCTCCTGGGGACTCAAGGAAGTGTCACATGGCAACACGCAGCAGTCAGCTAGCACAAGTCCCCAGCAGCTGCCTGCAAGCAGCTAGGGAAACTATTGGTGGTAAATAGCGAGCTGGACAAGGACAGAGGAGCTGCACAGACTACCACCTTCTAAATGCATGGCCAATGCACAACTGGTTCAAATACTGCCAGCCATGGTCCCCACACTGACCCTACCTTACACTCAGCTCCCAGGAAAGCTCAGCTGTGGCTGGAACAGGCTTAGCCCCAATGACTGCCCAGAAGCTATAGCATCACGAGCAAACAAGCACCCCAAACTCCTCATTGGGAAGATCCTTCTTTGCAGCAAAGGGAAGGCACAGCCAGGACTGCAGCAGTTGCCTTCCTTTTTGCTTTCATTTCCCTTCCTTTTTTCACAGCACCCCTGCCCACCCATCTCAGATCTCACCACCCCACCTCAGCAGTAACACTAGTTGTTCAGTCACTCTCCTGATATTTCACTTGCTGTAGTTAAGCTTGTATCTCTAGAGGTCTAGGTAAAACAAGAAGCATTTCTTAGATTACAGCTGCCAGACTAGTCCTCCCTACAATGAAGCCCCAGCTAGGATGCCACTCTTTACCAAAACTAGCTTTGAGAGATGATTTCTATACATATTTAATCCAATTTTTTCTTAACTTTGAAGGTGTGGCTGACTGAAGATCATTCATTTCATCATCAATACAGCTATTGCTAGCGATCCTTTGTAGCGCCTTTGTCGTAAAGTCATGTTTCTGACCAAACAGAGACTGGTTTGGGAATAACACTGTTGTGACAGACTGAAGGAAGCTTTTTCCTTTTGCCTGGTCAAACTTGTTGATCTGATTAGGCTTAAGAGACTGAACCAGTCTGCAATTTACTTAAAATTGAAAGTTTGCAGGGAATCTCAGAATCAGATGCATTAACAGTCTCTCCATCTCTGTTAGAGGTGTCACTATGAAATCAGAAAAGAAACCCCAAACATGTAAAGGACTGGTAACAAAGTGACTGTATTTTAAATGCAATCTACATCTTCCCTAGTCCACACAGTTGGTGTGTCAGTTCAGCAGAGACTGACAGAAGGTAAGGGTGCTTGTACTCAAAACCCAGCTGGGAGGCAGTCTGGCATTTAACCCACAGAAAGTAGCTGCTGTGCTTTTCAGCTTCATTTTAAAATAATCTGTTAGAAACAAGCTTAAGATGAGGGACTTTCTTCATCAACATCTCTGTTTTCAAAAGAGGTGAAGAAAGCAAGATTTAAACTTATATTGGGAGAGTTAAGTCTTTCAACACAGGGCATTAAAAATGATCTCAGAGATGTGCTCCAGCCTGGCAAGCACATACTCACTAACAGGAATGCAGCTCTAAAGAAAGCTGCACAGAGCAGCCTGCAAAGTACTGCTCTACAGATACCCTCCTGCCACACTTTGATGCCATCAACACACAGATCCCATCTCAGGCAGTATGGGATAAGTCACTTCAGCAACATGGTAAGTCTTTAAAATGAAGGCAAACAAGATGCCCTGGTAAGGACAGAGGTGCATTCTTGGTCATGTTTTGGTTCCTTCCTTTACCATGAACATGTATTTTAGTCTAAGGGGTCCTACAGACTGCTTACCACAGAGTAAGACCAGAACATGCCACGATCTAGCTCTAGCAGGCACTCAACTGGCAGTTACAGCCTGGCACAGCTGAGCTGTATGGGGTTTCGCCAAAGCATAGACATGACTCAAGGTTTCCTCTGCCCTGCTGAGAACTAAGGCCTGTGAGATGCAAGCTAAGAAATACAAACACATGGGAAGCATTTACACTTACTGACTGGATGCCTGCTTTAGAAACTCTTCATCTGTGTGTTTGAAGGTATCCAAAAGGCATCTCTTCACAGTTTTCTCCACACTGACTACTTCACCTGTCAGACAGGGAAAACAGCAACTAAGCTTCAGCTAAAACATATCTGACCTACCCCAGTCCCTCCCTTTGCCCATCCAACATTCAATCAGGCAAGTGCATCTCTCAGACCCTGCGCAGAGCAGCTAGGGCATGTCCTGGGCTCACACTACCAAAAATCTGCGCGGTAGCATGTATGGAGAATTTATGACATACCCCTCTCCCCCACGGGCATATTTTCACACTTGAAGTGGCACTGCCAAAACTGGCAACAGCGCATCTCACACTTGCTTAGCAGTTCACAAACAGCTACTTGTACCCTTGTGCCAAAAAGGCTTCCAGCCCTCTTCCCCAGGGGGAAAGCACAGTCTTGCAAGCCCATTGCAAATAAGGGATGGGAACTGTAGAACTACACCCAAACAAATCAGTTTCCCTACCCACTGCCATAATGTCAAGGCAGAAAAGTCGATTGTTGTCCTACAGCCCTTATTGCACTCCTCTCACCTTTAGGAAATTTCTTAATCAGGTTTTGGTGCAGATTCTGTGCTGCGAATTTTGAGGCTCGGACTCCCCCGTGGCCATCAAAAACAGCAAAGTACGAGACACGTGTGCTGTGAGGAAACAAAGAGTAGCAGAACAGGGCTAAGAAAGGCCATTAACCAGAGGGTGGGATCGAGTACATTTGTCTCTTAACACCCTGCCGTGTTGTCAGCCAGACTGAGTAACTACTGCACTCCAGGGCACAAAGGTAGCAAGTCTCTAAGCTCACATGTTCAAACATTTACACAGTTTACATATGCAAGCACTGAGCTGAGAGTTTTCTTGTAATTTTCCACCTCTCAAGAAAATGAAGGGCAGAAGAGAGTTTATAGACCACAACTTGGCATAAAAGCAGCTAAACATTTCACCTTAAGGTCACTGCAACTCCCCAGCTCTACAAAGACATCAGTCTAACCAATCCTACAGTTCTTTCAATGCCTAAACTTGTTGAAACCACACTACAGACAAGAAACTCAGATCCCTCAGCACATGAAGCTCTCAGGACAGTATTTGTTCAGAAGCTAAATCCAGTATCAGGATGATGCTTGAGAGCATTCCTTTAAATATACACACTCCCTCTACACACACTTATATCTCCTGTGATTTTCCCAGGAACACAGCTAATGATTCAACCTAAGTCTCCCAATAACAAGCCCAAACCACACACCATGACACAGGTGTAGTCAAGAGCATCAGCTGCTCAAACTAAAAAGGATCATCATATCATGGGCTTAGCTGAAGCAAGCTGCAGCTCCTTCACCCCTGTGATGGCTGCCATCCACAGCTTTATTCTGGCAGTTGGGGCCCACTTACATTTGGGAGGGCAGAGGCTGGCATTCCTCGGTGATATCGTTTAAGATGACATGTGCATCCTGCATGTCTTCTCTTTCACCTTTCCTCTCTGCCACATAACCCTTCAATCCAAGAACGCCCACTGACCCTAAAGAGGAACAAAGCAGACACATGCACGCAAATCAAACGCCTCTGTCTCCTCAGCTCAGGCTAAAAACCAACAAATCAGCAAACACTTTTCAGCTTTCAGAACCCTATCCTGGCACTGCAGCAAAGTACAGCCCATGTTCTGCAACGAAACATCTGGCGTCTTCTGCTGAACAGGATATATTTATTTTGTAACATAGGTTTTTAAGTGCCCCCAAGGTCAGCAGCTATAAAAGCTACTTGTCCCCATTCTGGCAGATAGCTGTAGCCAAGCACGACTGCTGGGTATCAGACAGGGCTCTTACAAAAAAAAAAAAAAGGGGGGGGGGGGGGAGGGGGCAGCAGAGGAAGCATGTGGCATTGAACCTGCAGATTATACAAAGCACAGCTTTAAAGAGGGTGCTAAGGACAAGAAATCAGGGTCTGCTGTTTCCAGAACACATCCTTTCCTTTGTACAGCTGAACACATCTTATTCCCAAAGCTGCAACATAATATGCAGGCACCTACACTCAAATCAAATGCCCTATATGTAACAGCAAGTCTCTCCCTCTCTGGCTTTCTTGGCAGCCACCCAGTGGTGAGATTTGGGGATGTGGCAAAAGAAACGTGCGGCTCTAGCCTTCTAGAGGTTTCACAACCAATCCCCCTCTTGGCAGCACAGGAACTTATCCTGCAAATGCCGAGGTGCTTGCTGCTCAGCCTCTGCCACTTCAGCAGGGCCAGCAAGATGGCCTGGGTGAGGGCAGAGAGTGCCAGGGAGCTCGAGGGGCTTCCACAGACCGCCACAGCAGTTTGTTCCCTACAAGAGGCTGAAAATGCAAGCAGACTGAAGAACCAAAGCTTAGCTTTGGTCTGGACTTACTCAGCCCAACGTCAAAAGTACAAATAGAGTACATTTGTTTTCAAACTGTCTGAAAACCTTTACAAACTTTCTTTTCCACAAGTTCTTCCCTGCCATTCTTCTCTTCCTCCTCCAAGGACTTTCTCTTCTCCCCTTTCCCATGTCTCCCTGCTGATGAGACCTGCTCAGTAGTGCTGGAGGCTGAAAGAGAGCAAAAATGCAGGTGGCTGAAGTCTTCCAGCTCCGTTTTACTTACATAAATTTACCAGCAATTCCTTTTATACTAAAGCACTCTCAGGAGTGCAGACTTGCACACTCACACAGTATTAAGTGACTGGAGCTGTTACTGAACAAGACATACTAACTGACTGCAAATGCGCACGCACAGCTTCACTCAGCATGTACAACCCACGGCACACATAACTGTCCAACCCAGCAAGCACCGATTTGATCACTTTACTGTGCCTGAGGTAGGGTCACGCAATGTACACTTGTGTTTGGCTGGCAGGCTCTTGATTCTTCCCGCCAACCCGCAGTTTATTTCTTAGCTACCAGGCTTTTTTGCCGTTAACTGCTCAGGAAGTTAATGTTTCAGGTTGAAACACTTCTAATTTTTTTTATTATTACTATTATTTTTTGTGTCTACAAGTTGTGCCCACAACAACGTAAAGAAATGTATTTTATTACTCTGAATGTGCATGTTTATTAGGGGTTTCAGAAGACAGGTTACAAGTTAAAGCTAGCAAGAGGAATCTGATTCCCATGACGTCAGAACCCTAGCCTTTTCCTTCTGAAGATTTATTCTTGTATGGTATAGTGAATTATATTATCTCCTCCCAGGTGCTAGCAAACACTTGGCTGCATGCAGAAAGCCTTGCCAGACCAGAAGTCCGGTTTAGAAGACATTTACAGCTAGGAACAAGAAGGCAGTCTGTGCCCACAGCAGAAAAGCAACAGAAGCCAGGGCACTGGCAGCACCAGGCCAGTGTTGCCTTCACTCTCAGTGAGCATGTGCATACTTTCACTCTCAAAGCAGGGAGCTTTCAGGCACAGACAATAGGGGTCCCCAAAAGACATCTGAGGGATGTACTTTTAGGAAGAGACCTAATTTTATTTTTAAAGAGTCAGAATCCTGATTTAAACAATTGGGGCACAAACAGATCACCACAACCAGCATCAGCCAACCCACATACCAGGTTAACTTGCCATGCATCCAACACCACAGGATACATCAATAAGTTTTTCTGAGAAGGGCAGGTCAGCAGAGGCTTGGTGAGCTGACACAGCTCCTTACCTGTGTCACCACTGCTGGCTGGTGGAAGATCATCAAAGAGTAAAGAGCCTCCTTTTCCTGGAGCACAAGAAAAAGGCAAGAAGAATTAAAAACCTTTGTCCATTTGAGGGAATAATGCTCTGCATACACCCCTCCTGAGGTGCGGAAATTATAAAATGCCAGTTCACCGAAGCGAGCCAAATTTCAACTTCTGTTACTGGATGGTGGGGGCAAACTCAGCCCTTACAAATCAGAGAATATTTATATGGAACATATTGTGGAGTATATGTGGAGCAACTATAAAATTCCGGTTAGCCAAAAAAAAAACACAAGAAGAGAAAAGCAGCTACCCTGCACACCAGTGCTGATAACCTGACTGTCTTTATCCTGTCTAATGAAGAAAAGGGTTTACACAAATTTCATTGCAGGAGATGCTGATGCAGAAAACATGGGAAGCCAAACTAATGGCAGGAGCAGAACACCCATACCTGAGTCACCACTGCTGGCTGGTGGGAGATCGTCAAAGAGCAGAGGCCCTTTCTGGGCTTCCTTCCCTGTAAGACACCAGAGCAGAGTCAGGACCTGTTGCAGGCACTCAGGGGTTGGTTTCTGGAAGGACTGCCCGACAGACAAGCGCAAGTGGGGTAATTGAGGAGACCCTTGGCTACCTTTCTTCCATCTCTAATTTAGGCAGCTCCTACATGAACAAAACAAGCACCTGCCTAGGGATGATGTGAACTTTTATCTTGAAAACAGCCTTTTTTAGTTTTGTTTTTTTCTAGGAATCCATTCAACTTGCATTTCCATCCCTCAGCAGCCTAATCAAGATGCTATAGGAAGGGCCCAGAAAGCACCAATTATTTCAGGTAACACCATTACAGCTCTCCACAGACCCACAACCCGCAGCAGCACAGAGAGGGGAAAGGCTCCAGCATGGCCTAAACCACATGGATAACACTCGCATCTGAACAAGTCCCAGGGAAAAAGGAACGCGCCCCCCCCAAGCCCTGTAATTTCTCCATCGATTTTTAAGCTACCCCCTCCTGCAGCCGCCCCCTCACCCCTGCCCTCACTCCCTTCCTCCCCGACCCTCAGGCGCTGGGAGCCCTCAGCTGCTACCGCCACCCCGGGGCGCTCCCTGTAGCGGCGCGCCAGCTGGGCGCGGAGCCAGCGCCTCCCCCCAGAGAGGCTCCCTACCCACGGCCGCGCTGAAGCAAACCTGGCAGGGCCCACTGCCGCTCGCCGCCAGCCCCGCGGCCTGTCAGGCCCTACCTGGGTGAGGCCCCGCCCCGGGACTGCGGGGGGGGGGGGCGGGGCGGGGCGGGGCAGGGCGGGGCGGGGCGGGGCGGGGCAGAGCAGAGCAGGACGGCGGTTGAGCGCCCGCCCCAGGGGTCGCGGCCCCCTCACCCGCCGCCGAGGAGCCGGGCTCCGGGAGGTCCCCGAACAGATCCATCCCGCTGCCGCGCCGGCAGCGCCGCCGCCGAGGCTGCTTCCTCCTGCCCAGGCGCCGCTCCGCCCCCCCAGGCTGCCAACCTCCCCGCGCGGCCAATCAGAGGCCGCGGATGAGCCGGAAGTAGGCGCGCGGCCCGGAGGCGGCAGGGCGGGAGCGGAAGGCCGCCGTTGGCCCCGCCCCGCGAGACGCCTGTCCCTCCCTGGCGGGAGGCGGGGGCGTCCGTCAAACACCACCGCCGGGCGGCAGCGCGGCGCCTTCTCCGCCAATCGGAAGGCGAGGCCGCCCTGCCAATCAGTCCCATTGCCTCGCGCCTTGCTCCGCCAGGCTGACCAATCCTGCGGCTGAGGGGCGGGGGGTGCCCGCCACCGTCCTCCTGTGCTGCGTGCCAGGTGGGGCGGGAAGGGCGCGCGGCGCCCCCTGGCGGCATCCGGCCGGTGCTCGGTGCGGCCTGGCGGCCCCGCGGCAGCGCAGTCCCCCTGTGCGCAGCCCAGGGCCGGTGCGCGGTGCCCGTACCCTGTGCCGGTACTCGGTGCGGCCTATCCAGCGGCCCCCACAGTGGCACAGCCCCCTCGCCCATAGACCCTGGCCACTGTGGGCCTCCCCACTGCTGGTGCTGCCAGCCTGGAGGCACCCACCCTGCCCACCCACCCCAGAAAGGAGAGCTCAGTGGCACGGGGGTGTTTGCGTTAAATGCCACATTTATTTCAGAACCAAACAAGCCTCACGTGCACGCGGACAGCTAGGACCCGAGGTGCCAAACCCCAGGCACAGGGCAGGGGTGCCCGGGTGCACTGCCATTGCCAGCAGGAACCAGAGGGCTTGAAAGGTGGCCTCCCTCCTCTGCAGGCCCCCAGCCTGCCCACCAGTGCTCGCCTGCCCTCCACACCACCGTTCCCCTGTGAAATTTCCCTTCTGATGGGGCTCACGGTTGTGCCTAAAGCTCAGGTTTGCATTCCATGTCCTGGGAGGCTGTGGTGGCAGAGGCAAGAGGTGAACAGGGGCCTGTCTGGGGGAACGTGTGGTGCTGGCAAGAGCAGAGCCAGTAAGACGGCAAGGGTAGTCCATGAACTGTGTCTCCCTTGGCCCCAAGCACAGCAGCCCCCAGCTGAGCCGTCAGCTCTGCAGGTTTGCTGGCCTGAGGCATGCTTTGGCTCCAGCTGGAGGACACCTGTCCCGCGGCTGCCCCTCACCTGCGGCATGGGCAGCACCACCCAGCCGTGTCCAGTGAACCCATGTCTGGTCCCTGGCAGACACGGGTCCTGTCCCTGCCAGAAGCTGCCTCCGCCCTGGAAGAGCCTCCCCTCTCCCCTGGAGCACCCAGTGTTTCCCCCCCTATCCCCTTATGCTGAAATTTGGGACGGTACCAACTAGTCCTTGCCCAGGGCAGGAGAGCCAGGATATTGCAGCCTGGGACCCTGGTTCGCCCAGCCGCAGCTCTGCCCCTCCACGCCCCTGAGCAGGCACGTCTCCCTCCATAAAGGGCACGAGCTGACCTCCAGGGCTCTAAAATGCATCACAGGGGAGAAAAAAACCCATTTGATGGGGAGTTTGCTCTGGATGGGCAAGCTGCTGCCTGCCTTGGAAACGGGCCTGGGAGGAGCAGCCCCGCTGCAGCTTCAGGCCAGAGCAATGGGCTGAGATGCCCAAGGAGCTGCAGCGAGGCCAGGCAGAACCAGCAGGGGCTCAGGAAGGATCCCAAAACCCTTTCCGTGACATGAAACCCAAGCTGAATGGCACCTGACATGCAGCAAGGAGGTCCCTGCAAGCCTCTGCCTGCCTGCCATATCATTACCTGTTCCGTGCCCCCCATGACACGAGTGTAACAACGAGAAGACGGCACCATGTCCAACACCTTCCACCCCCCACCCCACCCCCCCACACACACCCACCACAGACAGCATGGGGAAGTGCGGCAGAGCCAAGGCACAGCCGTGCTGTGCAAGGAAAGGTCAGCTGCGAAGGGTGACAGTAAAGCTGGGGGGGGTGCCTGGGAGATGCACAGAGGAAGATGCTTGCCTTCCTGCCTAGAGCTGTGCTGGATGCTGCCAGCCATTTGGGAAGCCCCAAATGAAAGCATCCCCCCATCAGTGAGAGATGAGAGCAGGACAAAAGGAAGAGCTGCTGGTGGGGGAGGTGGGAAGCGGTGATGGCTGGAGGAGAAGGTCTTTTCGGAGAATCCACCTCTGCCATGGGAAGCCTCCTGGATTAATGTGCCAATGGAGGCAGGGTGGGAAGGAGGTGGGCACTCGCTTTTGCAGTGGGGGAAGAGCAGTGAGAAAACACCAGCTACAACAGTAAAAAGAAGCCCCATCCTCACCCCAATATCCCCACCAGCCTCTCCCCTGCCCCTCTGACCTGCTTCAAGCCTGTTGTCCTACTGGGAGGAGAAGGGATGTGGCAGCCCTTTTGGGAAAGGGCAACGAGCCCCGGCTCCTGAGGAACTTTCCCATCAGGCTTTGGAAGCGGCCACCTGAACCTGCACACTCCCCGCAGGGATGGGACCCTCGGTGTCCTGTCCTAAGAGTGGGGGAATCCCTTTGGACAAGTCCCCTGGGGCTCCCAGGCTGGGATAGTGGAGGTGGCCCATGTGCTTTTGGTTGGGAAGGACAGCCCTGCACAAGGTGACACGCAGAGCCGTCCCCAGAGCCCTCCTTTTCCCTCCAGCAGGACCAAGATCTGAAGCAGGGTGACCCATCTGTGTGGACATGGGTGACCCGGCCAGTTGAGATGGCAGGCTCCCCCCTGCCAGAGGTAGATGGGGCAGGTAGGAATTGCCTCCTTTGGGAAGACATGGTGGGCTGTCCAGCCACTGGTCAGGGAAGAAGTAGTTTAAGCTGCAGGGGGGGCAAAGCAGAGGGTTGGGGAAGGGCAGGGAGTGAGGGTGAGAGCTCTGCCACTGCCGGGCACATACCAGGGATGTCCCAGGGAAGGCACCTCCGGGACCCCAGCCCACCGCCAAGGCTCTCCCCTGCCTGGGGGAGGTGTTGTTCGGGGGCCAGGACCCAACTTACGGGATTTTTGTGATGTAAATAGAAATAAATACTTTATAAATATAATCTTAAACTACCAACACCTGATCTTACCCTGCCATCTCTTGCAGAAAGATCAATAAACTAGGAAATCCCCATACCTAAACTATCACTTTCCCTTCACATGGAGGCAATTCATCCTGCTCTCCCACCTCCAAGCTTTACCGCGCTCCCACCTCTGTAGATCAAAGACCAGCTTTTAGCCGAAACTGCCCTCCTCACTCCTTCCCCTCCAACAGGGACCTTTCTGGAGCATTACAGATAGTGTGACATGAAGGTCACCCATGGGGAGATGGGCAGAAGATGGCACGTGCACAAGAAATCCTGCCCAGGCAGGTCCAGGCTTTTGCAGCGACGAACGGAAGTGAGTTTCCCCCATGAAAGTGTGAATCAAGACAGATCCTTCCATGGAGCAGACAGCTGGGGCAGCAGATGGTGTGAGAGATCAGACATTAACATGGGGAGTCTTGAGACAGAATCAGCTATCTTGATCCTGTTGGCAGATGGATGAGGTGAAGGATGTTATTCAGGTTAGATTCTCATCTGGGCTGTTCTCCTTCTGGACAGCTTGGATCTGATTTGGAAAACAAGGGACAAAAGGTGTCAGAGATGTGGACAAAGAGACCTGTGGTCCCCCGGGTTCGGTGTCCTGGCTCCAGGCTGATTGCTTGAATCCAGCCAGAGCTGGAGGGACACGGGATTAATGTCTCTTTAGCCAGAGCACACTAATTTCTGTGCATTTACTCCTATTTCCCTAGTCCTGCCACTTGAGATGCTCTCAAGAACTTCATGAGATGGTCTCAAGAACTTTGTGAGATGCTCTCAAGAACTATGTGAGATGCTCTCAAGAACAGTGAAAGGCCAATGTCCCTGCTGCCAGGCATGGATGTTGCTTTGAACGCAGCACACCACCTCTGTACCAGCCAGGATCTGGCCCTAGACTGAAGCCATTAAGTGGGGAGGAGCTGAAATCAAGATTAATATGGTCCAAGTTTTGCTGGTTGAGAGCCCGTCCAGGCACAGCTCTGTGCAGGAGGTGCTCCCCACACCCGGCCAGGGGCGCTGCAGTAGGGAGAGCACTGGGAGCACGGCAGGGAGCACGCTTGGCTGCCCATGGACCTCCTACTAACAGCTGGGGGGTTGGGCTAGATAATCTCTAAAGGTCCCTTCCAACCCAAAGCATTCTATGATTCTATGATTCCCTGCACCCCTCTTCCCCCAGCTGCCCCGGTACCTTATGGACCCAGCCAGGAGGGGGTTGAAGGCATAGAGCCAGTCGTGCATGTCCTTGTCGCTGCTCGCCTGCAGCAGGATGCCTCGGTGCTCCGTGCACACCGCAAATGTGTTCGGGGTCTGCTGGGGGAGAGTTGGGGCTGAGTCTCTCGCCCAAGGGGGTGCACAGAGCGGAGCTGGCTCCCAGCGCCCTACCTTGAGCATTGCCTGCTGGTCCTCGCTGTACTCCACCTGGGCCTTGGAGAGGTTGAGTATGGCCCTCTCGACTGCGTCCTTGTCCGAGTTGTAGATGTAGACATATGGGCGCCGGACCACCACGAAGCGCTTCACCCACCCATTGGTGTGCGGCTCCAGGAAGTGCAAGTAGCCCTTTTTGGAGACGATGGGGCTGCAGAGGGGACCGAGGTCAGGGTGGGACACAGACCACAAGGAGGTGGCAATGGTAGACCACAGTCTCCCCAAGTCCAAAGGTGCTCCCCTCGCTGACTGCCCCAGCCACTCCTACCTGACCCGGATCTCCTGGATGTCAGGCACCAGCAAACGCTGGGGCTCCTTCTCCTCCTCAGGCCTGCAGGACGGGGACTTCTTCTGCTCTCCTTCTACCACTGGCTCCAGGTCAGGGCTCTCTGCCCTGGAGGAGACCTCGGGGGGTCTGGGGAGGGAGGAGAGACCAGGTAGTAGGAAGAGTGATGGCTGGCGAGCACCCATCGACCAGGACCGCATCCTAGTGGCACAGCTGCCCTGCTTGGGGGATGCCAGGGCGTCACCCGAACCTCCCGGCCACCTTCTTACCTGACCTCCATGGCGTTGTAGCGTCCTTCCACCAGTGACGGGCAGGTAGAGGAGGGGGTGAGAGTGGTGACCCCAAGAGCTGGCATGGAGGGGTCTCTCATCAGAGTCACGGACATTTCAGACAGCTGTGGAGGAGCAGAGGTGTGGACTAGAGTTTCTGCCTGAAGCCAGGCACAGGCAAAGGACCAGGCACCTGCTCATACAGGGAGAGGTGAGACCTCCGGCTGATGGGGTCCTCTCCTGGCACAGTCCCAAGAGCCACCAGCTCCAGGAACACCAGGGCGAGTAGAGGGAGCAGGGATCCTGGAGCAGAGACCACTCGCACCATGGTGCCCATCTGGCCCCCACCCAGCCCATCCCCCCTGGCCACGCGTCCCTCCCAGCGCCTGACAGCCTGGCGAAACCCAGGGCAGCAGCAGTACCTTGCTCTCACTGGCGCTAATGCAGACATGGCTGTGGCTGTACTCCCTGTTGAAGGTATGTGTGAGCAGGCGCAAGCACTGTGGAGAGAGGAGGAGAACAGTGGGGCAGGAGGCACCTTCCTCCATTCTCCTCCTCCTGCTCCTCTTGGGCTTTCTCCTGCCGCACCCCCCTGCTGCCCCATGGGAAGCCCTTCCCAGCTTCATCCCCGTGAGCTGGGGATGCTGCAGGACGGTACCTTCACAGCCAGCTCCTTCTGCCTCTCGCTGGGGGTCTCAGGAGGAGAAGTGCGGCCCTCGGGGACCCCATCAACAGAGAGCGGGGAGGAGACGCAAGAGGTGCTTCGGGACTCGGAGTCCTCACTGGAGCAGGGGGATAGGGTCTCCAGGCCCAGGCGCTGGGTCGTTTCCAGCTTCTCACGCAGGAGCAGGTAGTGCCTTGTCTTCTCCACCTGGGCACAGGCAGCCAGGCTCAGGGGTGGCCCCTTCCCCCTGCAGGCATCCTTTCCGGGACTGTGTTTCTCAGGCTCCGTTAACCCCATCTACTCATTACCTTCGGGTCTGCTGGGACCCGGGTAGCAGCGATGCACAGGAGAGCACCAGTGGCACAGCCCCACTCCTGCCTCCTCCGGCAACTGGGAGGGCTGAGACACCTGGGGTGGGGAATCCCACCGGCAATGGCAGGGCAAGGGGCTGAGCTGCAAATTGCACCATTTTGGCCTTTTTATAGCCCAGACTCTTACTTCTTGCAGGAGGCTGAGTTTCTCCAGCTCCCACTGATGGTCGAGGATGAGGCTGTCGCTGCGGGGCCGCCAGCCAGCCAGGTTCTCCTCTCCCCGCACATAGGCTACGGAGGTGTCCAGCACGCGCCGTCGCCGTCTCTGCATGCCTGCGGGGACAGACACAGCTGGCGGGACAGACACATGGCCCCAGCCCCAACCGCCACACCATGCCTCCCAGACTCACAGCGAACACCCGGGCAGAGGCGTGGCACCCACCTGGGCTGCCGGCATCGGCCACGCGGCAGAGGCTGAGCTCGTAGACTCCCGTCACGCGGTTGCTGAGAGCAAAGAGAGATGAGGCGTTACCAGCTCTGCCCCATCCACATGCCCCAGTTATTTTGCCCAGGCTGCTGGGATGCCCCTGAAGGGCTCCAGTCACTGGGTGATGGCTCTCCTTCCCCAGAAAGGCAGGAGCATCCCGGTACCTCTCGGAAGCCCGCAGGCTGCCACTGCCAAAAAGGTTGCGGATGGAGCGGGAGGCAGGAAGCTTGGCATCCCGGGAGTAGAAAACCATGCAGAAGTCTTTGGTGATGATGGCGGGCTGAGTGCAGTTCTCCATCTGCAGCAGGGCAGGGGGGAGGCATCAGGGGGGGCTGTAGCTTGGCAGCCCAGCAGGTCTCTCCCACCCCTGATGCCCAGCGGTTTCCACTCCCAGGGTCCCACAGGGCCCCCAAGCACCAGGTTGAATCCTGCATCCCCTTAGCATGGGTGCCAGCTAAGGAGGGGGTGGGGGAAACACCAGACTTTGTTGGCATTATAATGGCCCCGACTAAGGTCCTTGCCTCAATGTAGGCAGAAAGAGTGATGTAGATTTTCTCCCGGTACGGAGTGACACGGTTGAGCAGCAGCGAGTTGTGCATGGAGCTATCCCACGCTGTCTCAAACTGGTAGAAAGTCCTGCCGAAAAAATTAGCAGAGACGGTAAAACAACCCCCCAGAATCCCAGGTGAGTGAACAAGGAGATGCCATCATCCCCACCCACAGCGCTGCGGCAGGTCTGCAAGGACACATGGACATGCACACGCAATGGGACAGCCACTCCAGAGGACGCAGGCTCAAGGCAAAGGGGGACAAGGCATGGCAGGAGGGGGATGCAGTGCCCTCAAAACAGCCAACGGATTGGGGTTTTGGGGAGGAGGGACCGCGGGAGGAGTGGGGGCTCAGCTGGGATGCAGGCAAGGCAGGGCAGGCTGGGAAGGCAAAGGAGGACAAAGGAAGGGCAAAGGAGGGTGCATGCCCCACCCCCATGTTTGGAGTGGGGGGCTGCCACACCCAGCGCACCCAGGCCAGGTCCCCACCATCCTGTCCAGGGCATGCAGCACCTCCCAGCCCCCACTACGAGCATCCATCACTGTTGGGGTGACAATGGCCAGAAGGGAAAGGAGGGAGGATGCTCAGCACTGGGGGGTTGCTGCCAGCCCGCCCCTGGGAGAGCAGCCCCCCCACCAGCCAGGTCCCCTTCCCCAGGGCTGCCCCCCTCTGCCAGCCCTGAGCCCCAGCGGGACCCAGGGACCACAATTTGGTGGCTGGCCCCTGTCGGGCTGTCTCCTCTGGCTCTTGCTCTGCCCTGATTGCCAGCCCCATCCATCCCCATTCCCACTGGGCTGCATCGCTCCCCTCACTGGGTTTTCCATGGCTCCCAGGCTGGGAGAAGGAGTGGGGGACACTCAGCCCGACTCTCCCAGTGCCTATGGGGTCCCGTAGAGGATGGCACAGCCCCCCAGAGCAAGAGCGGCAACTGCCCTCTTTGGGTCAAGTAATCAAGGGTGGGGGAAGCAGGAGGCGGCTCCAGTTCAAGAGCATAGGGGATCCCCGTTTCACCCCCTGTCCCACTCCTGGGTTCCCTCCCGAGCCAGCCTTGGGGTTATGGGACACCCACTCCCTAAAGCCACCCAAAGCTGCCGCAACCCCGGCTCCTGCCTGAGCATCCTCAGGAAGCCGTGGCTCAGCGATGTCTCAACGAGGATGCTTCGGCATGTCCCTAAAGCAGCATCCAGGTGGCTGAGGGGCTCTTTTAACGAGAGCTGGAACAGCCAGGAGTGGGGAGAGGTCCTCAGCTAAGATTACCCCCGCGTTGGAAGAGGGAGACTGACGCTTTCAGAAGGTGTGTAAAATACATAAAAAAACCCCACATGAGACAGAGCCAAGATGAAAGATCGCTTTGCAGACACAGGTCACTTGAGAAGAGAGTAGCTCCCCAGGGAGGAGGAGGAGAAGAGGAGCCTCGGGGGAGAGGGGAAAGAGCAAAAAGCAAAGGGAGGAGGCAAAGGAGAAAGAGAGAAAAGCAGGAGGGACCAAACCGAGCGGGTGCACGCAAAATACCTAGTGTCATTTCCAAACGAAATGCTATAAGTGGAACGTGACCCAAGGACAAACACACACACGTACACACACAGAAAAACGAAAGGTCAGAAAGCATCGTCCGTACAGGGCTGGCATGGGAGCAGGGCCACGAGGAAGGGGAGCCCCTCTTGAGGGGACTTGCCCCATATCAGTACCACTGGCTGAAGGAGCTCCTGCGTAGCTGGACCCCAAATTTGAGCCCAGAAGGAGCTCAACGAGGACAGACAGAGATTTACCCACCTGGGTGAAAACCCTCTGTCTCCCACCTTCCTCACAGTCCAGCAGCTGGGAAGAGAGCACGTGCGTGCTCCCCATCCCCTTAACTCTGTCCTCTCTGCCATCCTAGGGCAAGGAGCTCCTACCCAGCACAGCCCCCCAAGGAAGGTGCCCGTCGGGGGGGGACCAGCCATCCCACCACCACTCACGGGTAATTTCTTGGCCTGTCCCCTGCTCCCCAGAGAGAGCACCACTGTGCCAAGAGCCCGCAAGCAAAGCTAGCGCAAGCCCACGTGCTGGATCCATCCCCCTGCGCCCCAGGGAGGACAGGGTGCCACTGGATGCATAGCTCTGCCCTCTGGCATCTCCAAGCAGGACCAGCTTCTAGCTGCTGTAGGGACAACAGCCTCCCAGGCACAAAGCTATGGAGCACACCAGGACTCAGAAAAACCCACCCCGTCTCTCAAGACGCATCCCCCTCTTCTTCCACCATGGGGCATGGTGGTGGGACACTCCCTTCTCTGGGGCCTCGGTGATGCTCCCATCCAGAGGCTGGCAACAGCATCCGGGTCGGGCAGCTCTCACCCACGTGCCGCATGCCAGGCTCATCCTGCAGTCCTTGCTGAACCCCACCGTCCCCAAACAGCCACTCCCCCCATTACACAGGGGTGTAACAGTCTGTGCCATGTATGGGTGTGCACACCCACTGTCGTGCCGGCGTACAGATGCACACTGCCTGTGTGCCGCACCTACACCCGTGGGACTACTGTGCACAGGGTGGGCAGCCACTACGTGTGCCACCACACCAGCTGGCAGTGCTACCATCGTCACCAGGTGCCCAGGCGAGGGCTGGAGGCACCTCGAAGCCTCCACCGTGGTCCACACCAACCCTGTGGCTACTCCAAGTAGCACCGGGGACGAAGCTGGGGCTGGGGTGGGAGGTGACAGGGGTTGGCACGCTCAGCGCCAAATGACAGAGAGATGGGAGAGCAGCAAAGTCAAAAAGCAAGAAGAGAACCCAAATCAGGTGATGGGGATGCAGGCGTGCAAGGGGGAGCGGCAGCCAGCAAGAGCATGGCCCAAACAAACAGCAAAAGGGACTGAGTGAGCGAGAGGTGCCCGGGCGGGAGGGAGGAGGGATGGGGTGTGTGGAGAGATGGGGGCTGGATGTCGAAATGCTGCCTCCAGCAGGAGTGAGGATGCTGAGGTGAGGGGGGAGAAAGAAAGAAGGGAGAGAGGAAGGGGGGTGGAAAAAAAACCAGTGGAAACAAATAATACCTAGGCATATCCGAATCAAGAAACTGCCTGCAAAAACACAAAACAATCACATGGTTAGTGTGGGCTCGGATGGGCGGCAGCAGTGGAGAGAAGCAAGGGAGGACCCTGGGTGCTGGCCCTTGTGCCTCCTCCCTGGGTGCTTGATGCAGGAACAGATGGGTGTCAGGGAGGGAGCCATACTGCTCCCCCAGTCTCCTCCTGAGTGGCTCCAGGGGACTGGGGAGGCTGCAGGGGGTAGCCAGGGCTGCTCTGGGCAATGGAGGATGCATGGCATAGGGCAGCGAAGCAGGGAGTGCAAGCAGACGGGGGGGAAGGGTGAAGCAGGCCCTGGCTCTGCCCATTGCCCTCCCTCTGCCCATCCTTGTAGGCTGCTGGGGCTGAAGCATGCGCACCTGCATGCAGGATGGAAGTGGGGGGGGGAATGCAATGGGTGCGACATGCACCCCTCAGTATCCCATGGGAAACTGGCTGCCCCCTCCTCCCCCTGCCTGGCCCTGGGAAGGCTCGACAGGGATGGATACGGTGTGCACACTGGCCCACAGCCTCAGTTCAGGGCTGGCCCTGAGGCACAGACCCCCTGAGCATGCAGGTGAGGCGGGCTCTTGCAAAACCTGAGCACCCCGTCTCCCTGCTTCTCTCCAGGCCCTGAGCATTCCCCCAGCCCAAGCTGTGTCCCTTGCCCTCCAGGACCTGTGAGGGGAAGGCAGGAGCAGGAGGCATGGCCCCCCTGCCAGGCTATGCTAGAGATGCTGAAGATCCTATCTGGCTGCACCCAGCACCAACCAGCTAGATCAGGAGCTGACATAAAACAGCGCAGCCCCAGGAGCCTGTGGGTGCCACAGCCACACAGCTACTAGCAGCCCAGCAAAAACCACCGCAGCTCTGCCGGGCCAAGCCCTCCTCACCTGACCGCCCCCACCTGGCCTTGCTCTGTTGTCCCCATGGCTGTGCCAAAGTCTCCTGGTCCGACACTCACACGCACACCCGACCCCATGATTTGGTTCTGCTGCCCGGGTACCACATGCCTGCCGTTTCACCATGCCCAGGAGCTGCCCCCAGGAGTGCTGCAGGGTGGCACCTCCTGTACAGACCCCCATCATCCCCCCTGAAAACACCCTGCCTTGGGACAGGCCACCTTGGGGCAGTGGTGACCCCAAAGAAAATGAGGGGAAAAGCGGTCCCCACTCCCCCCTGGGATGCTCCTATGCCAGCAACCACCATGCACACAGCCCAGGACCAGTCCCGCTGCTCCTGGTGCTGCCAACAACCGTCCCCGTCTTGTCACAGCTGCCAGCGCACTCGTGTTCTGGCCAGGGACACCCTGCCAGTCCCCTGAGTTTCACCAGCAGCACTGGTGCAGAGGAGAGTTCTGCCCTCTGCACCCACCGCTCCCCGCCGCCACCACAGGACTCAGCCAGGGAGATCTCGGAGATAAAAAAACCTCTGGCCCCGCTGCTTCCACACCCCTGCTAAACCGACAGCGGGGGGACAGCCCCCCGGGACAGGCGTGAAGGGGCAGGCATCCTCAAAGTCACCCAGCAGCAATGGGGGATGGCTTTCCTGCATCACCCCTGCACAGACGGGGACTGGCCACAGGCACCAAGTGGCCTTTCCAGCGAGTTTGCTGGGACATGGGACAAATAGCCCTTTGCGGCAGGTCCCCTCCATCCGCAGGGTTGGTACATCCTCCCAGCACTGGCACTGACTCGTTCTCTGCGCCAGGCAGTCACAGCCATCACCAGAGAGTAGGACCCCTACCCAAATTCCCTGTATTGCCCAAGCTTGGTGCAGAGGCCTTGGGGAGGAGGAGGAAGGGGGCTGGCGGCCCTGTACCCCAAGACCCTCTACAGCTCCAGAAAAGCCCCATCCCGAGGCAGCAATGGGTTGGCAGGACCCTGTGGAGGGGCCAAGACCCTCTCAGGGAAGAGAAGGGCTTCCCACATCCCCCCCAGCCCTCACCACAGCAGAAGAGCAAAAGAAGAAGCGGCACGCACCGGTCGTCCTGGGAGGGGTGGATGTACCCGGAGGAGAGGATGTTCAGGGACATGATGTTGGGGTCGATGAGAGACTCATCTGCTTCTGGGGTGTTCCTGATCCGACCTGCAAGCACAGCACGGGGATGCCACTCAGGTGACAGGTGGTGGCCCTGTGAGGGTCCCTGTGAGGGGCAGGGGCAGCCCGCCTGCCTGCATCCCCCAGCAGACTCCCCGTCACAGGCAGCAGCCACCCAGCACTCAGCCACTCAGTGCTGGAGGTCCTGGTCCAGCCCCTGGATGCAGTGGCCAGGACCGAGGCATCCTGCCTATGCAGCATCCCAGTGTCACCTTCCGGTGAGCTGCCACTTTGCTATTGCAGGGTGGGAGGGGACACAAGGTGTAAAGCCCCATGTGGGAACATGGGCGAGAAACAGCCTGAGAGGGTGCTCAGGAGCTCATTGGGCTGGGGGTTGCTCACAGCCCACCCAACCTGGCTCAGCTTACCCACAACCAGCTCCCGCACTTCCTTCCAGCGGATGAGGCTGCCCGTTTCATGCACCAAGGTGACTGTGATTCTCCTCTGGATGCCCTGAGACCCATGAGGCCAGACAGAAGGGACAGTGGTTAGCACAGGTCTCAGCAGGAGCCAGAGCCGGGACAGCATCCCAGGGTGGGAGTACCTGGTGGAGAAGGAAGGTCCCATGGCACGGCATGCCTCCACGGTGGTCCACGACAGCAGGGATGTAGCTGGAAGAGAGGATCACAGTGTGACAGAGCCCCATCAGCGTGCCCAGAGGTGCTGAGCACCAGGCAAATCACCACACTGGCTCCCTCTCCTTCCTGCTCCCCTTTCCAGCTGGACTTACTCGCCATTGGCCTCCAGCTCACAGATCTCGAAGAAGACCATCAGGTCATACTTGCACTGGCATGGGCCAGCACTGGGTCGAGTCATGGTGCTCAGCTTCGTCGCAGGCACTGCAGTGGGTCAGAAAGACAGCTTAAAGGGCAAGCTTATTGGTGATGTTTGGAGTGAGGTATGTGATGGCAGGCAGGGTAAGAGCAGAGTGGGCAGGGAGACACACGGAGGCAGCAGCAAGGCATAGAGTGCATAGAGGGGGACAGCCCCATCCTGGGGACCTCACTGACCACTGGTGTGCCTTCTCCCATGCCCAAGGCAGAGCAATGAGGGTGTCAGGATGCAGCCATCCTCACCCATCCCTGAGATGCACACCCTGAGCCCGCAGGCCCAGCACGGACACATTCCAAACCATGCAGCACTGCTCCAGGGACCACTCAGGGACAGACGCTCCAGGACAGCCAGAGGGAGGCTCCCCTGGTGCTGGTGCAGGGACCGTACAGCAAACCATGGTGCTCAGCCAAACCCCAACAACTCAGGTATCAGCAGCTAGAGCACAGCAGGGACCCCATGGCCCCTGTGGGATGGTGGGGCTGAGTGGCCATCTGAGCTATCCAGGGTGGGTAGCCTCCTCCCTGTCACTCTGGAGGAGGTGAGAAGGGCGCTTTGCATGAGCTGAGTGCTGCAGGAATGGGTGTCAAGGGCTTTCAGGTGCTCTGGCCCACAGTACATTTTGCAGTGCCCGTGGGGTCCTAACTGGTTCCCCCCGGGGAAGGGGACCCTGCACCCAGCACAGAGACTGTGAGCAAGCAGAGGAGCAGGAGCCCAGATCCCCTACCTGGTTTGGAGAGTGGCATAACACGGGGGAAGTGGCGCCGGGACGGCCTCAGTGGGCTGCAGAGAGAACCGGCTCAGTTAAAGCATCCACAGGGACCCCTGAACCCAGCCAACCCCACCTACACCCCAGGGCCACCCCTCCCCACCACCTGTCCCCCCCTTTCTCTGGGTCCCAGGAAGCCGGCTGCACTGGGTGACCCTGTGGCACCCAGGGGCTGGGAATGTCCCAGGGTGCACCCACCTCAGGACATCCTTGCAGAGGGGTGGGAAGGGGTGCTGCTGGTAGTGCCCAAAGACTTCAAACACAATCGGCTGGCTCTTGATGTATTCAACGAAGGACTTGGTCACCTCCACAGCAATCTGGAAGAAAAAGAGCCATTGACAGTGCAGTTTAGCTGGGAAAGGGATGCAGCTGGCAACAGCACTGGGTAGGTGGGAGAGTGCAAGCCTGTCCGGTCCCCTGCATCCCTCACCCATCCCCTTCCCTGTGGCCTGGGGATGATCTTCCCACCAAGACCACTGCCATGAAATCCCAGTCTTTTTGGGTGGAGGGCAGCAGCTTTTGGTCTTTCCCCCGCACATCCACCTTGTCTAAGGTTGGCTTAACTGGGCGGCTGTGATTGGCTGGAAAAGCCAGGAGGAAGGTGCTCCCCTGGAGAGAAGATCCAGACAATGGCTCCGTGGAGACCCCAGCAGCCATGGGGATCAGGGGGTCCGGGCAGGGGAGGGGTACGCACATTTTGGACGTGATAGAAGCCCAGTGGTGGCCCCCGACCCGTGTTCTTCAAGGGCTCTGTCGAAAAGGCTTCGTCATGGCGATGGATGAAGCTGCGGAGGGAAGGAAGGCGGCTCGGGGGCTGTGGGACAGGGACATGACAGAGCAGGGAGGGGAGAGAAGGCAAGGACCAGGAGAAGAGCCCACCCTCCCCAGGGCTGCTGCCTGCACCCTGGGTTGGCACAGGACCCCCCCGAAGCTGATGGGAGCCTCTCCCTACCTTTTGCCAGCAACTGAACAAGGTACCAGACAAGTCATGGGCTCATCCCACAGCCTTTGGTTTTGCCTCCCCATCCATGAAGACCTCAGAGGTTGGGAGGCTGGGGCTCCCTGACATTCACTGCCAGCCCTGAGGTGATGGCCAGAGCACGGTGGGAGACACAGGGCCAGGGGGCACTGGGGGCTCACTTGAACTGGCAGAAGATGTCTGCGTATTCTGCAGAGATGCTGGAGGCTTGCAGGACTGTCACGCGGAAAGTGAAAATGCTGCCCAGCTTCAGGTGGTCTAGAGGTGCCTCCAGTGGCCCATCTGGCGCAGGCTTCTCTGGGCTGTCCAGGAGGACATCCTCTGGGGTCACTGCAGTGAAGGGAGGGTCCTCAGCAAGGCGGTGGGGTCACCCCCCTCAGTGCCTGCCAGCAGCCCCACACTGGGGCAGCAGGCTTTTGACACTTGGGCGGGCACAGGAGGCCGGGTGCGGGGGCAGGGGGCCACTCCTCAACTGCTTGTCAGCACCCCCTCACCTGCACAGGTGTTGTTGTTGACTTCATCGGCAGAGGGACCCACCTCGCTGACCTGCCCCTGGCCTTCAACGATGCGCAGCTCCTCCTGGGAGGTCCCCGAGCGAGACATCCCCACAGCTGGGCATGACTCTGACTGGAACTGTGCCAGGAGTGGGGCTCAGGGATGCTGGTGGTCCCCGAGGTGGTCCTGCTTGCACCACTGCCACCACCCCAAACACTGGGTCACCTCCAGCTCTCCCCTCCCAACCCATGGCAGTCCCCCCGGGACACGAGCAAGAGCAGGGTGCACTGGTAGGTGCTTGGAGGGCTGGGGGCTGCCTGGGGGACTGGGAGCACAGTCCCTTCAGTGTGATGCCGGCACCTCTGGGAGCCCGATGGTCCCCATGGGGAGCATTGCCACAGCAGGCAGGGATCTGCAGGGCCTAGGCACCCACCAAGAGCTGGCCACCACTATACCTTCTCAAAGTGCTGGTCATCGAAGGATATCTTGGCCGTCCCTGACTGCCGCACACCAGAGCCATAGTCAGGAGCTTCCTCATCCGCTGGAGAAGGGATCAGGGTGAGGCGGTTTGGGGGCCGCAGAGGATATAAGGAGCACATTTGGGGGCGGGGTCACCCTCCTACCTGAGATGGCCTGGACAGCCACGCGCAGGAAGCCCTTCACCTCGCCCTTCTCGCTGACGATAGCCACGCGGTGGACCAGGGGCACGGGGTAGAGTAGGTTGCTCAGGTAGACAAAGGCCCTGCCAGAAGGGGGGGGACACACACAACACGGGGGGGAGCGGTCACTGCTCCCACCCGCGGGTCCCCAGGCACGGGTGGCGCGGGTGGCACGGCCGGCAGCGGCCAGGATCCCAGGTCACCGCTCACGGCGCGACCGCGGCGCTGCAAAGCAAAACTAAAGAGAAGGCAGCCAGGGCCAGCCGAGAGGGGCGGGGAGCGGGCAGCGGGCAGGCAGCGTGTTGCAGGCAGGTGGGCGGACAGCGCACCGCGAGCAGCACCACGAAGCAGACAGGGCTCGCATACCTCTCCGGCTGTCACCTCTGTGGCGGGCAGGGAGGGGAGAGGGGCTGCGCTGGTGCCACCCTGAAGCTGGGAGGGAAGAGGACTTTCTCTGCAGTGGAGAGCTGGAGGACTAGGGCAGGAAGTGCTGCAACACGACTCGCAGGCAGTTGCGGAGTCACCGCGGGGGGGGGGGAAAGGGGCAAGGCAGGGGCGGGGAAGGGAGGGTGACGAGGGAGGTAGAGGCCAGCAGGAGCAAAGGAGGGGAGAGGAGGAGGTCCTGGCGGGAGGCCAGAAGCCTCCAGAGATGAACCTGCCGGGAACGTCCTGGCCCCGGCTCTGCCCGTGGTGTCACAGGACTGCTGGTGGCTGCAGGCAGCCCTTGCCCGTCTGGGAGGGTGGTGGCATTGGCAGCATGTGTCCCCCTGCCCCATCCCTTCACATGCGTGGCTTTGGGGTCCTGGGCCGCCCACCAGTGCGTCACAGGGACGGCACAGCCAGCTTCTCCCTTGTGGGCAAGGAAGGAGATGCCAGGTCCTCATGTGGCAGGTCTGAGCGTCCCTGCTGTCCTCCGTGGCGTCCAGTTCACCAATGCTACCGCGACAAGGTGCCATGCTGGGGATCCAATGTGATAGCTGCACCATGTGTCTGTCAGCACTTCCCACCAGGCTGCAGCTCCCTGTTCTCAAGTGTTTTGTCTCCTCTTGCTGCCTTCCTCAACCTCATTGCCAGCCAGCTCGTCGTTTGACGGTCCTCCTAGCACTGTGGCAATGGCGACACACTGTGCCCTCAGCGCTGACAAGTCACCTCCACAGCCTTTGGTGCCGAGCTCCCTGCCAAGCAGTATGAACCACCCTTGCCTGCAGGGTGGCACCACTCCCAGCAAGAGGGGGTGCGGGGTGCCCAGCACCCCTCCCCAGGGCGCCCACCAGCATCTTGACATGCAGTGTCTTCAGGTGTTGTGGGGTGGGATGGCACAGGGCCAGCCAGGACACTTCTGCTTTGGGAGGCTCCCATGAGGGTTGCATCTCCAGGCGGCTGGCAGCACTGCTCGCAACATCTCAACCTTGCAGGTGTCTTGCAGACATCCAATGGCACCCAAAAGTGCCCAGGGGGCTCTTGCAGCAGGCCCCAGCCCCACGGCTTGCAGCCTCAGGCCCAAAGTCCAGAGGTTCCCCCTGCTCTGGTGACTCCCATTGACCTCCAACCGCTGCTTGAAGCTTTCTCCACCCAAAGTATCTCCAAGGACTCAAGTTGTGGAAGCAGAGGTGATAACCCATCACCGTCTCCTGCCGGGCCCGTCTCACCCCATCTCTTCTGAGAGGCCACCAGGGACAAATGGCTGGACTGTGCCAGGGCTTCCTGGCAAGACCAGATGCCTGGGACAGAGCCTTGAGACCACTGGGAGGTCTTGAAAGCACAGGGATCTGGGTGCGCCCACCCACCCGAAATCACAGGGCAGCTGGTGATGAAGCCAGGGAGGTGGAAAAGGGAGAATGGGGGGGGGGAGAGGGGCAGGCAGGGAGGAGGGGGACAAGTGTGTCACTAGAGGAAGGAGGGCAGGGACACTAACCACAAGATTGGTGAGGTGCAAAGATGGCATGCTCAGACCAAAGAAAAGCCTTTCCAAAGGAAGACAAAAGTGAAATAACCCCAATTTTCGCTAAAGCTTTGGAGAGATAGAGCCAGCAGCTAAAAAAAAAACCCAAAAAAGAAAAAAAAACTAAAAGAAAAAAAGAGAAAGGAAAAAATTAAAGACAAGGATCCAATCATAAACCAATCCAAGCACACTTCACAAGAAATGTGGCCGGCGGAGCTGCTGCGCGGGGAGCCAAACCCAGGGCAGACTCAAAAGAAGTCGGAAGGCGCCGAGCTCTGGGGAACATGCCCCCGGCACAGAGTGGGGCTACTGCTGCAGGGCCTTGTTTGTTTTTTTGAGGTGCCCCGGAGAGTTTTGGGGTTTTTTGATGTTTGGTTGTTCTTTTTTTTAAAATAAGGAAAAAAGGAAAAAAGAAAAAAAAAGGGGGAAGAACCCAGCTCTTTCGGTCTGAGGCTGCAGGACTCTTACCCCACCTCCACCCTCTCTGCCTGCGCTGGTCCCACACCTCCCCATCTCGCTGCCCGCACCCACCTGGCAGGGATAAGTCTGGCTTTAGCACACGGAGGAAGAGGAGCTCCAGCTCCACCCACTGGGGCAGCCCCAGCGGGGAGAGGTTCACCATCATGAGCACCTCTGGCTCCTGCCTGGGACAGAGGCTCCGGGACCAACTCCAGGCACATATACCCTTGGGAAAACCCCAGAGCAGAGCTGGCAGCACCATATCCCATTTTGGGGATGGGCAGATTGTGACCGGGTTTGATGGCACAGCCAGTTTTGCAGCAGCTGGTGGGTTTCTCCAGACCAAGACTGATGGAGCCCAGGGGGGTCTCCTGGCCAACAGGTATGAGAAACCAAAGCACTTGTCCTCGGCTAGAGCCAAGGAGTTGGAGCCTGCACCCGGGTCCCCATGACCTCCCTGAACATCTCCTTTGCCAAGCCAGCAGGGAAGGCCCCAAGCCAAGCACTGGGTATGGGCGGTGAGAGAAAATGCCGCTTTTTGCAGAGCCCTCTCTCGCTCCTGTGCCCAGCTCTCTCCTTGCTCCGTCATCCCCCTGACCACCTGGGAACATCCAAGCCTCTGTGTCTGGGGGTCTCACACTGACCAACGCAGCCGGGACGGACAAGCCGGTGCCAGAGGCATGCATGGCTTCGAAGTGTCTGCATGTCCCCAGCCAGCAGCATCGCAGGGTCACCCTGAGCCAGCTGGGAGGTGGCCCTCCCTGGGACAGAAACACCCAGGACTGAGACCCCTGTTTGGCTCCCCTGGCTCCTGCGGTGCCGGAGACGCAGCAGAGCTCCCCTTCTCAGGGACCACCCCAAAGAGGGACCTGCCTAAAGGGTTGCCGGTGGAGCTGGTGCCATCTGCCTTCCCTCGCTATCTCATACCGCTGCTGTACTCGTCACAGCCCTACCTCGGTGGGCACCTCGCTCCTTGCCGGGCGCCCCGGGCTCAGCGGCAATCCTGGCCAGCCAGCCACCCCCTGTGCCTCCGGGACGCCCCAGAGGTGGGAGTCGTGTCCGAAAGCAGTTCCCTCATGCGAAAGAGCTAGTTCCTTCCCGGCATGCTCTCCTAAAACCTCACCAACCTTCCTACTAAACTGAACAGGGGGGAGCGGTCGTAAAACGGATCCCGGCCATCACACAGCGGGCACTCCGGAAAGATGTCTTCCTCCAGGTCCTCCGCCTCCTCCTCCTCCTCCTCCTCCTGCCCCTGGTGCTGCTCGTCAGCAGGCTCGGTGATGTCGGAGTCGGGGTTCGAGAAGGTAGGGGAGGGGGTGAGATCAGCCATGCGCTCGCTCATGCATGTGTTGAAAAGAGGAGAGCTGTTGCAGCCAGAGATATCTGAACTAAGGTTAGTACAACAAGATAGAAGACAGGTTAACACCAGCTGTTCCAAACAGAGAGAGCAAGAATAGGAATTTTGCTTTTTTTTTTGGGGGGGGGGGGGTTTCTTGGTTGGGTTTTGGGGTGGGGTTTTTTCCTGCTTAAACCAAGGGACATTAGGAAATAAAGACCTGCCCGTCCAGTGCATCTCTAAAGGAAGCCACCAACAACTGTTGGCTATAAAGGGTGAAGAAAAGAGTGACCCAAGGAACTGGTGCAAATGGTGGGTATTCCCCTCACTGGCTTTGCGGGCAATGCAGTGACAGAGCGGGTGGCACGATGCTTGCTGCTACCCCCACCGCCGAAGAGAATCTCTCCACGTGCTATGGCACGGAGCAGGATGCCTCCACAGCAGGTGCGGTTGGTCGGGCCATGTGGCTCAGCCTACTGCTCCCCCTGCCCACCAGGGCAGACCCCTTCTCCAGGGTGGCCTGTCCTCGTCACCTGCACTGCACCCTTCCAACCGGCGTGCGCGAAGCGCGCGGAGACACGCAGCACATACCATACAGACAGATGCTCAGACACCAATGCGTGCACATGGACGCATGCCCGCCAGGGCGAAGGTTGCAACAGCACGGGCTCTCGGCCTGCTGGACAGCCATGGCCCCCCGCCTCCCACCAGCAGCAAGCCAAGAGCCCGTGCCTCACAGCACTGTGTTACGGCAGACAGTGGGAGAGTTGCCAGCAGCTTGCGGGTCCCTCGAGGTCCCGGCAGCCAATGTGGAAGAGAGACATTGCAGGCAAGATGGGCCCTGACCAGCACTGGGGAGGGGCAACACATCCTCCTATGGCGTGGCCCCAGGGAAGCAAACACCCTGCACACGGCAGAGCTGGCGGCACTTCCTCTCGCAGGGCTGCCTGCAGGTCCCCACTGCGCTTAGAAGGAGCCGAAGCGCTCACCTGCCCACCAGCCTGAACCAGGGGAAGCGGTCGTAGAAAGGATCTCCACCGGTCACCACGTTGTCACAGTCCTCAATGACGCTAGAAGGCACTTCTGCTGCACGGTCATACATTTCACGCATCAGGTCCAGACGTTGCCTGCAGGCAGAGGGGGACGCAGTGGGCAGTGGTGAGAAACCGGGCTGAGGTTGGCTGAGCCCTATCCAGCATAGGCATCGTTCACCACCTCAGCTTCTCCAGGGTCCAGTAATGCGTTGCCCCATTCTTCTGGTCCTGCACCTCTATGGCCACAATGGTCCGAGGGAATGGCCGCTTCTCCCGGTCCTTGGCAGCATCGGGAGGCAGCAGGTCAGGAGGGAGAGGCGAGTACAGCGTGTCCGTGAGGAGCACAAACTGGAACTGGACCTGGAGAGGGACAGAGGGGGATGGTGAGCCACCTGGGAGGACAGCAGGCTCCACACAGTGCCTTCGGTGACCCTCTCCTTGGCACTTCCCCAGCTGCCCATGTTTGTGGCCTCTGCCGTGGGTGCCACAGCAAGCCAGAGAAGAGACCTGGGCACCCACCTTCTTCTTCAGCTCCACACTGATGGCGTTGGCCTCCTTGAGGAAGATGGCATTGCCCCAGAGCAGGTCGCGAAGGGAGGTGAACTGGTACCACTTCCACTTCCTGAAGGCCCAGAGGGCCAGCTCGAACTCACGCTCCGTCCACTGCACTGTGGGGACATGGAGGGAAAGTCACCCCATCACTGGGAAGGAGGACACTGGCACACAGGTGCCCAGGGGACCTGCAGTCCTCTTCTTGCCCCCTCAGAAAGCATTAAAACCCTGTGATGGCACCTAGCCCTTACCTTCATCTTCAGGTTCTTCCTCTTCCTCATTTGCCTCAGGGTAATATCTAGAGTCCATCTGCTTCTGTAAAGCCTCCAATTTGCTCTCATAGTCCTGGGGGAAGCAGGGAGAGGGATGATGCAACCCAGAATGCGTGACCTTCCTCCATGCTGCCACATAGCGCTTCTCCCCCTCCCCGCAGGAACCCCGCTTCCTCCTTCCTCTGAATCCATGTTTATGGGGACAACCCCAAGAACAACAGGTTTGCCTTTGTTTTTAGGACACACAGAGCCATCCCATGCAAACATCTGCCAGGACTTGGTCATGCCTGGGCCAGGTCCTGGCCACCTACCAGCCTCTGCTGCTCAAGAAGGTAATTTGCCTCCTCCCGCTCCCTCCGGTACTGGTCCTCCAGTTCCTGGAGCCTGGGAGGAACAAGGAGGGACAGGATGACCAACCTGGAGGTGGATACCTAACTCCCCATTGCCCCAGTGCCTGTGCACTCACCGCTGCTCCATCTCCTGCTTCATGTCGATGCCCTGCTTCTCCAGCAGCTCTCTTTGCGCAAAAGCCCAGTCCACGGGCTCAGCAGGGGTCTCAGCGCATGGGGTCCGCTCTCGCTCCTGACGAGCCTGCTCAGGGTGGTTGAAGCGGAAGACGTGGCTTTTCCCCATGATGATGCGGTTTCCTACAGGGATGCACATGGGGTGGGGAGAAAGGGCATGGGTTTAAGGTAGGAAAATCTGCAGGGACCCCATGGGATGGAGGGAGGCGGGTTAGAGCAGCACTGGCGTGCCAGCCCCAGGGACCCACCTGAGCGCAGGATGCTGGGCTCCATCACCTTTTTGCCATTCACGTAGGTGTCGGCACCTTCACAGGGCTCCAGGGTCACTATTACTGCAGAGATGGCGGGAGGGCAAGAGAGGGAGTGGAGGTAAGGTGGAAGCAGAGAGATAAATCTTGCATCTCCCGCTCCGCTGCTCCTGCAGCCTTGGAAAGGGAGAGCTGCCCCAGCCAGCACCCCAGGTGCAGAGTTGGGGGGCACTGGGGTACCCACCAGCAGCGCCCACAGCCTGGGCAACCAGTGGGGCTTGGCCAACCTCATATTAATCAGAGCAGTCCCAAGGACTAAAAGCAGCTGGAGACTGGACATGAGAGGAGATCAGAGCCTCCAGCACACATCTCCAGCCTCCCCAGGCTCATCTCTCAAAGCCCTTTCACACCCAGGTTCCTGCTGGTTTGCGGTGTGGGCTCTGCTCTGTGCCTTGGGTGGGGGAATCATCTACAGTCTGCTCTTCCCTCCCACCCTGATCTCCCTAGCTTGCCTCACCACAGCAGCTTCCACATGCTTTGCACAAGCTTTCCTCCCAGCTACGTGAGGGCCATAGCTTGCTCTGGAAGCATGGAGAGGCCACAGCCATGCGGGAGAGCCCCACTAGTCTCAGGAGGGCAGGACCCCTGGCTGGGCAGGTGCTGGGGACATGCAGAGGGACTGGGGTCCCTGGGGAGGTGGAGCCCCTCCAGACAAGGAATACCTTCACCGCCAGTTTTGGTGTCGCTGCGGAAAAGGCAGTGCTCTTCCTTAATGAAGTGCCCACTGAGAACGATGTCCTGCCTCTTCTCTGCATCTTCCCGGCCAACCCTGCCAGGGGGAAACCCAGCTCAATCCTTCCTCAAAGCAGCCCCTCCTTGGGCCTCCCCCCGAAACCATCCTTGGAGCTGACAGGAGCAGCCCTCGGTGCACAGCTGGACCAACATCCCTAATGAGATTGCCAGGCAAATATATTTTTCCAATGCAGCTATGGCACTTTGGGGATGCCCCAGGTATGGTGCCCAGCCCAGGGACAGCTGTTTCCCTGCTGCCCACCCAGGCAGGTCAGGCTGGGCTCCCACCACTCTGCAGGACATGGCCCTCACCTTGTTATCCCGTCCTTGATGTAGTAGAGAAGACACTCAGACATGAGCGGGTCCTCATTCAGGTTGACCAAGTGGGGCGTCTGGGAGAGACGAACAAGGAGTCACCCCTGTGCACCCCATCTACCTGGGTGCTGAGTGATGCTCCCGAGGGAGGTGGGAACTCAGCAGGACCTCAGGCTGCCCCCTGCACGGGCTCTCCTGCCCTCTGTAGCTCCAGGACAACATGCGCAGGCAGGTACTTTTCAAGGTGACTGCAGAGAACTGAGCAGCCGGGATGAGGATGACCTGCCTCCACATGTCCCCTTGCTCTCCTCCTCAGAGGGCTGAGGCCTGGGCACCCTTCCCCTGACTGCCTTTGAAAATTCATGTTGCAAACAGGCCCAATACGGAGCCGAACACTTCCCATGGGGAATCCCTGATATGGCTTAGCATCTCCTGGGACAGGACCCTGAACACCTGTGCCACATGTCCATGGGCCCTTGCCTCACTGCAGCCCCCAGCTCCACTGCAGACAGTGTAGCTGAGGCAGAGACACGTTACATGCAGCGGCTGGTTTAGGATGAGAGGAACTAAAGGTGCTCATTTTCTTCCACTGACAGTACAAGGACAGATGAAGCACCTAAAAGAGCAGGTCCCAGAGCAGAGCTTCAATCAGACCTGAAGCTGTATCTCCAGGCTGAATTTTACTCCCTGGTCTCCTTCCTAACACTTCCCTCCCATCACTTTCTTCCCCTGGGTCACAAACCACTTTGCTCTTGACAAGAGGGAAGTTTCTCCCCCAGCCACAGACCTCTCCGGCTGCAGCTAGCTTATCTCACCCCACTGCAAGCTATGATTGCACCTTCAGCCAACAGGCAATGTCCTGGGAGTATCAGTAAGTCAAGTTCTGAGATTCCCAGAAATAAGAATAGAGACTGTAAGAAATATCTTATCAGCCCGCTGACACCCGGCATGCAGAGGTTTCCCTGTCACAACAGTGCTACGAGCCCTGGCTGACAGGAGAGACTAACTCCAAATAGTGCAGGAGAGCTGGAGGTCAAGGGAAATGCAGGCTCTTCTCCATGGTGGCTCGCAGGAGTAAGTTGGCTGTAACATTTAACCTCAGACACTTCTAGGCAGAAACGTAGTCCCAGGGTCTGAGACTCCTTCAGCTTGCAATTTTTCTCCAGATTTGCAAGGCTGACTAGTAGAAGGCAGATGCTCTACCTTCCACTGAGCTCCTTGGAGACGTAACCACCCCAGCAATGGCATACAGCAGGACAACAAAGTCCTGCCTTGCTTTGCCCTTAACAAAATGGGGTTTTGCACACTATTGATACTAACTTTCCTTGCCAGCCTCTGGAGAAGTCAGAGGAGTTTCCACCCGCCAGACAGCTGAAGAGCAAGGAGGCACCAAGACAACCACAGCAATGCCCCACCTCCAAGACCAACCTGCTTTGGGGAATAAATCCCCACGCTCTACACAAAGGTCTGGGGTCCTAACAGGCAGCAGTTGCGACAAGAATGAGAAACAAAGACAATGGTGTAGAAATTTACCCTAAGAGCCACACTGAGGCACACAAGGGGAAGGTCCTGAAACCTTCACCACCAAATGTCACCTCAGCTGGGGACACACACATCTATGAAGACATTTGGCCAAGCCAACCAGCATCAGCTGCCAGGGCAGCTCTCAGAGCATTGCTCAGTGTGTCGAAAGAGCCAAGCAAGCGTGCCCTGGTCTTACCTGCACATGCCTGCACCTCAACAGCCCGTGCTGCTCTGCGGGCTTCACGGAGTTGGGGCTGTAAACTGGACATCACTACCACGATGGTTATACAGATGAACAAGGGGCAGCGATGTGGTGTAACTGGTGCTTGGCAAGGTTTGCTGGCACACAAACTCTTTGGGGCACAGACAGTATTTTCTTAGAAAATACTTTCCAGGATGCTACAAGCAATAAAGAGTAGAGAATCTTTCTGTGCCCACATTTCTCAGCAAGGACTTGCCAGTTTCAGGGGCAGCAATTTCAAATACCCCAAAGTACGGATTTTTATAAACTGACACTGAAGTCCAACACAGTGATCATCAGCAAAGCCCCACCTGAATGGGGACAGCGTCCAGGCAATGGGGGCTGGACGTTTAGCCATATGTTTCTACTGATGTTCATACCCAGCAGGGTCAACACTAGGATTTACCCTGTAGGTTTCAGAGCCAAGAAAAGACTAGTGAAATAGTTGGGGCTGGCCGGCAGTGACAGGACAGGTCAGAAGGGAGCTGCAGGGGTACAAAACAGCCTTCGTTTGCCAGGAAGAAGAGAATAAGATGATCCTACCTTTTTAGGAGAGAAAACACCCAAGGTGCCTCCGTCCTCCCTCATGGCCACCCCCATTTCAGCCAACAACGCTTCCCTGAAGGAGCAAGGGAAAGAAGAGCCTGTCAAAGCCCCATGAGCCCCTGGATCCAGCACTAGAGAAGACCAGGATGGGACCTGAGCCCACAGGTTTGCCCCACGAATTACAGCCGTAGGGCTTTCTTCAGCTGTCTCCATGCCTCAGGAGAGTTTCTCAGAACAGACCACGTACATACAGGCTAACATAGTGGACACTGGGCTGCCTGGGGGGTTAGCCAAGGTACAGCTGAACAGTCAAATTGCCCAGCTGCCCCCAGGAACTGAACTGCTGTAGGCAAAGTGCAGAGGAGGGGAGATGCCTGGGGAACCCCAACCCACCCCACCCCATCCCAACCCACCCACCTCTCCATCCGGATTGCTTCTGTCCTCCGCAGCTTCTCTTCCCATGTCTCGTTCAGCTCTGCAATGATCTTCTCTGTTTCCTGCAAGCATGAGGTTAGCAGGGGGTTAGCATGTGTTATGTGGGCAGCAGACCTGCCCACTCTGCCAGGTGCTGCCCAGCATGCTGCAGCGGGACACTGGTCCCAGCTTCAGGCTGGTTTAAACGAGCTGCGGCAGCATTTCACCCATGTCTTTCCATCATCCCCGTCTTCAAAGAGTAAGGCACAAAGACCAGCCTCTCCATCCCCTTGCTGCCAGCCCGCTCCTGTGCCATGCTGAGCGGGAGCACCCATCCGGAGCCAGGAGTGCCCGTCCTGCAGGGCAAAGGCAGCAGTCACCCCGCGGGGAGGACGGGAGCACCAGGTGGACCCTACCACACCAAACCCTCTCCCATCCAGCAGTCCAGAGCACTGGGCAGCTCTGGGTCTGTCTGCTCTGCAAGAGCATGCCAAAGCGTCGCTTCCCATGAGCATCATCCATAATGGGCTTCCAGGAAATACCAAGCCTCCTCCACAAGCCTCAGTGCAAGAGCATTGAGCTGAGCCCTCCATCCTGCTGGGTGCCAGCCTCTTACCTTGAGCCTTTCAATCGCCTCTTCGCTGCCTGGAGCAAACATGATGCGCTCATGGAGGCTGGCGACGGAGGCTGCGCGGCTAGACAAGGCTGACAGGGAGGAAGAGGGGCTGATCCCGGCGATGGCGTTGGTCACTGTGGAGAGATTGTCATGGCGGTGACTCAGCTCTGCCCCTCTAGCATCATTATTGTTCTCAAAGTCGGACACATCTATGGGCAGGGAAGGAGGGATGGGGCAGGGAAAGACACATGGACAGGAAGAGAGAGAAAAAGAGAAAGATAGAGACAAGAAAATCTGTTGGGAAAAATAAAAGAGTGGCCAGGTGTGTTGAGAAGAAAGCCAGGAATTACAAGGAAAAGGCACAGGCGACAACACAGCAGTGCAGGCAGCAGCAGGGCAAGGGCACACGCAACTCTCCCCCAGCCCGGACAGCCCCTCCAGGAGCACAGCACTGTTTTGGGAAGCAGCTGCAGGAATAGCTCTGGAGCCTTCCCGGGTCTCCTGGGGATGCTTTTTTGCAACACCAGATCCTGCAGCCATCAGTTCTGGGATCAACCATCCTCCCCAAGACTGTGCCAGTGCCCCTGTCATCCTCCCCCACCGACACATCCCAGGTGGTTTTCCCTGCACAGCTGCCCCAGATTAGCTGGATCTGGGGGCAGAGAATGAGAAGGGAAGGGTAGGAGAGGCGGTGGCCCTCTGCCCTACAAAGGGGTCAGGGGAATGGAGCAGGAGGAGCCGTGGGATCCCCCTCGCTGACAGAGCCCAAGTCCCTGGCCTGCTGGAGCAGTGCCTGGGCTGGGCAGCCAGAGAGAGAGCAAAGTGAAGGCAGGGTAGCAACATGCCCATTACAGGCAGTGGTGCTTGCCTGCCAGCACCCTGAGCATCAGCTGCCACGAGACCCCGTGGCAAAGGGACCCAGGTATCAGAGATGCTCCTCCAGCCTCAAGAAGTCGCAGGGGCTCCACACGCTATGCTGGAGGCAGGCAGGGCACAGATTAGCAGATGCAGCATTAGTCACCCATCTCCATCAACCTGCATCCAGGGGAACCGAGCCAGGAGGGGACGGGCTAGTTTCCCGTCTCCTCAGTGGGCTCGCCACAGCCAGACTGCACTGCCTGGCCCAGGAGGGGATGGGGCAATAGTGCTTATCCACAGGCAAAAACCTCCTGGCTGTCACCACACACCCCTCCATCAGGAGAGCACCATGCCAGCCTGCCTAAGCACCGTGCTGGGCTCCAGTCCCAATGAGCCCCAGTGCCAGCAGAAGCAGCAACAGCAGCAGTAGCAGCGACAGGAAACATCATGACAGCACGGAGGAAGGAGTCCCCATGGGGATCGGGCCCTCGGCACAGTGGAGGGGGAGGACACTGGTCCCTCCGAGCACTATCCCGAGCCCAGGTGCTATCCGCAACTCTCCCACCGTCCCCTTTGCCAGCTCCCTGGGGACAGCCAGCCTGCAGGCAAGCGCCTCTCCATCAGCTGGGACCAGCTACAGGAGCCCTTCCTCATGCTGCACAGGTGCCCCTGGGCACAGCCTATGCCTCCCAAAAGCTGTGAAGCAACAGAGTACCAGTGATGGGGAATACACACATTTGGATCCTCCCGCAGCAGGATGGGCTAAGAGAGAGAGAGAAGGGGCAGGGAGCAGGGATAAGACAGAGAGAACAGAACAACAGTGGGTTCATCTCAGCAGGATTTCCAACAGCACACAGAGGAGAGGCCACGGACAGGCGCAGCCCCGGGAACATCTTCCTGGCACCTCTGCTGGGTGCAGGATGCTGAAGATGGAAGGGGGAGGGGGAGAAGGGGAGGTCTGCTGGGTGTAAAGCAGCTCCCTCTGCTTACAGGAGTGGGCTGGGGGTTGTGAATGCACGCACAGGGGCTTGCTGGAGGTGTCCTGAACATGTTTCAGCAGCATGATGCTGCTGTGTGGCCGGCAGAGCAGGATGCAGGGCAGATGCCGAGACATCAGCCCTGCAGGCAGGGGGGACTCCAGCCCGTCTCTGCCTTGAGCCACTGCCAGAGAGCACCGGGCGGTACCTACTGTCAATGATGTCCCCAAGGCCCTGGGCATAGAGAAGGTCACGCAGCCGTGCCACCTCGTCCTTCAGCTCCCGGATGAGCTTGTTGTTGGGGTCCTCATTGATGACAGCGTTGCAGCGGATCTGCTTGGCACGGTCGGCATACCTAGGGAAAGGCAGAGCTCTCAGCAGCAGTAGTCGGGGCAAAAGCCCAGCTTCTGGGCAAGCGGGAGTACCACCAAGCCCCTCCAGCAAGCGATGCTTTGTAAGATTCCAGTGCTGGGACAATCCTTTGGCCTCTTGTCTGAGGTTGCAGGGTCCCCCCACAGCATCCCCCCAGCCAGGGTTGCCATAGAGGTGGAGAGCACATGGCAGTGCCTGGGTTTTAGAGACCACCCCTGCCCTTGCCCACTGTGGGGGGATGAGGGTACTTCTTCCTACCTGAGGGTGCTGAGGGTCTCATCGTAGTTGATGTCGGCAGGACTGAGAGCCGCAACCATGGCTGTCCTGGAGTTGCCCCCTGCCCGGAGAGATATGCTTGCATTAGGGAGACGCTGGTCCCTGCACCAGCTGTCACCCTCTGCTCAGTAGCTTTGCCTGCTGCCGAGCCCGTACCTCCCACCCATGTCCTCACCCAGGTTCTCCCGCAGCAGCCAGGTCAGCACCGAGTCCCGGTAGGGGATGAAATCCGTCTTCTTCTTCTTTTTGTTCTGGGGGATGGAAAGTGGAGGGAAGGGCTGTCAGGCTGCTTGCTCACTTCAAATGGAAGGTGACAGCCAGTCCCCAGCCATGGAGACTCAGAGGAGGATGGCTCTGCCTGGCCACCGCAACCTCAGGCAGCTCTGCTCAGCTCCATAGGTCCTGCCTCTGAAATGCCCTGCCTGGGCCAGGCCAGCTGTTTAACACTGGCTACCAAGAGCCACAGGGTGAGGAGGGTGATGAGGATGCTGAGGGCTCTGCTGGTCCCCCAAAGCATGGCTTGGGTCCAGACAGAGTCTCACCTCCAAACCACCCTGCAACCCACTCCCACCCGCCTGTGCCAAAAACCAACCCCCCCTTCCCCAGCCCAGCCAGGGTACCTACCTTGTTCGGCCCTGAATCCTGCAAAGAAATTGAAGAGACTGTTTAAGTGAGCTGCTCCCCTCTTCGGCACCCACCACAGCTCCCCATCCCCCAAGCAGAGAGAGGCAGACGCAGGTCCTCAAGGAGATGGCAGCCTCACCAGCCTCGGGGACAGCTTGGGATGTATCTGCCTGTCCCTTGGAGCCAGGATGCTCCATCCCTCAGAGCTGAGCCCATCCCTGCTGAGCTGAAACCATTCCCCCATGGTGCTGCTGCTCGTCTGCACTCTGGCTACCTACCATTTCAGCCAGGGCAGAGATGACTTTCCCCAACGTGGTCAAGGACTTGTTGATGTTTGCTCCTTCCTGGTGGAGAGAGGAAAAGCCCAGATGCTCAGGTCCCATTTCACAGCAGTGCTAAAGCCCGATGCACCAGGAGGATGGGGAAGTCCCCGTACAGGGTGGGCAAAGGTCTTCCTGGGTAACCAGCACCTCACAGTTGGGACTAATGTGCCACAGTGGAACTGGCACTGGGCAGCTTTCAAACAAAACCCCATCACAGATGTTGGCAGCATAGCAGGCAAGGAACCGGGCAAGGAACCAGGCAAGGAAAGGAGATGTCACAGCTGGGGACGAGGGGGCAGGACATGGTGTCCCCGCTGGCAGAAGGAGACCTCACACCAACTCTTACCTTTAGTCTTGTGCCCTTTGCACCAGTGGAGTCGGCGCGCTCGCTCCCTGCCAGGTCCACCAAGCTGATTTTGCTGACCTGCAGGCAGAGATGAGGCTGTCAGCCCTGGCAGGCACAGTAAACTGGGCCCCGGCACAGAGCCAAGGAGGGAGCAAAGACCTCTTGCAAGGTGACACTGCTGTTAAGGCAGAGGTGGGCTCTGCTGGGTCATCCTTGCCGGGATTTGGCCAGGGGCAGTGCTAACATCCTTGCAGGGAGGGCTGGAGGGCACCATCTGCCAAATGTCCTGTCCAGAGGCCAGTCCCTCGAGGGACTGTGAGCCCAGCATGTGCCTGGGACTTACCGCCATCCTGTTTCAACCCTCCATCAGGCCGTACCATCTTGTCCCAAGTGCCGTCAATAGCACATGAAGCCCTTCCCAGGTCCACGAGTGATCCCCCAAGTCGCCCAGGCTCTGCTCTCACCTTCTCAGTGGTGATGTCTGTCTCAGCATCGTGCCGCTTCTGCGTGAAGATGATGTTGAACACAGCGTGGGAGCGGCTGCTGGTCTCGTTCATGTTGGTGGCAGCCACTGTGCTGCAGGGAGAGGAGGACAGGGAGGTATGACACTCTGCAGGGGACACTGGAGTCATTGGTGCTGGGGCCAGGGCTCATTTCAGGACAGGGTACACGATGGGAAGGCAAGTGTAGAAGACGGGAGAGGACTCTGGGAGGAGACATGCAAAAGTCCAGGCTTTCTCCTGCTAGCTCCAGGGCGTTTTGAGAGCAGGAAGGAGGTAAGGTGAAAATAAGTGGGGGATACCCAACACTCAGACAGGAGGGACTGCCACCTCCAGAGCAGCCAGACCAGCAAAGCAAGGAAGTTAAGCAGGACCTTCTGGAGATGTCTGCAAGCTCTCCAAATCCTGGCCATCTTCTGCTCTCCCAACTCACCGGGCCTTGTTCCCAGAGTCCATGAGGTCCTGGATGTCATTGTAGGAGGTCACAGCCAGCTTGGAAAGGTCCTCAACGTAAGGGCCCATAAGGGGATGCTCCCTCACCCGCAGGTTCCCCTTGTTCTTGGGGTTCAGGAGGTCCCTCACACGCTCGCAGTATATCTCCATGTAGCTCACCTAGAGTAGAGGGCACAGGCAGGGCTAGCGGCTGGCAGGACATGGACACTCAGTGTGTAGGCAGAATTAGGCCCTGCCCACCCATCTCACACCCAGGAATAGGACCCCCCCAAAGAAGGGTCTGCACGCCAGCACAGCTTGCAGAGCTGGGTGGGAGGCTGGAGCCAGACTAGGCAGGCTCCTAGGCAGGGGGTGCCTACCTCCACAGAGTAGGACATGTTGTCGTTGGTCGTATCATTGATGCGGGAGAAGAGGTCCTCGCACAGCTGCAGAGAGAAGAGCCAGGCTGCTCAGCCCCTCACCAGAAGGATGCTCCTGCCCAGGGTGCCCAGGCCACAGGGATTTCTACCTTCTCACCCCAAAAACCAGAGCCCCTGAGTGCTGGGATGGCTCCTGGGGAGCTGGCAGAACCCCTCCTGCTGATACAGGGGGCTCAGCGTCCCCAGAGCCCGCCCGGCACCCTGCTGAGCCAGCACGTGGCAGGTCTCAGCAAGCACAGCTGGCAGGGGCTCGGCACTTGGACTACTGCTGCTCACAAACATCAGCCTCATGTGGCCAGACCATAATTCATCTGGTCTCGGAGGAGCGCGGCCTGACTCGCCTTGTCCCTGTGCTCTCCGGCAGAGCTGTGCTGGCTCGCTGCCGCAACAGGGCTGTGGTAGACCTTGGCAAAGCCTGGCCCCGCTTCCACCCTGCTCCCCTCTTCCCTTCTCCCTCTGCTTTTCCTTTGGTCATCCCACTGGCACCAGGGGAACAGGCAGCTTTTCACCATGTGGTACCTGTGGGATGATGCCTTGCTGGTCCTTTTCCTGCTTCCCCATCATGGTGTAGGATTTTCCAGCACCTGTCTGCCCATAGGCGAAGATGCAGACATTATAGCCTTCGAAGGCGTGTTGCAACATCTCCTCACCGATGTCCCGGTACACTTGCTTCTGAGATGCATAGTTGATGTCTGCGGGCTGCAGAGAGGAGGGGGACAAGGAGAAATTTGGCACAGAGGTCCTCCTGCCTCTCCCCAGCCCAGCCCAGGGCTCCAGGAGGGCTCAGGCCTCCTGATGCTTACCGTGGTGTGGGACCAGTAGGAATAGTCAAAGCTGAAGCTTTTTGGTGTCTCTTTGGGCTGCTTTGGGTTCAGGATAGCTAGGGGCAAACAGATGGGAACATGAGGCCACCCGGCCACCCGTGGTACCCCCACCACCCACATATGCTCGTGAGGGGAGAAGTGTGATGGGGTTCAGTCCAAATTGGTCCTGGAAAGTAGGACCAGGATCCTCCAGCTCTGCAGATGGGTCCAGAGCCCCCAGACCCCAACAGTCCCAGCAGAGGAGGTAGGTGCCATGGCCAGCAGAGCCTGCACCAGCCCAGGGAGTAGGACAGAGCTTTACCCAAACATCCTGCTGAGGACACTGTGGGGGGAACGGTGCCTTCCCTCGGGCTCCTTCCTGCTTTGGCACCTACCCGTGGGAGCCCAGCACCAGCACAGGAGGATCACAGCCTTCCTTCACCCCACAGCTGGGGGGGCTGTGCCCAAAGCTGCATGCATTGGCGCTGTGGGGTGGGAGCAGCCACGGCCCCATCGGGGCTCCCCCAGCCTCCCTTTGGCTCCTGCCTCTCCTCCCCTGCGCTTTCTTTTGCGTACCCAGCCCCAGCAGGGTGATTAATGCACCACCAGCAGAAACAAGAGCCTGCTTTTTCCCATTCCCTGGTGAAAGGGATGTTGCCATGGAAATTGGAGACTGCATCACTTCTCTTCCTTGCTCGCTGCCTTTTTTTTCCCCCTGCAGAGTGTTTACAATGGGTTTTTTTCTGAAACAACAGATGCATCAGAAGAAACCCAAACCAGTGGGGTAATCACGAGACCCAGCCATCAGCCATGTTAGGCAACATTGAAATGACCTTGGCGGGCCGGTGCAGTGCAGCTCCCGTGCCCACAGCCCCCAGCTGCTCCCTGCCACTGCCAGGCATGAGGAGGCCATACAGCACCAAGGCCAACAGAGCTCCCTCCATCACAGCCCCAACCTGCCCTGCCCTGGGCCAGCACTCAGCCAGGGCTCACACCTGCTCAGGATTCAAGCTGGGACCTTCCCAAGCAGGCCCAGGCATGGCGCAGCCCACTTTCTGTGGGGTCGGATGCCCTGGTGCGTGGCATTATGAATACAGAAGCTTTCTGCTCCAAATTCCTCCTCCATTGCCACAACAGAGTCTCCCCCAGGAGGGATCCCTGACACTTCTGGCCTGAGACCCATCCATCCCTGCCCACAAAGGCAGCAAAGTGGACAGGTGAAATGTGGGAAGCAGGGTCAGGATCCAGCCCCGACTGCAAAACCACAGCACAGTGGTACTTGGATGCCCCTCACTGTGGGCAGGAGCCCAGCTCCAGCACCAAAGTAGCGGCTGGCTCCCTGCCTGTCTGCCCACTGGAGGCAGAATGACTCAGATGCTCCAGATGCCTCCTGCATCCCACGCAGACTAATTAGCAAAACCAGAGCTGCTCTCTCAGGAGAAAGGGCTGGGAAGTGATAGCCCATAGCAACTGCCCATCCACAGGTGCAAATGGGGACTTGGAGGTCACTGCTGAGATCTGGACCAAAAAGGCACCAGGCCTTTCTGGGCAGCGTGGGCAGCCACAGGGGCTGCCCATCCCTGCTGGTGCCTGGTTGGTGTGTTGAGGGCATGTGAGTGGCCATTGCAAAGAGAAGTGGGTGCGGAGGCCATACAAGAAGTTGGGTGGAACATCTCCAATGGCTCCTGGGCTTCACCTGGCAGCTCTGCCATGCCACCCAGCCCCCCAGCTCTCAGCTCGGGTCTGTCTCTGCTCTGAGGATGTGACCCTTGCTGGAGCAAATGGGAGCATCACCCCCCTAAAAATTAGTCCAATGGGGGAAAAAGCAGGAGCAGGCAGGATGGGGCCACACAGGGCAGCTATTCGGCATCCCAGCTGCAGCCACCCCACTGGCCCAGCAGGCTGGAGACTGGGACACAGGGGAGAAGGGAGTACACACAGAGCAGCAGGTCTCCCATCCCTGAGCTGAAATGCTCTCCACGTGACTCTCTCATTCCTGTTTATTTGCCCTGACATGGCTGGATGCCGCTGCTGGGTTTTTTTCCTCTCCTGTGACCAGGTTTCCCAGGGCTTTTGCAAAGCTGTTGCAAAAAGATTTGTGCTCTGGCCAAAGGGGATTATAAAAGGGGGGCAGGGGAGAAGACAGACATACAGACAAGAGGGGGAGGAGGAAAACATCTGGAGATGATCCTCATCTTTGCCCTGGAGAGCCAGCAGCATGGCAGAGTGTAGCAAGCAGGCAAGTACCGAGCAGGATAAAACCCAAGGCCCACAGGAGAGAAAATAATCACTGTATTTTAAAGCCCGTGGAGGCCATGGCTCTGGCCAGACAATATTAATGGCCTTGCAGGATGAAAGCTGGGGTCCCTTCCTCACCACCCTGGTGGGAGCTGCCAGGAGAGGGGCCGGGGGTGTTGGTGCCAGGACTGGTCCCTGCAGCCGCACGGAGTGGGGGACGCCACAGGAACAAAGCGGCAGTGTTGGCAGGCAGGCAGCCGCAGCACAGCGAGCCAAGGGGGTAGCAGCTGTAAATTTTGGGGTGAAAAGGATGGCAGAGAAGGGTTGACCCTTTCCCGCCCTGGCCCCAGCTGCCCCCCATGGGGCTTAATGAATTAGGCAGACAAACAACCTCCTCTGCCCCGGTATGTGCAGGTGTCTCTGCAAATAACCCCAGAAGGAGGAAACTTGCTCCTACCTCCCCCCGCAAAACACATTTATTTTTGGCTTCTCTGCGAGGAGACGAGGGGCCAAGACAGTCCCCTTCTGCGGCAGGGGGCAGCCTGCACTACCGGCATCCTCCCACCTCCCCCCAGTCAGCCAGAGAAGCAAGAACCAGAGCCTCTCCCTGGTGCCTGCCCCCCAGCTGAGGGGATTAGCCGACAGTTTGTCCATTCATGGAGAAAAACCTCACTGTCAGCAAAGTGCTGGCCAGGGCGCTGCCCCTGCCCCTGGCCCTGCCCACAGCCCTGCCAGTCCCCTGGCATGGGCAGGGGGACGAGGGGTGTGGGGCATGGCCTGGGGGGCATTGCAGACAGCAGGGCTGGTGGTGGCATGATGGGCACGGGCAGATAGCTCTGAGCAAACGCAGCTGTGGCGGAGGTGGGGGATGCCCGATGCTTTTGACCAGGCCTGGGGCGTGGCAGGGCCCCCCCCACCCGTCAGGGCCAGAAGGGACATCTCCACTGCCTGCACCCAGACCCGGGCATGCGTGTAGCTCCTGCTGGGCCAGAAAGGCTTCCTCGCACGAGGGGAGCAGCCCCACACACTGGGCAGACAGAGCATCCCTGCAAAACCGGTAGGGAGAGCCCCACCCGGGATGCCAGAGATCAGCAGATGCTGCCCCACTGATCCCCCCATTCCTGCTCCCCAGACCTAGGGTGAGTGGGGGACCTGGCAGGGTCACAGAGCCACCCTGCACCCTTGAGTGCCCTCCTCTCCCTCCTGCCAGGGTTGTCATGGCAGCGCACAACCACGGGGGTGGCTGGCACAGGTGTTTCACCCACTGCAGCTGGTGACGCAGAAAGCCCCGGGCAGGCAGGCAGGCAGGGAGTTTTTTTAGACACTGTCCCATCTGGAGGTTTCCAGAGCCAAAGAGGAGGGATTCGGCTGCCTTTTCCACCCCATACTTCCAGCAGCCATTATTTAAAGAGGGGCAAATGCCAGGCAGGCTCCTCATGGGACAGTTGGCCCCAAGCCTCCATGCTACATCCCCCACTCCCTGAGCACACCATTCCCTCAGCAAACTCCGCTCCTGCCCCTCCATCCTCCTGGTGTTGCAGCTCCAAGCCCTGCGGTGCGCGGTACCCAGCCAGGCAGTGCCATCAGGAGCCACTGACTGGCCGGTGCACAGCTTCCACACTTTGGCAGGCGACCGCAGGCCAGGCACCCTCAGCCCCACATCTGTGTACCTACATTTCCAGGCTCTTCTGATTCTTCCTCCCCCTTTGCCTGCTGGGCAATGTTGCCCTGTTCCATACCACCAAAACCCAGGGGCTTGGTGCCACATAGATCCCGCCACTGCTGTTTCAACAGCAGGACCGCATTTCCCAGTGGGAAAGGTGACATCCCCCCCAATTCCCTCCTCCAAATGACACCAGGTGCCACAGGCATCCACACCAAAGATCCCAGCAGCCCAGTGCTCGCTGCTATGGCCAGACCATGCATGCTTCTCTGCAGGCAGCACCCAAAGCCTTCCCAAGCCCCTCTGTCCCTGACACTGGCACTCACTGGTGGTGCTTCCTGACATCTGGATAATGCATTTAGATTCCCGGCTCATCTCCCGGGAGTTGAAGGGCCGGACACGCACCGCCACCTTCACAGATGCTCCTGCCATTGCGCCGGCTGGAGGTGGGTCCTGCTAGTGGGGAGCAGCAGCTGTCCTGCAAGGAGGGAAGAAAAGAGGGTTAGGAAAGCTTGCATCCCAATCCCCATCTTGTAGCTGTACCAGAAAAATGAACAGAAAGCCTGTGCAACAAAACCTCACAGGAACACTGGCTTGCCTCTGCCCAAAAGATGACATTTTTTTTATCCCTCAATCTGCCTGTGTTTTGCCTCTCCCGCCTCCCCCTTGTATCTTGGGTCAGGATCCCCTGCTCAGTCCCAGGGGACAACCCTGCCCTTGCCCCAGGGCAGCACCCAGAGCCTCCATTATGCTGCGGCATCACTTGTTGGGCGCCCACAGCAGGGGACAGAGCCACGTAGGCACCGTCAGCATCAGCGTGACCCCCAAGGAGCATTTCTTCCATTCTGGGGTGCCAACAGCACTAAGCAGGTAGCCCCTCATTTGCAAGCAAGCCCACAATCCCCTGCCCATCACCCAAGCCTCCTGCCTCCGCTCCAGCCCCAGCAGAATGGGGACTGGGCAGCAAGATCAGGTGGAGGTGAGGAGGAAAATGATGGCATTTGTGTTGAGAAAGGAGGTGGCTGTTGAACACAACCACTGGTATTGGCCTCATTCAGCTCCTGGCAAAAACAGAAGCACAGTGTCAGCAGGAGCAGCACTAACCAGCAAGCCGGTAGCAATTGCACTGAGCTGAAGCTCCCAGCTCATGATCATTTTTCCGTTCCTTTTGCTCATAAATTATTAATCACAAACCTCATAAGACGAAACAAACCACTCTAACATCTCCCAGAGCAGCCGCTCATGCCAGTATTGGTGTCTGGGCTCTCTGCAGCCAGTCCCACCTTCCCCAAGCCCCAGTTAAGCCTCACTAGCATTGGCCAGAAAAGGATACACGGGTCCTTCCCTTGACCACCGGGTCCTTCGGCATCAGCTCTGAAAAATCCATTCCTGCTTTCTAACATCCATTCCCTTTCCTGCCCATCCCCTGCTCCTTGGATCCCCATGCTGAGCCCGACAGCAGAAGAGGAGCTCAGCACCCTGCAGCGCAGGCAGGCACCAGCTCCTTCGGCATCCCTTCCTGCAAAAGATCTTTGCAAATGCCTTGGGGCTTTTTGAGCCTGGTCTTTGCCAGTGGGAGGCAATTGCACACACTGGGAGGAAGGAGATCAGGAGTGAGTAGTGGCACAGCTCTGGCTACATGGACCATGACCCGAAGGAAGTGGAGCAGTAAGGATGGGTTCTCAAGATGAGATGGGCTTTCCCACAGTGGAAATGAAAAATACAGCTGAATTTGTGGAAAAGGAGGGAAAAAAAGAAGTAAAAAATAAATCCACAGAATGGAAAGCGTCCCAAGAGAAGGGGATGGTTTTAAAACTAACTGAGGTTTGACAGCTCCAGTCTCATTTCCAAAGGGGGTGGGAAGAAAACCAATGTATGCTCTGCCCAAAGGCAGGTATATTCATGGTGCAGTGGAAAAAATTGCAGCCAGAAAGTATTATAAGCTTAGCACTGTCTTTCAAAAATGCTTTGTCTGTTTAAAAGCAAACCTGCATCTCTGACAGCAGAAGGAGGACAAGTCTTCTCTCGTTAGAGTTCCCAAACCCTCCTCTTGCCACCCTACTGGGACAGCTCTGGAGCTCCCACTGCGCTCAGCCAGCAATCACACCCTTAAATCCCACCAGCTCCAGAGTTCAAACATTTGGTCTCAGGCTTCCTTGAGCATGGATTATTTTAAGCAGGAGTTTAACACCACCACTGAGTCCCTGAACTGGCAAGCAGGCTGCCACATACCAATGGGCCTCTGGTTTGCTGCTTTCTCAGATGGGGGAGAAAGGAAAAATTAAACAGGACTCCTTGCCAAAGGGGAACAAAAAAGTTGGTTTTCCCATGAAACGATGGGATATAATCCTGAGTGGAAGGGCTGCATCCTTACGAGGCCATTAGCTCAAGCTGCTCCACCCTGTGGCACCACTGGCACTCAGGGACGATGGATCTGTTACTGGGCTAAACCCCACAGAGCACGCAACCACTGCCCATGTCAAACACTTCCCTCTCCTCCTCCACAGCCAGGACAGCTCTCTTCCCCCGGCTCTGCAGTCTCGCCAGCTCCCAGGGCTGCGAAGAGGTGGGTCAGGTCCCCAGGTTCCCGCCTTGTGGCACAGCCCTCGGCAAGAGCCACTGGCACTGGAACAGCCCACCCATCAGCGACCACACTAGCCCTGGGACCAACCGCTGCCCACCATGGCATGGGCAGCTTCAGACCCTGCCCTCATTCCTTCCTGCCCCTGCACGTTCCCATCACAGCCCCCTCCAGCCTTATCACTTCCTACGAAGAAGCTCTGTTTTCTCATTCGTCCCACTTTTCCAGGCACCTTGTCTTGCTGCATGCCCTCCATCGGTGGCTGCTTGCCCTCCTCTGCTGGGAGTGCCCTCCCAGCCCACCCTTGCTGGCAGTGAGAAGCCCCCTCCTCACCAGCAGAAGCCATCCTCTCTCCCTGCCACCCTGATGCCCACATCCCAGCGTATTCCCAGCAAGCCATCTGGCTGGCCTAGCCCAGCAGCACAGGCTCCTCTCCCTGCCAGTATTCCCTGCTGCAGAGCCACAAGCTCGGCTCCATTTTCTGTCTCCATCCATTTCCTTCAGCTTCCTTGGTCGGCATGCTGCTTCCCCTCCTGCTCCTCTGCAGTTTTTTAGTTCCATCTCTGCCACAGCAGCAGAAGGACCCCAGGCAGTGCCGTGCCCCCTTGGGGAGCGCTGGCAGTTGCCTGCCCAGCTCCTTCCTGAACCTCTTCTCCTTCCCCTGATGCTTATTTTCCCAGCTCAGCCACAGGGAGGAATTCAGCCTGCAGCCTACGTAATGTGGCAGTGCCACCAGCGACAACTAACACTGGCCACAGGTGCTCAGCGTCTCGCAGAGAGCAGGGGACACACTGCAGTGGGCAAGCTGTGGACAGGCAGGGCAGGGGCAGGCAGCCTCCCCCAGGGCAGGTGGGTGTCTCAAGTCCAGCCAGCTCACTCTGCCTGGGGACAGTCAGCCACCGTCTGCTTAATCCCCCACCGAGAGAAATTCAATAAGCCACTATCAGCCTTTCACTAGGAGCAGGCCAGCACCATGGCCCCACTCCCCGCTCCCTCCCTGCCTCCTCCTGGGGTAACCCCACACACAAGGGAGACAGCAGAGTCCCTGTGGCCATGGTGCCAGGGGCCATGTCTGGACCTGTCCCCCAACTCTGCAGGGCATCTCCTCCCCCCCATCCTGCACAGCCTGCTGTGCTCTGCCTATCCCTACAGGCACACCCACCAGCCCTCAGTGATAAGTGAAATGCCTAGAGAGTGATGATTAACTGGATCAGCTAAGATTAATTGGGCAGAGATTAGCTAATGAGAGCTCTCTTACGTCCAAGGGCTGCTGATTGGCAGCCCTCCTGCCACCGCCAAGAGATGACCAGTGGGAAGCATTGTCCCCATGTGCCACCTGCAGTGAACTCTTCCCCTAAGGATGCCACAGGGACATGCTGTGCTGCCTGTCCCCTGGGTGCTGCAGGACACCAGGGTTCAAGTGATGCTAATGCTGGTTGGCACAGACAGGATGCCCCATTCCCTGCACCCAGCACGGGGCAGGGGCTGCCTTGCCGGGGCTGCACGCAGGTCTGGCAGATGAAGAGCTGCCTGCGCCAAGGGAAATCCAAGGAGTTTCTGCATTTGTCTGCGTGCTTCCCCACGTCACCTCGGTGGCAAGGGCAGACGCCTTGTCTGGCTGCACCTCCCAGCCACGGTGCTCTCAGCTGCCAATGGGCTTTGTTTTAATGAGCACTTCCCCTGCATCCCTCGTCAGGGCCCCCAGCTCCATCTGGGACTGCAGGACCCTGCCCTCCCTCTGGGGACAACAGGGACAGTGGGGGACCCTGAGGGCAGCTGGCCGGGATGACACAGCACCATCAGCGCCTGCCAGTCAAGCCTGGAGGCTGCTCCCCACTTGCCTCCCACCCCATACAGGGCAAGGGGCCGTGACAGTGCAGTTTTCCCCAGAGCAGCACCTGCAGGCGGGGAAGCAGCTCGGCGGACAGCCCAGGGCAGATGCAGGTGCCCCCCCATCCCCAGCTGAAATCCAGCCCCCTGCTTCCCCAGTGCCATCATGGGCACCTTGCCCTGTGTCTCCTCACCTCCCACCTACCCCAACGGGGGACACAGCTTCAGGGCAGTGTTTGCAGCTCCCTGAGAATTTCAATGCAGATTAAATTTGCAGGTAGCAAACGTGGATGAGGGGGTTTGCTCACCACTGGTCAGCTCCCTATCCCTGCTGCAAAGGCAAGTCACCTCACACTCCGTCACCCATTCCCTCCATCCTCTCTTTCACACACTAAAACCCACAGCGGGGGAAAAGCTTCACAGAAAAGGCAGCGAGCTCTGATGGGTTACCAGCATAGCTGGGCACGGAGAGGGGTGGGCAGCCAGGGGCAGGGGGTAACACCAGGTCCTGACACCCCCCAGAGTTTGGGGGCTGCAGGTCTGGCCACATGCAGGGAGGAGGGGGGTCATGGTGACAAAATGGATGTCAGCGGCAGTGTGTGGGGATGGCAAAGCCCAGCACACCCCTGGCCATACCCCAGGGGGGGCTTGCTGATCCCCCTGTCGCCATGACACCAAGACCACCTGCCGAGGGGCTGCTCGGGGCACTGGGACGTGGAAGGATGGCTGTGGGGTGTCATGGGAGATGCTCGGCTGGTTCCTTGTCCTCCCTGAGCCCTGCAGCCGAGGGGTTGGACCTCAGCAGGCAGGAGACACCAGCGCACAGAGAATCTGCGGGGTCCAGGGGAGGGGACGCTGCCCCATGAGGCAGGAGGAGGAAGAGGCAGAACAATGGGGCAGGTGCAGGGCTGCTCCCTGGGAGCCAGGGTGGCCAAGCGCAGGGCTCTGCACCAGCCTCTCCACCCGGGGACCACCCCCTCCTCCACCCAGAAGCCATGGGTGCTGGCCCACAGTGACACGACAGCGCTCGCCCCCAAGCGCAATGTGAGCAGCAGCATCTCATCCTTGCGGGGCAAGCAAGAGCCTCGGCTTTGCAGCACCTTCTCCAGCTGCCACCCCCCGGGTGAGAGCCCCAGGTGGGGCACCCACTGCTCCCTCCAGCGCCATCATTGACTCTGAATTGTAATGATGATGGCGCAATATGGCTCAGCTTTATGGCCAGAGCCACCTGCCCTGGAGAGGAGCGCGGGGGCAGCTCAGGGGTGAAAAGGGGTCCATGTGCCCGCTCCCACGGGCAGCGTGGACGGCATACTCCCCCTCCCCAGCCCAGGCTGGTGCTGCAGCTGCAGATACATCGCCCCATCCCTGGGAAGGCCGCCTCCGGCGGGATCGTTCTGGAAGCCGGGGCGGCACCAGCCGGCTGCTGCGCTAGGTACCCGCGGGCAGCCCCCGCCCGGCCTCCCTCCCCCGCGCTTCGGGGGGCCCCGCAAAATGGCCGCCGGCCGCAGCCCCCCGCCCCGCCGGGCCCCCGGGCGGGCGCGTCCCACTCGCCCTGCCACGCCTCGCCACCGCCGAGGCCGAGAGGGGCGGCACCGCCATCCCGGGGCAGCCCCGGGGCCCCACCTCGGCCAGCGCCCGGGGACCGCGCCCGCGCTGCTGCAGCCCCGCCCGGGCGTAGCGGGGCTGCTCAGTCCCACACGGTGCGGCCCCCCCCTACCTGTGCCTGTGCCTGTGCCCGTGCCCGTGCCCGTGCCCGTGCCCGGTTCGGCGGGGCGGGGCGCAGTGCTCAGCCGCGGGCGGGGGGCACCGGCATTAGGCCGAGCCGCGCGGTGTGGTGCGATGCGGTGCCGGTGCCGGTGCAGGGTGGTGGCAGCCCCGCCCCTGCGGTTCCCGCCCGCCCCGCGCCGCCCCGCGCGCTGGTTGGCCGCCGCTGCCCGGGGGAAGGGGGGGACCGGGAGGGCGCGAGACGGGGATGGAGCGGTGATGTCAGCGCATCCCCCCACCCCGGGTCCGCGCTGCGGAACCGCCGCAAGGGCGCGGGGAGGGGCGCGGCCGCTCGCGTCACCCGGCCACCGTCGCCCGGCAACCGCCCCCCATCTCCGGCTCCCTCGGGCGCGGTACCCCGGCCCCGCCGGCACAGTGCCCCAGGCAGGGCTGCCACCTCCAGGGCTTCCCGCCGTTCCCAGGCCCCCTCTCCGGCCCCGGCCCCGGCCCCCAGCCCCTGGCGGCCCCCAGCCCCTGGCGGCCCCGACTGTCAGCATCCACTTCCGTTGCAGAGCTTCTTCACCCCTTCGGCCTGATTGAGCCTCCCGCCCCCCGTTCCCCGGGGTCGCACAGCCGGCCCCCTGCCCATCTGCACCGGGGAATTTAGACCCAGCGTGGAAAGAAGATTACGCCTTCACCACCAGCTGTTCCCAGCAGCACATCCTTCCTCGCCCCTCCACACCAACCACAAGGTCACAGGTCCCCTCCCTGTCCCAGCCTCTCCCCAAGTCTTCCTGGAGGACAGGCAGCAGAGGGGTCTTCATCCACCCACACACTGCAGCAGTGGTGGGTCTCCAGTGGGTCTCCCCTGCCGGTGTTTTAGGGTCTGAGCGTTTCAGTTATGCTGCAAGCATCCAGCAGCAATCCCAGCAGCAGGGAGCCCCCTCAGCCAGAGGAGCATGTGGCTGGGGCACAGGATGAGGGGCTGGCTCGGGACCTCTGAGGACATCAGGACTTCTGGTCCTCACTTTGGTAGATGATGACCAGGCAGCAGTCCCCAGGCTAACTATGGTTTCCATCATCCATGCGGTGTCAGCCACACCAGCTCCCAGCTCCTCTGAGACAAGCATCCAGCTGCCCCAGCAGAAGTGCTCTCACCTGGCATCGTGCCAGCCCCATGCACCTGCCCCAAATACCTTCAGCACCAGCCACTGGTACCAGCTCTGCCAGGGGAGGACTTTCCACCCCATAACCAACATCCCCAGCCCAAAGCTTTGCTCACTGCATGGCGTCTCTGGCCTGGAAGCCTGGAGCTGCCAGAAGCTGGCAGCAGGCAGCTTGTTTGCATTTCAGCATATGGATGGCAGTGGACCATGGGCACACGTGGCAGGTGACAGGCACAGCATATTGAACAGGCACACATGGGCTGTGGCATCATCAGGACATGCTGTGATGCCCGTAAGTAAGGCTGAGCCCACAGAGCACAGCTTGCTGTGGCAGGGACATGCAGAGCCACCCCATGGCTCTGCCCTTGTGCAGGCCATCCTGATGGCCACCCTCCTCCGCACGGCTGTCACTTGGGCAGGCATCCTTCTGCAAGGCAGGTCCTTGGTCAGGGAGACCTGACCAACAGAGCTTTGTGCTGCTGGAGGAGTTGTGACCGTGGTGGCTGTGCTGGGCCAGTCCCAGCAGCAACCATCCTATGGCACAGGACCCGTGTGCCCAGGAACAGGGATTCCACCTGCTGGGATGGTGTTGGGAACCATCAACCACAGTGTCCTGGGGGCTGTGGGGACAGGGTCTGCATGGGTGCTTGCCAGTCCCAGAGGCTGGCGTGCCTGAGAAGCAAACCCCCCAGCACTAGCAAGGTGGGGACCCTCCAAAATGAGGTGGCTGAGACAGCAGGGACAGCACTGGTAGTACATTAACCAGACAAGGAGGAGGCCAGGGGCAGAGTCCGGGTTGGGTAGGGGGAGCACCAAGACCTGGGGTCAGGGTCCACAGGGACACTGGACACTGCTGGCACGGGATGCACTGCGCTGCAGTGCTGGGTGCTGCACGGGCAGCCTCCACTGCTTATCTCCTCCGGACTCAGCTCCTGGGCATGGCAAGGTGCACCATGGCCACCAGTCTGCTCCATGTCCCCCCACCCCAGGGGCTGCTCCGGCCCCTGGCCGTGCCAGAGAGGCTGCTGCTTGGGCCAGGGCCCAGCAATGTGCCCCCCCGCATCCTGGCTGCAGGCGGCCAGCAGCTCCTGGGCCACATGCACCCTGAGGTGCTGCAGGTGAGCTGCCCCAACCCAGTCTTCCTCCCCTCCCTTCCCTTGCCCCCCATGAAGGGCTGGGAGAGCTCTGCCGAGGTGAGGGGGGCAATAGCGGTGCCAGTGGGTCCCCTGCCACCACAGGTGATGGATGAGATCAAGATGGGCATCCAGTACGCCTTCCAGACGCAGAACTGGCTCACCCTAGCCATCAGTGGCACTGGCCACTGCGCCATGGAGGCTGCCCTCCTCAACCTTCTGGAGCATGGTGACACCACGCTGGTGGCCGTCAATGGCATCTGGGGACAACGTGCCGCCGACATCGCCAGGAGGTTGGGTATGCTGGGGACAGACGGACAGCACTGGCAGGGCTCAGGGGACCGGGCTTGTGGGTGGAATGCCAGAATGTGACACCTTGCTGTTCCCATCCCATTGGCAGTGGCCAGCAACACGGCTTCCACAGCCGGAGAGCACTCCCAGTTTTTTCCAGGGTGATGTCCTTCTGATTATGGTGGTTTACGGCTTTTGCACCATGAAAATCCGTAGGAGGCTGGACCCTGGCGGGTGGCCGCACTCCTGGTTCATGCATGATTGATGCCCTTGCAGAGCAGGTGGCTGCCCAGTGGGAGGCATGCCCAAACCTCACTCTCCCTTTGCCCAAATCCCTCCCAGGAGCCAATGTCCATGAGCTGCTGAAGCCCCCAGGCGAGTACTTTGCTCTGTGGGACATCGAGGAGGTGAGTGCCAGCTGTGGTGTGGGGCAGTGGGTGTAAGCCAGCCCTGTGGGCAGTCACCTTCCCCTCTGTTTTCATGCAGAGCCTGGCGCGGCACAAGCCCTCAGTACTCTTCATCACCCACGGCGAGTCCTCCACGGGGGTGCTACAGCCACTGGAGGGGCTGGGCGAGCTGTGCCACCGGTCAGTGCACAGCAGTCACCCATGGGGGCTGGCAGCACCCCAGGATCGCCATCGGGGATTGGGGCATGGGGATTTACATGCCCCGGGCTCTCCTCTGGCTCTGTTGTGCTGGAAGCAGTTGGTGCCAGTGAGACATGCGGTCTCAGGGGAACGAGGATGTCCGGGCTGCAGGCAAAGGGGTGGCAAGAGGATGTGGCAGGATGAGGTGGCAGGGGCACCAGGCTAAGCTCTGTCTTCCCACAGGCATGGCTGCCTGCTGCTCGTGGACGCAGTGGCATCGCTTGGGGGAGCCCCCATCTTCATGGACCAGCAGGGTAAGGGCCACAGTGCCATCACAGGTGCCCAGGGGACAAGGGGGCTCATGCCTGGGCCAGGGAGGGAGGGCAGTGGGATCAGCCTCACCACTCGCATTTCAGGCTAGTAGCACTAAAAACTGGTCCAGCTGCAGCCAGAGAGCCTGTTCCCCTCAGGGGACTGTCAGCAGTGCCAGGGTGTCCCCCAAAGCAGGCCAAACACCAGCAGGACCTGCAGTGTGTGCCACCCTGTGCTTGACACCCACCAGTTGCAGTTGGGTTGGGGGGGCTCAGCGTGACCCCGCTGGGAGCGCCTGGTCCCTAAGGAGCTGCCTCCCCTCTCGGGCAGAGATTGACGTCCTATACTCGGGGTCTCAGAAAGTCCTCAACGCCCCCCCTGGCAGTGCCCCCATCTCGTTCAGCGAGCGAGCCAGGTAAGGGCAGCCCTGTCCCAGTGGGGGGAAAGGTGATGGGGCTGGGGGGAGGCTGTCATGACCCCAGCTTTGCCAGCTATCCACTCCAGCCCCACTCTGCAGAGCGTGCCCAGCAGCAGCTCTGTGGGATCAGAGCCCCGGCCCATCCCTGGGCAGTGATGGGAGCTGGAGCCAACCTCTGCACTTGCTTTGGGGGAGCCCTCCCACAGGACTGACCTCACCTTGGAGAGGGTGGGGTCAAGGTCCGGCTCCTCCCCAGCACTCTGCTTTACCAGGGAGAAGATGCTGAGGAGGAAGAAGAAGCCCCCGTCCTTCTACCTGGACATGGGCTGGCTGGCAAACTACTGGGGCTGTGACGGGGAGCCGCGAAGGTGAGGGCAGGCTGTCCCGGGACAGATGACTGCAGCCATCCCACCCACAGCCTTCGCCCCAGCTTGGGGGCTGCCTGCCCTGCTGGACTTGGGCCCTGTCTCCCCATCACCCTGTCTGCTGGTCGCACAGCGGCCCTGGGGTATTTGCATCCCCTCTGCACTGGGTGAAGAGGAGGGAGGATGCCACACCCTGATCTTCCCCCCGCAAGAGCTGGAGTACTGCTCTGCTGCAGGCCAGGCCGAACCTGCCTGGGTGCCACTTGGGTTTTGCAGGTACCATCACACAGCACCGATCAACAGCTTCTTCAGCCTGCGGGAAGGCTTGGCCATGCTAGTGGAGCTGGTGAGCAGTGCTGGGCAGGCAGTGGGGCACCAGCAGTGCTTGTGGGGTTTGGGGGAGTGGTGGGTGCCAGGACATTCTCCCTCCTCTCTGCCCACAGGGTCTGGAGAGCTCATGGGAGCGCCACCGGGCCAATTGCAACCAGCTGTGCCAGGGGCTGCGTGACCTGGGGCTTGAGCTCTTCGTGAAGGATGAGGTGGGTGTGGGGTGAGCCCACGACCATGGTGCCGGGGCATTGTGAGGACATGGCCCTGCACAGCTGGAGATGTGCCTGGGCAGCTTTTGATACTGGAGAAAAAAAATGCCCCCCAGCGATGCTCTCTTCTAGCAGGCTGCCGGGCTTGCCGGGGGACAGGGCTGCGGCCAGGAGCTGCAGATTTAACCCTGTTTCTCTCTTCCCCAGAAGGCAAGACTTCCCACTGTTACCACTGTCAGGGTACCTGAGGGCTACAACTGGAAGGAGATCACAGCCTTTCTCATGGACAACCATGCCATTGAGATTGCTGGGGGCCTGGGCCCCTCAGTGGGCAAGGTGGGCAGCGTTCTCCCCTCCTGCTGCCCACGGCTGGGCACCGAACCTGGCTGCGGCTGCATCCATCAGTAGTGTGCCCCACGATTAACTGGTGCTCTCTAGCTGCAAACAGCAAACACAGGGCTGGATGCATCCCGTTGTCTGCAGCAATGCATATCGGCTCCTAACCACACACAATTGCTGCATGTAATTGAATAACCGTGCACATAATTAGCAGGGTGACACGTATTTAGAGGATACATGTTATACAGGAGGAAGCAGGGAGTTGTGCGCATGCACTCACGCCGTGCTCTACGCATGGCTGCTCCTCATGTGCCACCTGCTCCGCGTGGGAGCCTGCGCTCTGCTGCCGGCCACTCTGCTTGCAGGGAGATGCTGAGGCATGGCCGCAAAGGTGGGTGCTGCAGGGAGACGCTTGCCCTTCTCCCCCTAGGTCCTGCGAATCGGCCTCATGGGCTGCAACTCGACCAGCGGCAACGTGGACCGTGTGCTGCGTGCCCTGCGAGACGCCCTCGGGTGCTGCCGCCGCAGCAGGCTGTGAGCACCGCTGCAAAGTGTGTGTGTGTGTATGGGGGGTGGTCCGGATGAGGTGGCGCGGCACTCCCTCCATGCCTGGCTGCAGGCAGCTGGCAGGCAGAGGGGCTCCGCTGCCTCCCCACAGAGCTGGCAGGAAACGCTGCAACACCCAGCAACCCAAGTCAGAGTGGGAAGGAGAAGCTGGAAGAGCAGGGGATGTGGAGATGAGGGCTGCAGCTCAGCACGTGCCGGATGTGGCTCAAAACCCCTTCTCCAGGTCCTCCTGTGCAGGGTCACTCCTCACCCTGATGGCCTGGCCCCCCAGCTCCTCCCCTTCCCCTGGCATCAGCGCATGGCAGCCCCACTGCAAGCTGACAAAAGGGCTGGATGCAGGGATCTGACTACAGGTCCCTTCCCCTCCCACCACCATCACCCTCGGCCATCCCTGCACCAGAGCCCAGCAGAACAGGATGCCATCCACCCCCCAGATTAGGTACCCTGGGGTGAAACACCTGCCCCAGCACCCTGATCTACCAGGGGAGCTGAGATGTGCACTCCCTCCCTGGTACCATCTTTCCTTAATAAAGTGACATGGCAGCATGCTGCTCCCTGGCCCACAGCTCGCCTTGCACACCCTTGAGTTTTGAGACACCCAGATGGGGTGGCAGCAGGGTCCCACTCAGCTCTGCTGGGGGATTTCTCACTGGTCCTTGGAGAGGAGCTGGGACACTGCCGAGTTGCATGTGCTGTCCTGGATGCGGTACACCTGGAACTAAGTGGAAGCAGGTGGGGACTGAGGGGAGAGGGCTCCCCGCTGTGCTTGAGCCCTGTGCCCCAGCATCACCAGCCTCCTGCAGCCTCCACAGTGGGGTTGGGCAATATGTGCCAGCAGCTGCCAGGGGCCAGAGGGCTCTGGGGGGCAAATTCCAGTGCATCCTTAAGTTGCCAGCCCAGGTGGTTCTGGTGCTGCCACTCTCTGCCTCATAAGACCAGCCCAGGGTCTCTGGTCCCCATTGCCTGGCTGAGCAGGATGTCAAAGTAGGCTGTGTCCCAGTAGGACCCATCCTTGTCAGGGAGCTGCAGGAGGGCTTGGGTGCCAGGGTCTGCCTGCCAGCTGTCAGTGGGCACAGGGAGGCCAAAATGGAAGCAGAGGAAGTGTCGGGGATCCTGGGCAAAGCTCTCCACCTTACAGTAGAGGGAGGCGAGGTCTGGGAGGTCTCCTTAGATGAGGTTCTCCTCCTGGTGCAGGAAGTGGGGCAGGTGCTGGGTGGCCAGGCAGCGGAGGAGGATCACCAAGAGCCTGTAGACCGAGCCCTCCAGGTCCTGCCACTCCTCTGGGGAGGGGAAGAGCTCCATGCTCCACAGCAGCACCATCTGTGGAGAGGGAGAGAAGGGTGTGGAATCGGACACTCCCCACAAAGGCTGTGCCTTCACACCCTGCAGATCACCGTGCAGCCACCCATGAGGCTGAGCCCTCAACACGGACATCACATCCTCAGCAGTCTAGGGCTGTGCAGGCTCGCAGAGCTGCTGCTTTGGCTGCTGCAGGTGCGGCCTGTGCCCTACCACCCCTTAGTTCTGAACCTTTGCTTCACTCCCCTAAGAGCCCCTGTCTCAGCTCCAAGGCAGGTCCCAGCTCTGCAGCAGCTCCAAAACAACACGCCCAATCTTTCCCCAGGCACCAAGCAATAGTAAAAAATCCTGCTTGTGATTTCCATCAGCCACCAGCAAGGCAGGTAAACCCCCATCAGCTTCTTGGCACTGTGCTGGCAAACAGCCTGGCACCAATGCCTTTTGGTGACATGGCATAATGGGCAATGTGTGCAGTGGGCTGGAGGAGAAGATGCTTTTTTGAAGGACAGATGCATACTGTGCCTTTTTTAAAAAAAAAAATCAAAGAATGCAGCATAAAGCAAAACCCACAGGATTTGGGTTACTTGGAGCTGGAGCCATTGTCTTGGCAGAAGACAACTTTGCCTCCTTCTCCACCCAGCCTGGAGAGCCACCACAAAGCAGGGCACACCTGGATTGTGCCACCAGGTGCTGTCCCCAGCACAGCCCCTTTCCCAACCAGTATCACCAGCTGGCGTGGGTCTAGAGTGCTGAGAACAGGTTGGCTGAGGAGAGAGGGTTTTGTCAGAGGAAACGCCACCTTCATCCCTGCACAGGCACCTCCGCAGCATGCTGGGGCACAGGATGACCTGCGGCATGGCAGGCACAGCAATGCAATCCCCAGCATGGCCCCTGCAGACACAGGCAGCCTGTGCCAGGGGATGCCTGGCACATCAGCACAGAGCCCCAGCTCTTAATGCTCAGGGTGTTTCAGGGTGGAGATTGCTGGTTCAATCCAGCAAGTGCCTGCTGTTTGCAAGGAAGAAGGATCAAAGCCCTCTAACCATGGCCGGCAGTGTGCAACCTTTCCAGACACAGCCACGGGCTGGTACATCCCAAAGCACTGCAGGCACTTGGGTTTGTTGCTTGGGATCTTCTTCCAGCAGTGACTCAGCTGCAGTGCAGGGGAGCAGCATTGGCTCTGCCTGCCCAGAGAGCCACAGTCCTGCCAGCAGAACCTACCTACCTTCAGGTGGTTGAAGGTGAGACCACCTTTCCCACCCTCCCCTCCCCAGTCCTGACTGTGGAGCTGGTTAAGCAGGTGAAGGCTGTCCAGACAGGATCCCTTCAGTGTGTCCACTGCCTGGAGCAGCTTCAGGTTGGGGAGGTGAGTGGAGGATCTGGCAAGAGAAAGTGGGGTCTGGTCAGAAGGAGGATGGTGACCTGCATCCTGCCAGCTGGGGAGAGGATACCTGCAGTGACCTGGTACATGTGGGGATCCCCCCTGGCCACCCACGTGTCCCCAGGCATGCAGCATCCTGGATCCACCTCCTGCACCCACCTCTGGTGAAGAAGGAATGTGGAGATTTGCAGTGTGATGGGGATGCTGCTGAGCAGCTACTACCTTCCTGGGAGGGACAAGAGGGGAGGCAATGTGGGGTTATGCTCCCCTAACGTGCAGCGGGGAGGGCTGCAGGCTGCCCTGGAGGGGAGGCTGGATTGGACCCCAAGGAGGGGCCGAGCATCCAGCTGGACCGCATTGTGCCCGAAATAAGCCTGGGCTGGTCCAGTCAGATGCTTGGCCCCTCCATGGGGCTGGGTAGCTGTGCTGACAGGCAAGATGTGTGTCACCCCAGCCTGCCTCCCACCTGCAGCCTGCCCCGGGAGGCACCTTGTCACCCTGTTGCTGCCAGATACCCAGGCTCACTCCTGAAGCCTGAGCAGGGATCTGAGAGCTGCCACCCTCCATGCATCCAGGGTTCAGCTCCTGCAAACAATTTGGAGAGGGCTCCTTCAGTTGCATCCCCCCCTCTTTCCTCGAGCTGCCTGAAATTTGGCTGAGGGTTTTCCCCCAATACAGGGCAGTGGGTTTGGGCAACACAAGGTGGTGACTTCACCCCCCTTGTTGAATTGTCCCTCCAATTTCCCATCCCCTTTTTTGCCTACACCTGACAGTGGTGCCAGCCAGTGGGATCCCTGGGGCAGGGTCACCCTGCTGTGCACACAGCTGCGCCACTCACCCCCAGCAATGGGGAGAGGCAGGGACAATGGGGGCTGCTTCTGTGTCCTTCCAGAGGCTGCCTTCAGGGAAGCCCCTGTCGCTCTGCCACCCCTTGAGCCGGAGTGGCTCCTGCTGCCTCCTCACCACCGGGACAATGTCAAAGCAGACGGTCTTGCAACCACTGCGGATCAGCAGAGAGCTCCATAGCATCTTCCTGCAGATTTTTGGCACTGAGGTCACCTAGATGGAGAAGGTTTGGCCGCAGTTAGGAGGTTACTGCAGCCAGTCCCACAGGCTGAACTGGGTATGTGCCACAACACCTGTGGGTACATCCCACCCCGCTTGACTCATCCCTTTCCAATGCTGCAATTTGGATGTTGATCCCCAGTGAAATCTGTTCTCCAAACACTGCTGGTGTGGTTTTCATGAAGGAACATCACTCCAGCAGGGCTCAGGGCCAGGCAGGCGGGTGTGGGCACAGCAGGAAACCCCAAGCAGCCGAATGGGGCCATGCTGCTGGGTAGCTGAACAGTGCCAAGAAAAACAACATGGTCCAAGCAAAATGGACCAGGAAAGGTCTCAGGTTGTAGGGATAGAGGAAGACAAAGGGCTCTGGCTTGGCTGAGGAGGAAGGAGGGAATAGTGGGCTTGCTGGGCTGGGTTAAGAGACTTTCAGACCTGCTGGTCCTCTCACATCCCCTTTCCATCAAGGATGAGAGCTACTTCAAGAAGCACCTTTGGAGATGGAAATACATGAAGAAGCTGATGGGACCCTGACGGGCATTCCCAGGGTCCCTTACCCACCGTGTCCTTCCCAGGGACACTGGTCCCAGCTGGGACCCATGTGTGTGCAGGGTCAGACCCATGCCCCAAGGACCCAGTCTAGCCCTGACACACTTCCAGTTCACTCTCCAAACAGCCTCCTCCAGGGAGCAGGGGGCTCTGTGATGCCAGGAGAGATGGGCGAAATGCAGTTAGGGTGAACCAAGCATACCAAGTCCCTGAGAAAACCCTCCCTGTGGACTAATGGCAGGGGTGGGTGAACCCTGCATGGAGCTGCCACCCACCGAGGAGGGTGCCATCAGCCCAGGGTGAAGATGCCTGAGGATGACTCTGCTGCCATGGGATGGCAGGGAATAGTTTGCATCTCCCCTTCCTTAGCTGAGGGCAAAGCCTGTCCCAGCGCATGGCAGGGCACTTGCTCGTTCATGCAGGCTTTGGGCGGGCCATGCGCCTGGAGACTTACACCCCAGCGTGTTTGTGCAGGGACCACCACTGAGCTGGGCTCCCGAGCTGTGCTGGAGGCAGCTGCAGACTGGGGAAGTGCCGCGCCAGCATACGCACCTGACTGAAGCAGGAAGCGGCATTGGCAGCGCACGATGGACGAAACAAGGAGCTCTTTCAGGTGCTGGAGGACTTTGTCCGGAACCAGGCACCCCACACCACCTCCCCGCTCCATCACACCCACAGTGCTAGTCCAGTCCTCCAAGTTGGTCCCTGGAGAGGGCACTTCCAGACAGCAGGTGCCCAACCCTGGACGGTGCCCGGCTGGTGTCTCCCCGGGCCAGCACGCCAGCACGTGCAGGGCATCGCCATCGATCCACAGGGGGACCTCCACAGTGACAGCATCCTCAGAGGTGCAGAGAGCAAATTTGAAGGCTTCTGGGTTCCTGGCGTAGTCCACAAGGAAGCGGGGCTCACTGGTGTGGACGGTCTCCAGGAGGGTCAGTAGGATGTCCTTGGCCAGCTGGAAATGCTCCAGCCACTGCCTCTCATGGGACACGATCACACCGAGGTAGCTGTGCCAGCGGGAAGTGCTGGCTGCCATGGCAGTTCTGCTACTGTGCCAAGCCTGCTCCAAGCAGGAGTAAAAATATGTGGGCAGGGAGGGCAGGTCTGGGAGCCAGCGCAGGGCAACTGGGGGGAAGCCACAGCTGGGCGTTGACAAGTACCACTGCTGGGTGAGTGCTGGGAGCGCCACGTTCCCCCCAGGGCAGACCCAGGGCAGAGGACTGAGTCACACTGTGGCCCCCCCAGCCATCCAGCAGGATGACAAGGGATGGCTCAGCTGGCCGGTCACACCAGGACCATGCTGTGGTCTCCCACACCTCTCCTGGTGCTGGGGTTGCATGCTGGCACCATCCCCTCACAGCCAGTGCCAGATGAAGGTGAACCACTGCCCTCCCACCCTGGCCCAGCCTGGTTCAGCAGGCCCAGCTGCTTGGGGCTGCTGGTGCAGGTCTGCTCTGAACTTGTGTTGCACACACGGGAGCTGGGAGCAGGCTCATGCTGGAGCTGGACCATGCTACAGCAGCTGTGGGAGGGCTGCAGGACCCCATGTCCACCACACCGGAGCTCAGTGCAGCCCTCTGGGCCCACAGCCTGCAGATCCATCAGGCTCAGGCTCAGGCTCAATCTCAGGCTCAAACTTGCCAGATGCGGGCAGCTCCCGGTGCCCCTCGGCCGGGCAGAGCCCCCTGGGCCCAGTCCTGCACCCGGACCACAGTTCGCCCAGACCCAGGCCCAGGCCAGCCCACTGCGGGCAGCTCCCGGCTGCCCTCGGCCGGGCAGACTCCCCCGGCCGGGGTCCCGCCGAGGCCCGCGCCCTCCCCTGCCCGCCGCGTTGTAGGGGAGGCCGCGGGCCCGGCCAGGGCCCACGCGTGGGTCTGCCCCGCCTCACAGGCAGGCCCCGCCCTGCAGCAGGCCCTGCCGTCACCCCGGCAACACCGTCGCGGCACGCCCAAAGCCCGGCAGCTGCGGTCGCCATGGCGACGGCGCGCCCCGGAGGCGCGGTTGCTTAGCGACGGCGCTGTACCTCGTGGAGCATCGCTACGGGGGGTCACGCAGACCGGCACTTTCGGTCCCAAAACCGTCGGGCAGCGGGGTGGGAGCGGGCCGTGGCGCCAGGGGTGGCGGTCCTCAGTCTGGCTGCCGTCAGGAGGAGCAGATGTTGCTGAGGCAAGGGCTGTGTTTCGGGTCTGTGCTCCGACCTGAGCGGGGACCTAGTCACCTTCTGCCTCCCGAGGGCTGCCTGGGACAGGCTTAGGCCCTGGGCTGCCCTGAGTTAGGACAGCTCCGATCGCAACAGGGCAGAGACTGGCTGTTGCTTCTGCATATCCTTTCTGGCTGTACCCTCATACATGCTGTCAGACCTCCAGCATCTCCCACAAATCCTGGAGAGGGGCGTGCATGCCATGCCCTACCCAGGGCAGGTTCCTCAGCTTCACGTGCCCTGAGCTGGGGCTCTTAATAATTATAGCCTATGTCCAGCAGGACAGCATGGTTCAGCAAACCCAGGCTTCCCTGCAAACTGTTCCTGCCCTTGGTCAGAGCAGGGAAGGGATTGGGAAGGCTCCATGGCAGTGGGAACCTGTGTGGGAAGGAGGTCACAGCTGAGCATGGGGCCCTGGGACCACTTCTGGGGAGGGGATAGAGAGAGCCATGGGGTTCAGGGCCAGTCCTCCCACCTCCTGTGGCTCAGGCTCTTTATGGCCCTTTTATATAGCCCACATGAGGCTTCTGGATCTCCCTTGGGTTGTTTCCAGTTTGTCCTCGTGCCTCCTTCAGTCCCACATGGCTGAGGAGGCACTCTCCACACGGGAGTCTGTCCCTTACGGCCATCTGTCCTTCTGCCAGCTGAGCTCCGAGGAGCCCCAGCTGCCTTCCAAGAGGGAGCAGGGCTGAGCAGAGCCAGAGCTTCAACCTGCGGAGTTGTGCCTCTTGTGCCTGCAGCACAAGCCACAGAGGTGAAAGGGAGCCCACACCAGGCTCTTCACCACCTGGAGGCTGGGAATGCCGAGGGTTGGGGAGCCCCAACCAGATTTTAAGCACCTGACAGTGGGTGACAGGATCTGTGTCTCCTTACCCAAGCCCTGTGCTCCCAGTTTCACCCCACCTGAGCAGGGGGTCCTCAGTCCTCCATGCCAACTACTGTTCTGGCAAGGGCTGTATGTGCAGCTCAGTCTTGCCCTCCTCCATCACATGGGGGGGACAAACTGGCTGGCATCCCAGAGAGGAGCCAAAAGTGGCAGAACTCCCTGCTGCCAAAGCAGGGCTCCTGACGGCTTCACCCTCCCCATCAGACAGGTCCAGACTCATCCTGGAGGATGCTGAGCCCAAGCCAGGCAGGAGACATGACTGCTCCAGGCTCTGATGTGGGGAAAAGAGGGCAGAGAGATGCAGCCACTGCTTTTCCGGGGATGATGATGATGGGGCATGGCTTACTGCTGGCGGGATCACTGTGTGTCCTAGGAGCATCACTTTGTCACGGATGGAGTCCCTGCTGTGGCAGCAGCCAGGACAGGCCACCCCATGCCTGCTGGCATCCCTCCCTGCTGCCCCAGGAGAGCCCAAGCTGGGCACCGCGGGAGGCCAAGGTAGATGCCACCCAGCAGGAGGGAGAGGAGCTGGCGTGGGGAAGGGATGGCACAGGTCAGGGGGGTGGGGAGACAGCAGAAGCTCCATCCCATGCAGAGGAAGCAACAAAACACTGAAGGGCTGAGCCCTACCCGGGCCAGGCCGTGTGTAAGGGGGAGTGGCACGGCCAGGCATGACGCAGGGCTGGGCATTCAGGGCAGTGCCAGGATGTGTATGTAACCCAGCTATAGGCTCAGATGTAGCACATCACCACTGAAGGCAAGACGTGGGAGAAAATTTCATAGCAAGAAGGTCAGTTAGGCCATGGAAGACATGGCTGGAACGTGCAGTGCTCGGTCTGTACGAGTCACTGGGAGGCTGGCGGGGAACAACCTGGCATTGGCAGAGGGGCTGGGCTGAATGAGCTAATCACTTGTTTTCCATTCCATCTCAGTATTTTATGGTTCTATGAATTTTCACTCCATTAGAAACAGGAGAAAGAGAACAACCCAAAAATAAGAGGAAGGGCAAGTGAGAGAGAAGAAAAAACCCGGGGGCATGGGAGCCCTCAACATGGCGGGGTGGGCAAGGGGCTGCAGTGAGCCCCCGGCACCCCTCAGCCAGCTTGCCCCTCCATAGGATGCCATGCACAGCATCACCACTGAGCCCTGGACCCTGCAAGATGCCATTGCCACCCAGCAGAAAGACATCAAGGGTTTGATCTGGTGGGTGGAGGAGCTAGCAGGGGACAGGGAGATCAGGATGCGGGGCAGTAGGTGATGTTCTGGCCGAGAGCCTCAGCTCTGCACCAGCCCCAGTGCCAGCACCCCTGCGCCCCACAAACCTCCCGTGAGAGTCAGGAGTTCACCCGGAGTGGCAAGGCCCCTGGCAAAAAGGCTGGGATGGGGAGGGGGGACGCAGGCAGGGGAGGTAGAGAGGAAAGGAGAGTAATTTAACATGACAGGCTGTTTATTTTGGCAAAAAGGGTCTCTTTTCAACAGATTTCAAAGCCCAGCCCTGGGGCTGGAGGGGACCACACAGAGAAGCAGGAGAGCAGGGGTGCAAGGGGGGGGTTGATGGGGTACCCAGAATGAGAGAGGTGGAGAACCCATCCGCCTGCTTGTCCCTGGGGAACTGCTGGGTTTTCACAGACCTGGGTGTTCTTGCATGCTCCAGTGGAGTGTCCCCCCCACAGGGTGCCCCCACGGGCGCCCGCGCGCTCCCGCACACACGTGCTTGCCTGCACGCACCCACGCACGTTCGCACGCTCTCCCAGCCCCTGCTCCTTCCTCTGGGCCAGGGCTCAGCTGGAGTCTTGGCTTCCCCCAGTGACATTTCAAAAGAAGCTGTTTATTAAAAGAAAAAAAAATTGCTAGGAAAGAAATAATTATTATAATCACATTAAAAGCTTTGGCTGTAAAAGCCTTGCAAGAGCATGGGGAAGGAGCTGAGGCTGCAACCGGCAGGGAGTGCGGGGGGTGTTTTTCCTGCCTTGTGCTCTTTTTTTTTTTCAGTCCTTGTCCAACACCCCCCCCCTCCTTCCCTCCCCTTTATCCTGGGAAATGAAAACAATTTATTTAATGATGGATCGTCCCTTTCTCTGGTCACTGACCTTCTGGGTGAATTTCTGCTGAGCTTGGCGGAAAATGCAAGGCTGCGTTGTGGATCCCATCTGTGGGTGGGGGAGGGGGGGAGCTTACCCTCATCCTTCCCCAAAACCACAGCAACAGTCCTGGGGAGCGGGATGGGGCCAGCAGGGAGAGTCCCCACAACAGCAGGGGACTTTTCTGCAGCTGCTGTCCCTGAAGCCCTGGCCCCAGGGCTTTGGGAGCAGATGCGGGGGCTGCAGTGGCCCCCCAGAGACCCCCATCCCATCCCCTTCTCTTTCTGGGAGACCTGCAGGGGTTCCCAGCACCCACTGCCTCCTCCCCAGCCTGGCCTGGGGTGCAAGGACTGGGCCAGGGTGCAGTGCCAGAGTGGGAGCAGGGGACAGAGGAGCTGTACCCAAGGTGAGAGCGGTGGATGGAGGAGCTGTACCCAGGGTGGGAGTGGGGAACAGAGTGGTCTCCATCCTGCTGGCAGCCGTGTCCCCCCTTGCTGCCTGGTGGCAGGGTGGTGAAGGGGCTTTCTTGGCTTGGGGTGGCTGCAGGTGTCGTTTTTTGGATCTGGCCAGGCAAGGGGGCCAGGCATGAGATCGGGGACGAGGACGGGGACGCGTGCAGGGCTGCATGGGGCTCCCAGAAGTGACCAGCAACATGCACCCTGAAGCAGGCGGTTTGGGCCCCGGCTGGCCCAGTGCTTGACTGTGTTCTTCTCCCTGGGGAGAGGAAAGCCAGGGGACCGATGGGAAGGGGCAGGATCAAACCAACCAGCCACTTTTCATTCAGGTGGGTTGTCAGCACCCAGCATGAGCCAGTTGTGCTCAACCCCCAGCTGACATGCAAAGCAGGGATGGAGCAGTCCAGCATCCAGCCCCCTTCCCTCTGGCCCTTCCTCTGCCGTGGCCTGTTGCTCAAAGTATGGTTCTTGTAAAAACATGTAAATATTTATACAAGAATAATTTAAAAAACATGGTCTGTCAAATAATCAAAGCAGCAGAACATCTGAGGAGCTTTCAGCTGAATTGGGAAATCTGGTGTTCCTTTCCGACACCATGCTGTGATGCTGGAGGTGCTAGTGGCCTGGCCCTGTGGGCTGCCGGACTTGCCGGTGTGGGTTTGTGGCAGGTTTGAGGTCTTCATTAATGTGGTTTGGGGACCATGGCGGCAGGCAGCTTTCACTTGCATCAACTCAAGCCACCCACTGCCAGGAGCCCCAGCCCCAGCTGGATGGGACTTCACCGGGCCTTGGTTTCTGCCTCACATCCTGATTTCAGCACTGTTCCCTACACTGGGACCATGCCAGCAGCCAGAGAAATCCTTGGGTGAAGCACTGCATCCCTGTCCTCCCCCCGAGCTGTATGGTGAGGCCAGGGACTGGCATGGGAAGTGGCAGGGTGGCAGATGGTCTGGCAGGGTGGCCCCTGGTGCCACGGGGTGGCAGGAGTACTCCCCAGCAGAATCCCCATCCTTCCAGAGCTGGCAGCACCCTCAGCATTTCAAAATCTTGGCTTTGTAGTGGTGGGGCGAGAGCCTGGGGCCAGGGTTTCCCCCAAGGAATGAGATTTGTGTCTGTCTAAATGGTCCTACATCCCCATTTGTACTGGTGTCACCAGTTGCCAGCACAGCCACAGCTCCTCTCCTGTGTCTTGGCGGCACTGCATCCCCCTGGCACCACTGAGAAGCCCGGAGCTGCCGCTCCCCAGGGAGGCAGGGGAATGGCCTTAAAATGGCAGCACCTGGAGACCCCCAGCCCTGTTTCTGTCTGCTCACTTGGGGCTCCCCTGGCTGGGGCAAGGTGGGGGATGTGATTGCCACCAAGTGATGACCCCGCAGGTAGCTTAGCCAACACACAGCCACCAGATGCCTCGGCCATACGGTTCAGGGGGTCCCGGGGTGGCAGGGGGGAGGCGAGGGGGTGGGAGAGGGGAAGGGGTCCCCCCTGTTCCCATGGCCCTGTAGAACTGGAGGGCAGAGACAGGCACTGCTGCAGGCTTGGGCAGTGCAGCAGGAGCGGGACCCATGTGTTGCAGTAACCTCCATCCTCCTGGCCACCCTCCAGCCCCTTCCCACCACCCGCATTTATGCGCGTGATTCGTGTTCTTGCATTCTTTGAACCCAAGCCAGATAATGAGTTCAAACCCCTTCATTAAAAACTTGGCTCCCCCCCAAACACCCGTGCACCTCCCTGGGTTACCTGGCTGCCTTTTCTGCCCCAAGGAGGGGTCTTCTGGGGCCGGCCCCCCCCCCCACGGGAGGTGATGCTTGTGCCGCACACGTGTTCAGCATCCACAGGGAACACTCTCTGCGCTCAGCCTAATTAGCTGGAAGGGAAGGGGAGAGCCAAATCCAAACCATGTGCTGACCTGCAGGCCCCTCCGCCCAAAAGCATCCGTGCTGAATGCTGTCTGGATCATTAATAGCCCCCCGGGTCCTTTCTGCATGTCCCCCCCCGCACCAAACATGCACAGCCTGGTTGGGTGGGGGGGGCAGTAGGGCTTTGTGCTTTTTCCCAGTGGTTTATCCTGGTGGTTTATCCGTCTTATCCCAGAGGCAGCAGGCAACCCTTGGGCTGTGAGCGGCACCTGGGAGGAACTGGGGAGCAACTGCCTGTGGATTTGGGGCAACCCCGGTGCTGTGATGCCAGGGAGAGACAGGCTTGGGGTCAGCTGAAGGACCTCTGCCTCCATCCCTCGCTCCTGGAGGTGGCATCCACCTCTCCCTCTGGCACAGCTTTGCAGTGAGGGAGCTTGTCCCATAGCATGCCTGGAGCCCACTGGCCTCCTCAACCCCCTCACTGGGTGCCTGCAGAGCCCAGGAGGTAGCACCAGGTCCAAATGCTGCTGGGATGCATGCCAAGGCATTTTGCTGAGGAGCATCGCCAGTCACAGGTGCCAGGAAGGGCACGGTAAGCCTGGGAATGGTCCTCGAATGGTCCCGAGACCTGCACGGTCCCCACCCCAGCATGACAGCCCCATCAAACTTACACCCTGGGGTGGGCACAGGAGGTCCCAGCCCTGTTTTGGAGGCCACCAAGAATCTGGACACCCTGAACACAGCTGCAGGCAGAGGAGAAGGGCGATGAACTTTAAGGTCCCTTCCAACCCCAACCATTCTGTGATTCTATGATTTGCTCCTGGAGAGGGAGCAGGCTGCAGTGGCCAGAGCTTGGCCAGATGGTGCAGGGAAAGGGCTGCTTCCCCCTGTGCTTCTCCCAGCCTTCCCAACACGGAGCCTGACCGTACCAGCTCCAGCTCCTGGCCCAGAGGAAATGGCTGCTGGCTGTGGCCCACAGCTGTTTTCCCTGCTCAGTTTGCTGCTTTCAATTTAACATCCTGGGGAGCTGGATTGGGACAATGCAGGGAGAGCATTGCGGTGCTTTCCCATGTGAAGCCTGCCTGGAAGGAAATCTTTCCCTCACGCTTGGGATGGCTGCCGGCAAGGCTGCTCTCTCCTGCCTCCCCTGCCTGTCTCCAGAGGGAAAACCTGCTGGCAGAAACATAGGACAGCCCCTGCGCAGATGCTTGTGGTGGTGGGGGGCAGGTTGGTGCTACCATGTCCCCATGTCCCTTGGGAGCTGAGCTTGCAGTGTGGTCTGGCACGGCATGGCAGGGCTGGGAGACGGGACTTTTGGGAGCACATGGCATGAGGTGGGTGCAACCCCAGCCATGGGAGCATGGGGCTCACTGTCCCAGGTGCGAGCTGGTGGATGGCAACAGCCAGAAGACCCCCCTGGCTGCTCCCCAAAAGAGATGTGTCTCAGCTGGCACCTTAGAGCTACAGATGGGCTGCATGGAGAGGGTGGCAGTTCCCCTGCTGCGTCCCCCTGCACAGCATCCTCTGGGCCAGGGAAGGGGCGAGCAGCCTAATGCCTTCCAGATCAGCTGTAAATGGCTGGGGAGGGTAATTCATATCAAACTCATAAAGCCTTTATTAGTGTCTCGGGGGAGAAATCCGGATGTGGCCGTTTATTTATTTTGGATTTCACTTTTTTTTTTTTTTTCACCCCTCTTTTCCTTTTAACATTTCCTTCCAGGAGATTTTTAAAGGGACAGGGACGCCTCGCCGTGTTCAGCAGCAGGGATTGGTTGGGGCGAGCTGCGCATGGGAGGTTTGGGTGCTGGTGCCGGCCAAGGTGCCCTGGCATTTCAAGGAGTCAGGCAGATGGTGGGGTCTGGCTTTGAGGCCACTCTGAGGGGGGGCAGGTCCTGGTGCTGCCAGGAGCCGGGGGTACTGTGCAGCCCCGAGGGTATTTCAGAGCCCCTCAGCTTTGCCCTGGGTGCTGCATCCCTGCTGCCCGCCCTGCACCCAGCCCAGCTCTCAGCCCTCCACCCCACGCCTCAGTTTTCCCTGCTCTACAGAGAGGCGATGATCCCTGCACCAGGGCTGCTGCGTCTCGGGGTGGCCAGTAGTGCGTGGGCGAGGATTTTGGGAGCACCCTCGCACCGATGGCAGAGCTGGGGCCCCAGTGAGGCAGACTTTCCGCAGCAGTGTCTGCGGCTGGTCCTAACCCAGTCCCGCTGTTGTTTGCTCCTCTGCTTTGCTCTTTACATAATTTGTTCCTTGGCCCCTTTTCAAACGTACCTCGCAATCACTACAGCAGAGGATATTTATACAGCGGGGGTGTGGAATAACACGGAAAACCTCTGCAGCCGGGGACCGGATTCCTGCACCATCCCAGTGCCGGCGGCAGGCAACAGTCCTCCACATTTTTGCTGGGAGCCTGGACAGGGCTAAATGGGGTCCTCCCTCGCATCCCCCACTGGCTGTGCCCGTGCGCCCTGGATGCTCGTGCCCTGGGACAGCTTGGGTGCAGCCGCAGGGGCGCCGGGAGGTGGGAGGGGATGGGGACACCGAGCCCCCAGCTCCGGCTGCATCCCCCAACCCCGCACTTGCCCGGCGGCTGCACAGGCAGCAGCCATCGTTAACTACCAATTAAGTATCAAAACCTACTGGTGCTTTTTAGTGGTGTCTCCCAGGGGGCAGCCCCACCATTTTTCTGGGGGACTCGGGCTTTCTTGATAAAACTATTTGCTGATGATAAATGTAGTGTGGGTGTGGGGCTTTTTTTTTTTTTTCCCCTCCAGTGGAGACAAAGAGGCCCTTGAGTGTAACTTAAAACATGGCATTCCTGAAAAGAATTTCCTGATAATATTTTTAGCACCTGAAAAAAAAAAAAAGGGGGGGGGGGGGAGGAAGCAAATAACACCATTTTTTCTCTTCTACTTTTTTTTCCCCTCCAGTCCTCTGCTTTAAAGGAGCAGAGGGGACACGCTGCTGAACTGCAGCTGGCAGGGAGCAGGGCCGGGGCTGGCCCTGCAGGGGGACTCTGCCCCCACGCGTGTCCTGGGGTGGTGGCTACTTTTCCCCCGTGGGAGGTGAGGGGGCAGGGAGGGGTCCCTCCGCGCGGGGCTTGGGAGGAAAAGGAGCGGCAGGGGGGGGTCCCTGCGTGGGGTCTCCTGCCGCCCCCTCCGCCCCCCGCGGAGGGACCGCACGCCCCCCGTGGGGGAAACCCCTCTGCCCACCCGACCCGACCCTACCCACCGCCTTATTTGCTTGCCCCGCCCCTCCATCACCGCCCTCCCGGCGCGCCGAGTGCCCATTGGCTGGCCGCCCCGAGCTATGCAAATACCCGCGGGGGGCGGGGCCAGCGGGGTGAAGGAGCCCGGCGCGGCGGCGGAGGTCCGAGCTGCAGCGGGTGCCTGGTTCCGAGGCGTCATCCCTGGGCTCCGCGCGCTCAGCTCCGCGTGTTGGCCGCCATCTCCGAGCTCCGTGCCTGTCGGCCAGGCGCCCTTCCGCCGCCATGCCGCGGTGGCCGGTGCCGGTGTCGGTGTCGGTGTCGGCGTGAGAGGCGAGCGGTGGATCCCGGCGGCCATGCGGGGCCTGGCGGGCTGGGCCGTGCTGGTGGCCCTGGGCGAGTGGCTGTGGGCGGGCGGCGTGGTGCCGCTGGCGGACTTCTACCCCTTCGGGCCCACGCAGGGCGACGCCGCCACGCGGAAGCAGGATGACGGCGGCTCCGAGCTGCGGCCCCTCTCCGTCCCCTTCCCCTTCTTTGGTGCGGGGCACACCAGCCTCTATGTGAGTACCGGCGGGCAGCGGGGATGGCGGCCCCTGGGCCCTCCCATTTTATTTCATTTTATTTCATTTTATTTCATTTTATTTCATTTTATTTCATTTTATTTCATTTTATTTTTAAATTGCTACCCTGCTCGGATGGATCCAAGTGCATCTGGGTTTCTGTGGGGGCTGTCGGATGGTCCTTATTTAACTCGGAGCATCAGAAGAATAATGGCGTGCTGAGGGCGGGGGGAGATCTGGTGGGGCCCCGGGCTCGGGAAGCATGCCGGACTGCTGGCTTGGCAGGGCGAGGGCTGCCTTGGGTGGCACAATGAGGGTCCTGGCCTTGGTAAGGGTCGTGGCCGTGCCATGCTGGGGATTCCAGACTAAGCGCTTGCCCACAGTGGGGAGCCCCGGACTTAGCCCTGGCTGGAGCCAGAAATACCTACACCTCGTGGGACTGGCCCCCGCAGCAGTGTGCTGTGGGGGTCCTAGTGACCTGGAGCCAGGCATGGCTGGTGGTTGAGAGCTCAGAGTAGGCGTGCTGCAGCCCCTGGACGGCTGCCCCTCGATGGTGTCCCCCACTGGAGAGGAGGCGGTGCTGGAGTTCAGGGTGCGATGCAGAATAAACACAGCTGCCCTTTGGGTTATGTTGCAGTGGGCTTGGCTGGCCTCTTGGCACATCCTGCTCCCTCTCCTCTCCTCCCTGTGTCTGCCGGGGCAGCCAGGCCACTGGGACCCCTGCTGACATGCTCCCTTGCAGCCCCCAAGCCACCTGGAGGGTACTGTGGCCGGAGAACTCAAGTCATGCCTGGCCTGTTGTGTCCCCCACAGCTGTGGCCATCAGGCAGAGGAGCAGTGCCCGAATGCCTGGTTGTCCCCAGAGACTTTTGGGCAGCACTGGCTCCAAACACCGGCTCTGTGTCCTGGGGTGGGGTCTGTGCTCCCCACGCTGGCTCCCATGTGGCACAGTGAATCCATAGGTGTCCTGGACTCTTCTCCCTGGTTTACTCCAGGCTGACCAGTGGTCCAGACCTGGCTGGCAGAGGAGAGAGCTGAGCATTGCCTCAGTGTTGTCTCAGAGCTGGGCTTGTGTACCATCCCACCTCTTTGGCTAAGTGCAGGAGGTCCTTGGTCCTCACCAGTGTTTTTTTTCCCCCTGATAAAAGTGCCAGCCCTGCCGTCGGCCAGGAGGGACCTGGGCTTGGGGCTTGAGCCATGGTGGGAGGATAGAAGAGGCTGGAAGAAGCCAGGTGACATGATGGCTGTCCCATACAGGATCCACAGCACAGCTCTGGGTCTTGGAGGTGCTGCAGAACGTAGTGTGTCCCCCTCCCCTGAACTGAGACCCCCCCAGCTCTGCAGGGCCAGCTTGCCTGCATGGGGGTCTGTATGGCAAGGCTGTTTCTCCCTGGGGAGCTGCTGTCCCAGGGGAGCTGGAGTGGGGCTGTGCTCACCTGGAAACCTCTGTCCTCGGGGGCTGCCTCCAACCGCCCCCTCCTCCTTTGCAAAAACCAGCAACAACAAAAAAAAGACCTTTTTGGCTCCGGCTCTTTCCCATCTTGCTTTAATCAGGGGAAGAATGTTCCTCCGCGGACACCGCGGGGTTATGGAGGCTTTGGGAAACGGGAATCTTCTTCCCCTTAGTCACAGTAAGGACTGCCCCAAGTTTGCATGGAGGGGCTGGGGATCCTCCTTGAGGACTGGGGACCCTCCCCAGGGGCTGTACAAGGCCATCACAGCCCAGCCCCCTCCCCCCCCCCGCCCCCCGCCTGGGCGTGCGGACAGCCAGGGCATGGGAACGCTGGCTTCGGCATGGCTCCTGGTGGGATGCTGGCTTCCAGCTCCTTGTCAGCACGCGAGTGTGACACCGCTGCCTGCCCCTGCCTGCTGCATGCTGGGACTGCTCTCTCCAATTGGGAGCCTTTTCCCTGCACCATGTCCCCCCTTTCGCACCCTACAGCCCAAGAGCTTGCTGGACTGGTGCTGCCAGAGCTGGGCGTTGCACAACAGGGAGCTGAGCTAGGGGGCTGTGCGCTCCTACCTGTCCTGCTGTCACTTGCAGTCAGCACCGCGGGCAGGGAACAGAATGGCTGGGAGCTGCCTGCTCCACTGGAGTTGCCAGTGTGGCAGGGTGCTGGCAGGATCTCCTCCTGGGAGCTCGGGGACTGAGGGCAAGAGCCCTTTGATACCTGGCCCCTCACTACTTGTTCAGGCAGCAGTGCAGGCAGGGGTTTTCCTCCCCTTCCTCGCTCCCGCTGCATCCCCAAGCCAGGAGGCAGCACTCCAGGCAGCAGCATCCACTGTCTCCAGCTTCCTTCCCTGGGCTGAGGGCCACCTCTGCCATGCATCCCTGGGCTGGGCATCCCAGGACCCTAATTGCCCCAGCTAATTAGTGCTGGGGAAAGGCTCGGAGCTTGCAGTATCTCTCCCTGGGTGTCTGGCATCCCCCACTTTAACGAGAGTGGCCTGCTGAGGCCCAGCCAGCACTGGGGGCTTTGCATGGGATGGTGGTGCTTGGTCACCTGGGGACCACGAGCCCATTAAGCTTGATCGCTTGTTAGCTCACTCAGAGCACTGTGCATGCCAGTGGATGGATTGCTGCCCGGCAAGGCTCCCCCCGTCCTGTGCCGGTGGCTGCCTGGCTTGGGCATGACCCCCCGCCAGGAGGGTGGCAGCAATTCTCGGCCCTAGACCCCAGCCCTGCAGGCTGCATGTCAGCCGTAAGGGAGCAGGGAGTGAGCGAAACAGCCCCTTGTCCTTGCCAAGAGCACCGGTGTGAGCTGGCCAAGTGCACTGGGCGCTGTTTGTTTAAAGCGCTGGGGCTGCCACAGTTTTCTCAGCTGTTCCCCCTTCCCCTGGCCTGGCTGTGGTGGAGAACAGGGCTGGATTTGTTTGGGCAGCTGCCTCCCTGCAGCCCCACTCTAGTGAGTGAGTGGTTGGGGTGGGGAGCTGTGGGTGCTGGGGCATGTCTCTGCTTCCAAGGGCAGGAAGGGGAAGTGCTCCAATATTTGTGGAAGGAGGGGGGAAAAAAAAGAAAGGTGAAATGGAAAGCGCCTCTAAAACATGGATTCCTGCTGGTGGCAGGAATCAACCGTGGCTGCCCATTTCTTTTCCTCCCTCTCCACAGGTGAACAACAATGGGATCATCTCATTCCTGAAGGAGGTCTCCCAGTTCACACCAGTGGCCTTCCCCATCTCCAAGGACCGGCGTGTGGTGGCCGCTTTCTGGGCAGACGTGGATAACCGACAGGCAGGTGATGTGTATTACCGGGAGAGCACTGAGCAGCCCATCTTGGAGAGAGCAAGCAGGGACATCGCGCAGTATTTCCCTGAGTTCCCAGGGTTTTCTGCGCAGTGGGTCTTCATTGCCACCTGGTACCGAGTGACCTTCTTTGGGGGCAGTTCATTTTCACCGGTGAGTAGCTGGGGCAAAGCAGCCATTAGTTTAGGGGTAGGTTTTTTGTCTGTGTGTTTTTTTTTTTTTTTTTTTAAAAGGAGCATCCCACCAGCGCTTTGGTGCTTCCACAGCAGTGGTGCTCCTGCCACATGTGGCATGGAGCTGTCAGCAGGGCTAAGCCGACCCCGGTGGCTCAGTTGTGGTGCCTTGCTGTGACAGAGCAACACCGGGCTGACAAAATCAAATCCTCCTCTTTGTGCCGTGTGGAGGCTGCAAATTGCTGGCATCCCCCTTCTCAGACAGCAGCAGGGTAGTGTTGCCTGCCTGCAGCTGTACTGAGGAGCTGGTTGCGGATGGAGTTTGTTGCCTTTCTTCCAGAGGCCCAATAAACACATTTCTCCCCATTTTTCCCATTTCTCTGGGAGGAGAAGCAAGCTGTTCTTCTGGCTGGGGTGCTGGGCAGGGGGAATCACAACACCTTAGGGTTAAAAATAATTAAACCTAACTGCCTTTTCTAGCAGAGGAGGACTGGGGCTCAAAGAAACACCCCTTTGCTAAATGCTCTCTTTCTGTCATTTTGTTTTCTGACCAGTTTTTGGCTGGCTTGCGTGCCCCCCTCCTGCCCACTCACTGCTTTCTTCCCCTCTCTGCTGCAGGTAAACACTTTCCAGATTGTCCTCATCACGGATGGCAAGCTCTCCTTCACCATCTTCAACTATGAGTCTATCACCTGGACCACGGGTATGCACGCCAGCAGTGGGGGGGACTTTGCTGGGCTTGGTGGCATCGCGGCGCAGGTAAGCAGTGAACGCAGCCCCCAGGGCACCCAGGTAGCGCATCTGCCCTGTGAGCTCGTGGCTCCTGGTTTGGGTTTTTTTGAGGTGGAAAGCCTCCCCCTGCTTTTTTTTTTTTTTTTTTTTTAAATATCCATGTGTGCTCTGGCTCCCAAAGCCGAGACCATACAGGGGGCTTTGTTATCCTGAAACCACAGGTCTTTGCCTTGGCTGCTGCCTCATAGTCCCTTTTCCTTCCTAACCTCAGGCTTTAAGAGCAGCTGTCACAGCCAGCACAGCTTTCACTTGTATTTTTATTTCATCCTTGTGTGCATTGTTGTGTTTAAGGGGGAAGAAAAGCCAACACCCACACCCGCAAAAACCCCAGTATCTGTTCGGATGTGTGAATTTACTGGCAGTTGATCCGTGCTTGGCTCCCTGCCCATCAGCCTGCATGGTGCATGTGGAGAGGAAGCAGATGGGTTTTGAATCCCAGGGGAGGGACTGAGTGGGCAGGGTGGCTGCTTCGCCCTGGCATGCAGGCTGTTGTCCCAGCGTGTGGACAGGGCTGAGCGCTGGCTGGTTGTGCATGGAATGGGATAGTCAGTCTGAGCAGTGCTGTCGCTGAGTGGCAGGAGAGACAAGCCCTCGTGCTCCAGCCACCTTCCCCCATGCGCTAGTGATGTCTCTTTACCCTCTGCCCTTGTCCTCCCAGGCAGGTTTTAATGCTGGTGATGGAAAGCGCTACTTCAACATCCCTGGATCCCGCACCGATGACATCGCTGACGTGGAGATGACGACAAATGTGGGTATCCCCGGGCGCTGGGTGTTCAGAATCGATGATGCCCAGGTGCAAGTGGGGGGCTGCAGCAATACAAGTAAGAGGACAGCAGTTAGGTTTATTTAACTCCCAACCCAACCCCACACTGTTCTCCAGCCCCGTCTTTCCCTGCCTCAACCCCCACCTCTGCGGCGTGGAGGAGACTGCTGAAAGGGCTTGGGGAGGGAGGGAAGACAGCCATGGGGGGATTGTCCTCGGCACCTGCCGTGTCTGGGGATGGCACCCATGGGTGCCCGGGGGCTGGGAAGGGGCTGGGAGAGCAAAGGGGGAGGGGAGGAAGACTTTTGAGATCAAAAGAGCCTTTGGGGAGCGATGAGGGAGGCTGGGGAGGAGGTGATGGCACACAGGCCCTGCTAAGGCAGGGCATGAGGGGCCGGCACCCTCGGGTGATGCACATGTCCGTAAGTCCCAGGAGGCCAGGGTGAGCCATGCGGAGGGATGCTGGGTGTCAGCCTCCCGCACGGGGCCAGGGTGCCAGGGCTGGGCCATGCTCCCCACCCTGGGGGTCCTGACATGTCCCCTGCGGAGCTGCTGGCTTCCCGTTCCTCGTCCCTGTTCCCCCCCGGCTGTGTTTTCCCACCCATGATCTGCGTGTGTCTTGCGTTACCGGTGGGTTTGCCATACACGGGCTCTCCTGTCCCCCTTTCCCTCTGCCCTGGGTAATGAGCGAGGGCATGTCCATGTCCCCCCAGCCAGCAGGGTTGACCCCATGCAGCCTCTCCCCCTTGCACAGGAGGAATAAAACTGCCCCCCTCCCCCCCCCCCCCCACCCTGTCCCAGGGGAGTCAACGAGGAGCAGACGCTGCCCTGCTGTGAGGCAGGCAGCCCCTGTGGGCTCCCCAAGCACCTCGGGGAGCTGGGTGGTCATGGGGAGAGACCCTGGCACTGGTGTGGCTGGAAGGTGGCGGGTGAGCCCTGCCAGGGCGTGGGCTGACAGGGGGGCACTACCTGTCCCCACAGCCTCTGTCTGCCTGACGTTGCGGCCCTGCCTGAACGGGGGGAAGTGTATCGAGGACTGCATCACAGGGAACCCCTCCTACACCTGCTCCTGCCTGGCCGGCTTTACTGGGAAGAGGTGCCATGTTGGTGAGTGTCAGCCCTGAGCTCCAGACACTTTGCTGTGGGGAGCAGGTCTCGCTCCTGGTCTCACCACCATGTGCTGGCAGTCTTTGTCCCTGTGGCTGTCCCTGTCCCTGCCCTGAGCTCCAGCCCCCACCCGGGGCTCTGTTTCAGATGTGGATGAGTGTCTCTCCCATCCGTGTCAGAATGGAGCCACCTGCCTCAACGGTGCCGGCATCTTCAGCTGCAGGTGCCCGCCAGGCTTCAGAGGTGCCAGCTGTGAGGCCGGTGAGTGTGGGGCTGTTGGCACGGTGGGGCTGGCTCTTTGCCATGCTTGAAGAGCAGAGACCCCAGGTTTGGGGGGCACGGCTGTTCTTGGGGAGGGCTCTTCAAGACCAGGGCTCCTGCAGCAGCTGCTGGGCTTGAGTGGTTTGCAATGGGTGCCGAGCACTGCCAGCTTGGATTTCAGCTTGCTGCAGGCAAAGGAAACTTTGCTCTGGCCGTGAGCCCTTCCTGCCACTGGCAGCCCACTCCACTGAGGGCTTGGCTCCATGCTGCCACTGGCACCTCTCCCCGCCACCACTCCCTGAGTGAGAAAAGCTGGTGATTAGTGATTAAATGGAAGTCTCAGAGGCCCTGCTTTCACAGGCGATGCTCTCGTCCTGAGCCCTCTGAAGCCAGTGGAGACTCCTCATCTCTGGCAGGGGCTGTTGTGGCAGTTTCCCTCGCTACTGATCTCCTCCTGCCGGTGGAAGTGCTGCCAAAGCATTTGGCTCCCAGCAAGCCTCCGTGCTGGTGGAGAAAGAGAGCAGGGAGTTGACTTTTGGGGAAGGGAGGGAGGGAGAAACACCCAGCACGGCGCACTGGCATCCAAGAGGCGTGAAAGGGCTGAGCTGCTCAAGGAAGTGTTTTGGGAAGAGCTGCGGCTGGGGATGCGGCTGCTGTCTTCTGCCAGAGGGTGCATTGGTAGCTCTGAGCTGCACTCTTTGCCCTGCCCTGGCATTGCCATGTGTGCAGAGGATGCCAGGTACTGGTCCTGTGCCTGGGTTGATCCCCCACCCCTCTCTTTTTTTCGGTGTCCCACTGCAGAAGAATTGCCGTGTGAGAGCAGGGTGTGCCAGAACGGTGGGAGGTGCCAGGCAGTGAACGGGACAGCGGCGTGCTTGTGCCAGCCAGGGTACACAGGGGTGGACTGCCAAGCAGGTGGGTGACAGGAGCAGGGGGACATGGTGACATTTCATACCACCCTGCTTCACCCCAGCCACAGTTTTGGGAGGGGAGTGCTTGGTGCTGCCAGTAGCACTGATTTCTTTTTTTTTTTTCTGGCCATCGCCTTCCTCCTCCTGAGCATCGTCCGGGATGGGAGGCAGTGGGTGAACCAGCAGTGCCCACGCATCCCTGACCACCCCTTTCTGGCCTCCCCTTGCAGAGGTGAATGAGTGTGAGTCCAGCCCGTGCCTGAATGGTGGGCACTGCATTGACCTGGTTGATAACTATACCTGTGTGTGCCTGGAGCCCTTCGTGGGACAGCGCTGCGAGACAGGTGCCTGCTCCTGCCTGTGCCCCAGGATGACCCATGCCAGGGACTGTGTCCCCCATGGTCCAGTGGCCATCACAGCCCCTCTCCTAGGGCTGGGCTCTGCTTGTCACTTGCTTGCTTGCTTTCCCCCCACAGACTCATCTTTCTGTGAGGACCAGAGCTGCCGGAATCGGCAAACGTGCAACTACATCCGTCCTGGCCGCTACATCTGTACCTGCTCCCCAGGTTATTATGGCAACAACTGCCAGTATGGTGAGTGGAGGCACGCCTCGCCCAGCCTGGCATGGGAGCTGGTTTCGGGCAGGAAAGGGTGGATGGCTAAAAAGGGTCTGCGTCAGCTGAAGGCACTACCAAAAGCTGGCGGGCAGTGTGTCTAGAGGCATCATGGTGCTGCTGGAAAGGAGCTCCTTCCATTGGGGATGCTTGGGCATGGTGGGGTTTCTAGTGTGAAGCTGGGCTAGTCCAGCTCTGCCTTGGCTCCCCCAGGACAGAGGGTGTTCCAGCCCCAGGCTGGGATGGCTCTGGCTCAGCCTCTCCCTTCCCCGCAGGCGGGCCCCGTGTGCCTGGCGCCTGTCTCTCCCACCCATGCCAGAATGCGGGCAGCTGCCTGGAGACAGAGCAGGGCTATGTCTGCGAATGTCGGGAGGGCTACACCGGGCAGGACTGTCGAGACAGTGAGTATGGGGGGGCGGCGTGGTCTCTCCGGTGAGGTGTCGTGTGTCTAGGAGAGCCCTTGTGCTCCTGGGAGGGAGAAGCAGCAACCCCAGAAAGCCCATTCAGGGCTTCTGGACTGAACAGCAGGTCCTTCCTGCTGAAGGAGGCTGTGCAGGGGTGGGGTCATGGTTGCCACCTGCCTGAGTTCCCCCCCATGGGTGGCATCTGGCAAGGCTGCTTGGCTGTCCCAGCCCCACAAGCAGGAGGGGTCCTGGGAAGCTCCTGTCTCCTCTCTTGCAGAGCTCTCGGAGGGCTGCAAGTGTCGCAATGGGGGCAGTTGTCTGGAGGGGAATGTCACCATCTGCCAGTGCCCACTTGGTTTTTTTGGTCTCCTCTGTGAATTTGGTAGGTGAAGGCTTCTCGCTCGCTATGTTTGTTCCCTCTCTGGGATGCTTGAGCCAGGCAGGCTGTGGGCAAGCAAGGAGGCACTCTGCCCATGCTTGAGCCTAGCACGGTACCAGGGGCACACACTGAATTTGAGCCTGGAAATATTGTTCCCTGGTGAGGAGGCAACACTTCCATCTCCATAGCTCCCCTTGAGCTGTGCCTCTCCCAGCCCCTGGCCCCAGCCTGGCTCCCCTGGGTGGGGAGGGAACCACAGCCTTCATGTGCTCCCACTCCGAAGCTGGCCCTTGCTGTTCACATGGTCTGTGGTGTGGGGTACAGAGGGTCCCTCCCATCTCATCAGACCCTGCAAAGTTAGGAGACCCCTGTTTCTGGCCAGGCAGCCGGCTGGGCATTCTGCTGCCACTGGCTGATGGAGGCCGGCGCTGACCATGTGTTTGCAGAAGTCACCACCACGCCCTGCAACATGAACACGCAGTGCCCGGACGGTGGGTACTGCATGGAGTATGGCGGGAGCTACCTCTGCGTCTGCCACACTGACTACGGCACCAACCACAGTAAGTCTTGTCTGTGGGGATGCAGACCCAGCCCTGGGGAGGGACACGTGACAGGGGCTGGGGGGTTGAGCAGGGATATTGTCATCAGCCTGGGAGCAGACCTCACACCCCTGGTTGTATGTCCTCAGTGATGACCTGTGTTTGGCTTTGCAGCAATGCCATCCCCCTGTGACTCAGAGCCCTGCCTGAATGGGGGGTCCTGTGAGGTTCACGATGACTCGTATGCCTGCGAGTGTCCTCGAGGATTCCTTGGCAAGCACTGCGAGAAAGGTACCCACATGGAGCGCCCTACCAGCCCCAGGGCCTGGTAGGGGGTGGGAGAAGAGCTTGGACCCTTGTGGAAGATGAGTGGCTGCTTGCTCACCTGCAGCTGGAATTGGGTGCAGGTTATCCCATCCCATCCCATTCCTTCCTGCAGGGTGGAGGGAGGATTGTGTGGCTCCCTTCACAGCCCCTGACAGTCGCAACAGCTGATCCAGTTGTTGGGTTTCCTGCACAATGCCATCAGTGTTGGAGTTTTTTTACATGCCTGAGCTTCTGGCCTCAGGAGCAGCCGCCAGTCCTCTGGCATCATGTGCCTGTGTCCCCCTGAGGCCCTGGCACATGTCTGCACGGGTGTTGTTTCACGGTGTTGCTGACCCCAGGGTTGTGAGGCCCAGGTGCACTCAGCTTTCCTGCAGCGAGGGGTTGGTGGGGTGTTGGTGGGAGGCAGTGGCTCTTGGGGTGCTGGCAGCAGTGGGTGACCCCTGCTTTTGGCACTCTCTCTACAGCCAAGCCACGACTCTGCAGCATGGGGCCCTGTCGCAATGGGGGCACCTGCAGGGAGGCGGATGGCGAGTACCACTGCACCTGCCCCTACCGCTTCACTGGCAAGCACTGCGAGATCGGTACGGTCCCCCGGCCCCCACCCGGGGAGGAGAGGTGGCAGTCGTCCCGCTTGGTGCTCAGCTCCTGCCTGCCCTTTGCCCCCAGGTAAGCCAGACCCCTGTGCTTCGGGGCCCTGCCAGAATGGGGGCACCTGCTTCCACTACATCGGCAAGTACAAGTGCGACTGTCCCCCAGGCTACGCGGGCCGGCACTGCGAGATCGGTAGGTGTGAGCAGGGCCCTCCAGTGCCAGGGCCTGCCTGGGGAGGTGTTGGGGCTGTTGGTGGCAGCAAGTGAGCCTTGCTGCTTGCTTTGAACCCCCTTCCCTGTAATTTGAAGTGCTTCAATTTTTCCTTGCACCCTGCTGGAGGGCAGGGCAGTGCTACGGGAGAGGGGAAAGGGGATCGGTCTGGTTTCTGGGCTCTGCCAGCTCTGCAGCGGTCGCTCTTTGCTCCGCTCTTCTTCTAGTGCCCTCCCCATGCTTCCTCAGCCCCTGTGAGAATGGTGCTACCTGCGAGGACCTCGGCGGGGGCTATGCTTGCATGTGCCCTGTGGGCTACATAGGGAAGCACTGCCAGTCTGGTAAGGGCCTTTTGCTGCCCCTGCCAGCCAGGGGCTCACAGTGCCTCTGTGGGCCTCACTCACCGCCTCCCCCTCTCTCCCCAGAGGTTGACTGCGGCATCCCCAGTGAGGTGAAGCACGCTCGGGCCTCTTTCAACTCCACCAAGGTGGGCTCGCTGGCTGAATACCAGTGTGAGCTGGGCTACTCCCTCAGTCAGCACAACCACCCCCGTGTCTGCCGCTTGCCAGGTGTCTGGAGCGACCCCCCTGAGTGCGATGGTGAGGAGCGCTGGGGAATGGTTGAGCGGCGCACCATCCCAGTGGACTGTGGTCATGACCATGGCTTGGTGACCCCAGGACATGTACTGCAGTCCTCCCCTGCCTGTGTCTATGCACAGAACTCCCTGGGGAGCCCTGCCCGATGCTCACATCTCTTGCCTTGTCTCTCCCCTGCCTAAATGCCTGCAGAGATTGATGAGTGCTGGTCCCAGCCCTGCCTGAACGGTGGCCGGTGCAAGGACCGCATCGCTGAGTTCCTGTGCTTGTGTGAGCCAGGTTACACTGGCCACCACTGCGAGTCAGGTAAAAGACCGTGCCAGGTATGCTCCAGGGCTGCCACAGGCAGCTATAGCAAACCTTTCCTTGCCCCCAGCCTGTGGGGAACAACAGCAGGTGTGAACCCCACAGCCAGGAGCCAGGCTGCCTGTGGTTGTTTCCTGCCTGTGTGGTCAGATCAGTCTGTGTCCAGGGCTCCTCTTCCAGAGCCCCTGGCCAGGTGTGGGATGCGCCAATGGGGAGATGCTGCTCCTGGTCGGGTGGAGGAGCAGGCAGGGCTGCGGGGGCACATGTGCTACTTGTGTCCCCCTGCTAATGGATGCTGTGTAGGTATCTCCATCACTGATGGGGCAATGACTTCTCCTGACGTGTTAAGCCCATACAGAGAAGCCCCAAATCTTGGAATCTGGGTGGGAAGTGCCCTGCATAGGTCCAAAGCTATTGGCCAAGAGTGGGGAGAAAAAGCAGATTGATGTTGCGCGTTTTTGGCTGCACTGTGCTCCTGCTCCCATGTATGCACATGGTCGTGGTTGCATGTGGGCGGTGGTTGAAGGGGGTGATGGGCAGCACTGGGGCTGGTGGGACTGTGTTGCAGGTGGCTCTAGCTAGGTCCCCAGGGCCTGGCAGAGAATGGTGGGAGGTGGGATGCCTGCAGGGGGTTAGAGGAGAGGATGTACTGCAGGCACCCTGCTGGACCTCTTGGCACAGCCACACACTGGCAGCCATCCCCAGGTGTCCTTGTGGGCACGTCCCCATGCCCAGCTCCTGCTGCAGCCCCCACGCAGGGGCAGGCATGGGGCAGTGGGCTCTGGATGGCCCCAGGAACAGTGCTGTTCCTGGCTGGTGGGCTTGGGGTAGCGAGCAACGTGGGGAGGGTGTGCTCCCTGCAGGAGAAGCACTGCCTCTCCAAGCCCTCTGTCCCCTGCTGCCAGTCCCGTCTCTCTGCTGAGCCGGCACCTCTCCTCCCATCATTCCCCAGATGTCAATGAGTGCCAGTTGGAGCCCTGCAAGAACGGTGGGACCTGCCGAGACCTCCCTGGGTCCTTTGCTTGCTACTGTCCTGAGGGCTTTGTGGGGACCCAGTGTGAGACAGGTAGGGACTCACCCTTCCCGGGACAGAGGGAGGCTGGACTGCGGGCACCAGGACATGGCCAGGAGCAGCACCGAGGCAGGTGGCTGGTCACAGTTTTGGGCACCTTGACCCTGAGCCATAACCCCAGGCACTTGCTGCCTGTCATGCCTCCTTGCCTGCAGTTTCAGGGGCAGAGCTGAAACTGCTCTGGTGGGGAGGGAGCAAGAAACAAGGTGTACACCAGTGACAGAGCCCGTTTCAAAGGCATCCACCCCCTACCAGGGGACAGGGCTGCCATGGCACTTGGCGGGGATTCTGGGTCCCAACCGTCTGTGCCAAGCCCCAGGCTGTGCATCCATCCTGCAGCCCCCTCGGGGGCTCATTGCTGTCACTTGCCTGTGGGAGCTGGCTGCTGGCATGCTGGGGGCCCCCACTCACCAGCAGCCTCTTCCCTCCTCCAGAAGTGGACGCCTGTGAGTCAAGCCCTTGCCGAAATGGAGGGGATTGCGAGAACTACGGGGGCTCCTACCTCTGCGTGTGCCCAGAGGGTTTCTTTGGCTACCACTGTGAGACAGGTGAGGTGGGCAGGGCCGCTCGGCGTAGGGTGGCTACTTGGCCAGCTGGCACCGCTAACGCCGCTGGGCCTGGCGCCTCTCCCGCAGCCAGCGACCCATGCTTCTCCAGCCCCTGCGGGAGCAGAGGCTACTGCCTGCCCAGCAATGGCACCCACAGCTGCACCTGCAAAGTCAGCTACACAGGCAAGAGCTGCGAAAAAGGTAAAGGCCCTCAGCAGCGGCACCAGGACGTGGCGTGGGGCTCGACGCCGGCCTGGCGGTGGCCACTGCCCATGAGGGGCTCAACACCATCTGGGACCAGCAGCTCTCCTTGAGCTCTCCTTGAGGCAGGCAGGGCTGGGGCCTTGCCTCTGTGGGGGGCAGCCTGGGCCCCACCGATGCTGCGGGCAGGTGCTGGTATGCTGAGCTGCTGCGGCAGGTGCCAGGCTTGGCAGAAGGATGCTGGGGAGAGGTTTCCCTGGTCCCCTGCAGCAACGGCGATCCCTCGGATGCCCTCAGGAGGGGAGGCTGAGGCATCCAAGGGAAGCCTCTCACCACTGGCACTGGCCTCCCCAGGGCCCCTTGCCCCCTCTCGCCAGCACCCTAGGCCTGGCAGGCGGTGGCAAGCACTCGGCCGCTGGTGCTGCCAGCTCACGGTGGCTGGGAGTGCTCCCAGTGCCCTGGCTCCTCCTGTGCCCGCTGGGCCAGTGGCAGCTGGTTCCCACAGGGCCCCTGCCAGGTACGCCAAGGGAGAGAGCAAGGGCCCTGTCCTCCATTGCTGCCACTCTGCCTCTTGCTGCCGGGTCTGTTCTCTAAAGATTCATGGCGTTACCTCTCCCCTTTGCTTTTGCCCACACCCTGAAGAATTGCTGCCACCAACCTCATTAAAGGTGGAAAGGGTGGAGGACACTGGTGTGTTGATTTCTTGGCATCCACCTGAGGACGCAGCCGCCAGGCAACTCATTGACGGCTACGCCGTGACGTACGTATCCCTCGACGGCTCTTACCGCAGGACAGATTTTGTGGACCGAAGTCGTTCTGCCCACCAATTGCGGGCACTAGCCTCCGGCAGAGCCTACAATATTTCTGTCTTTTCAGTCAAACGCAACGTGAACAACAAGAATGATATCAGCAGGCCCGTCATGCTCACCACACGCACTAGTGAGTAGCATCCCCGGGGGGATCGCGGTCGTGAGCGTGCGCAGCCCCTGCAGGCGCCAGGGCTTGTGCCATCTCCTCCCTGCCGCTGGCTGCAGCCACAGCCTGGGCCTGTGCCAAATCCCGGTGGGTTTGGTGGTGCAGATCCTAAAATCCAGCCGGGGGCCTTTGGAAAGCGCTCAGCACAGAGAATTGCTGTTCTCTTTGCTGTGAGTAAAAGGAGACTGAACCTGCCGTGACTCACTGGGCCCCTGCCCAGGGGTTGGTAAGGGAGCTGGTAGCGGAGACCACTCCCAAATCCTGTTCATCAGGACCAGGCTGTCTGTGCCTGCCACACCAGATACCCCTTATCACTGGGCCCAGGGTAGCATGGGTCCCCAGTGCTGCTTGGCTGAGCTGGAGAAGCCCCCGCACCAGCCGGGCAGTGGGGCTGGGCAATCTCTGCTGACAATGAGCCCCATGGGCGAGTTGCCCTGCCATCCCACCAGGCTCAGCGTGGTGACATGCCAGAGGGGGCAGAGGCTGGCGAGGACCTCTGCTCTGCAGGTGGAGGGAAGGGGGCACAGTGATGCCTCGGGGGGGCACGGGCAGGTGGAGCAGATGTGGTCCTACTTTCTAGGGCAGGCAGATACAGAAATCAAGTACAAACTGAGGGTGGAGGGGATTAGACTTAGAAAAGCTGTCCTCTAATGAGAGGGGGATGGTGGTGGGAAAGCCCATGGGCCACATCCCCCCCGGCAGGCTGAGACTGAGTGAAGGCCAAGGGAGGAGAAGGCAGGTGTGGCGCTGGGCACAGCAGGGGTCTGCACCCCTGGCTGCAGCATCTTGGGAGGCCTCAAAGCCAGGGCCAGATGCCGGGGGCAGCAAGAACCAGGCTCAGGATGGCCACCTGGGGCCTGCAGTGGGCTTACAGCCAGGCCCAGGCACTGCGGCCCCTTTGGAGCTGGTGGTGGGGGGCTGGGGCCAGAGGAAGACAGGCCCAGGGGTGCTGTGGATGGCATGAGGCCTTGCAGGCAGGCAGACAGATGTGCTTCCTGCCTGCCCACACCTTCCACCTGCCTGCAGGTGGTGAGGACGGGAGAGTGTGAGTCCAGCAGGATAGGCACCACTGAGCTGCTCCCACTGGGGAGGTCAATCCAGAGGGGCAGGCAGGAGGCAGGCCCTTGTGGGGCTATGGGGAAGGGATGGGGTGACCTGCGATGACCAGCGGCTGACCACAGCCCTCTCTACTTGTTCCGGCCAGGACCGCGTCCGGTGGAAGGCTTTGAGATCACGAATGTGACGGCCAGCGCCATCATGGTGCAATGGGCTCTCCACCGGCTCAAGCACTCCACCGTCAGTAGGGTGCGTGTCTCCATCCGCCAGCTGGGGGACCTGGCAGACCGCACCGTGGAGCTGAACAGCAGCGTGGACAAGTATACCTTTCTGTGAGTGGGGTGGCAGGTGGGCACTGGACCAGCTGGCCCTCCCTGGCTGCCCACCTTACCCCTTCCCATCTTGCCTTCATCCTCCACAGGGACCTGCAGCCAGGAGAGAGGTACATTGTCCATGTCACAACGCTGAGTGGCCTGGGGACAGAAGATCACCCCTCAGAGAGTTTGGCCACAGCCCCCTTCCACGTGTGGACGAGTGAGTTGGGTTGTCTTTGCCACCCCTCCCTGCCACTGCACAGGCCCTGGGGCTTGGCAGCCACAAGCTCGTGGCCAGCAGGAAAGCTGCAGGGAGGGGAAGGTGCAAAAGCCATCAGCCTATCTGGCCAGCATGGTGGGTAGAAGGTGTGCTGGCAGCCCTCAGGAAGGGCAGGCAAGGCACTGGCATATCCTCCCCTGCCAGATGTTGTTCGTTGCCCAAGACCAGCATGAGCTCAGCCCCATGCAGAGCCCACGTGGGCCTGATTCATGCCCTGCTGTACAGCAGCCAGAGGGTGAGGGCCAGACCTGGGTGCCAGGGTGCAGTGAGGCTCTGCCCTCCTTGCCAGGGACCCAGTGCTGAGCATCTCCTCCCAGCACACTGCACAGCTGGAGCTGAGCTGAGGGCTGGCCAGGGCACGGTCAGGCAAGCTAGGGCCCTGGCACAGTTACATGGTGTGTGAGCAAGTAGGGCGGTTGCCATTCAAGGACACTAGTGCTGACCCCTTTTCTCCCCACCTCCTGCCTGCCCCAGGGCCTCTCCCCCCCCAAAACCTCACTGCCTCCCGTGTCACCACCACCTCCGTGTCTATGGCATGGGAGCAGCCACCTGCCGGCGCTGTGGAGGGGTACATCATTAATGTCACCACCGCTCAGAGTGTGAAGAGCCGCTATGTGCCCAATGGGAAGCTCGTGTCCTACACTGTGCGGGACCTGCTCCCTGGGCAGCGGTACCGCCTGTCCGTGACGGCTGTGCAGAACACGGAGCAAGGTCAAGTGCACAGCGAGCCTGTCCACCTCTACATCACCACCTGTGAGTGCACAGCTCGCCAGGGCTGGGGTGCTGTCTGTTTGCTGCAGCATGAGGGAGGAGATGGGCTAACCGGGAAGCGGGGCAGGGGGTAGAAAATCAATTGACCAACAGAGTAATGAGCCCATGGAGACTTGCTGCCCCAGAACTGGGTGCCCACAGCAGGCTGTGGGGACAGGACAGAGGTCACCTGCAAAGGGAGGTGGGGGTTGCAGGGTGCTGCCTCTGTTAGTGGAGGGCAGATGCAGAGTTACAGCTCAGTGATGCTTCATGGGGACCAGCACCTGCAGTCCAGGCATGTGGAGAGTGTGCATGTGTCCCCAGAGAGCCCTAAATGGCAGCCTGGGGATGAGGGGACTGGCTGGGAGTTGGGTTGCTGTGCTGACTCACAGCCTGCCTCCCGCTAAGCCTAACCCTTTGGTCTGCAGTGCAGAGGGATGGGGCTCCGGAGAGACGGTGGAGCCAAGCTGGACACCCCCGGGTCCTGCGCAACAGGCTGCCCCCAGCTTTCCTGCCTGAACTCCGCTTGCTAGCAGATCACAACACAGCTGAGGAGCCCTCGCCAGCCCCCAGGTAGATGCTGCCCCAGCACTCCTGGCTCTTCTACTAGTGCTCGACCCAAGCATCAGGCTGAGCACAGCCCCTTTTCCCAGCTCCCGTGTCTGGGTGTGCACAGGGTCAAGCCGTGCTTCTGCTGGGTTGTGCCTTTTGCCCACCCACTGGGGTCCTGAGCCAGGCAGTCCCATGTCCTGTGAGCAGGTCCTGCATGCTGCCCGCAGCTAAGCCCATGGGACTTGCACTGAGCCGGATGTCACCAGCGAGTGCTTTATCTAGCTGCCTCCAGCCCTAGCACATGGGGCAGCTGTGGCCTGGGGGATCCGCAGTGCCCGGTACTCTCATAGCTCTCCTGTCCCAGGTTCACCGAGCTGGTGGATGGCAGAGGGAGGATCAGTGCCAGGTTTGGCACTCCACTGAGCAAATCCATCACTGTGAAGACACGTAAGTGCTCTGCTGCCTTTCTGCCTCCCTCCTGTCACCCAGTGCCATCTCCTACGTCTCTCCCCAGGACAGGGTGGCAGCCAGGCAGGCTGCTGTAGGGCTGGGGGAGCCACAGGGGAGGGCAGGGCCCTCTCATCTCTCCCTGGGCAGACAAACATCTGCCCTGCTCTCTAGACCCCTGCCCAGTGAGAGGGGTGACACACAGCTGGTTGGGGAGCAGAGAGAGGGACCCTCAGTGATGGGAGGCAATGCTGGCTGCAGCATGGGCTGGTGTTCTATCCTGCCAGCAGCAATGGGAGCCCAGGCAGCAACACCGCAGCCCTCCAGCACAGCCTCTGCCTGTCCAGCAGCCCGAACCCCCACTGCCAAACACAGCTTCACACTTGAGAAGGGCACCTGGACAAGAAGCCCCTTGCTACCCCAGGACAGGCCCCCCTGTTTGCCATCCCTGGAACACCAGGGATACAAGTGCCAGCCCAAGATACCCTACCAGGCCCAAGAACCCCATGCCATGGGGTGGGGAAGGGGCCCAGCACACCTGACAGCAGCCCTGGGCTTGCTGCACATCTCAGCTCTGCCCCTGCCTCCTGAGGGCTCTGTGTCTCACACCCTCGAGGAAGGGTGAGGTGGTCACCATAATTCTAGGGGTGCCAGCTGGGAAGGGCGGACTCACTGCCTCAGGCCTGACCAGCTCCCTGATGCCACAGGCAGGCTGGATCCCACTGAAGGGGCTGCCTTTGGGTCTGGCCCCAGCTGGAGGTGACATTTGACCTTCTTGTTGCCCAGAGCCGGAGGCTCCAGTGAACCTGGAGAACATGGAGGTGTCCAGCCAGGGCAGTCTGGCACTGCAGCTGCGTGACGCAAAGAGCAAGAGTAAGTCTGGGGGAAGACACACAAGCAGCAGGGACCCAGCCCAGGCCCTGCAGGCAGGCAGGACTCTTGGCACCGGCACCAGCCAGCTCTTCTTGTTGCTGCTCTGCTGGGAGGCTCACAGGGGGCATCGCATGGGCCCCTGCTTGTCTGCTTGCAGCTCTCTCCTGCCCTGCCCATGTAGTTATCTGGGCACCGCAGGGCTGGGGGCTCCCCTTCTGGTGGGCCAGCTCTGTTGAGCCCAGCCCTCCAGGACAGCAGAGGGGAAGCCGGGGGGGCCTTGCTGGCTCCCTGCCACGGGGCACAGGCAGGCAGGGCCAGAGATGGGCTTGTTGATAGCTCCCCTCTCCTGTTCCCCAAGCAGTCTGCAAGAAGGTGCCACACTCGTGCACAAGGCTGTACTCGGAAACCAAGTCATTCCCTGTGTGGGAAGGAGGCATCTGCCACTACCTGTGAGTACTGCCTGTGGGTTGTGCTCCCCCCCTTTCCCTTGTGCTTAGAGCTGGGGAATGTCTCCCCACAGCTCAGCTCCGGGGAAGGGAGAGTGAGTGCAAGGCCGTCTTAGACCCTGGCTGGCAGCTGCCAGGTGGCTGCAGCTGCCCCCTCCCCAGCACAGACTGAGCAGCCTTGTCTGCCCTCAAGCCCCTGGGGCTGCCCCACCAGCTGCGTTTCAGGGCAGCCCCATAGTGGTGTGACCCACCTACATGGCAGTGAGCTTGGATTTGGTGTGCATGACCCCCCAAGCAGCACTGGATCCCTTGCCCGCTGCCTGCCAGCCCAGCTCCTAGCTGCCTCTCCATCTGCAAGCAGAGGGCTGGGGCCAGCCCTGCTGCAATGTCAGGGCATGGGGGGCCTCTGCTCTGGCCCCTGCCTCCCCCAGCCTTTTTCTGATGGAAGCACAAGGGCCTGGCTGTGTGGGCTCAGCCCACAGGCATAGCAGGCTCGGCCCCATTCCTACCAAGGCTGGCTACCGCAGCTCGGAAAGAAATGGGGAGACCCCCTGACTCCCCCCTCACAGTCATAAAAGCAGCTCTATTGCTGTTATTCCCTACAACTTGCCCCTCTGCTGTGTGTGCAGGTACAGGAGAGTCTACAAGATACACCAGGACATCTGCTACAAGGAGAGCTGTGAGAGCACTCATTCAGAGAAGACGACCAGCAGGTACAGCTAGCAGCAGCACACTAAGCACACTGGCCTTACCATGGACCGGGACAGGAGGATGCAGCCAGCTGGTGTTACCCAGCACATGCAGGGGTGCCCTGGCTGGGGGTGGGCTGGAAGAGGGGTGCAGGCACCCCATACAGAACAGAGTGCACGGAGCACACAACTGAGACACAGATACCAGCTCCGCATGCCCTCCATGTGAGCGATGGCCAAGGGGCTGCAGGGCTAACGGCACTCTCCTCCCTTCTTTTTCAGAAAAACAAGCAACAGTCACACACTGAAGAAGCCATAGAGTAAGTACCCGCTCCAGGCCCTCCTCAGTCATGAGCAGGGGCATCTCCTGCAAGTGGCTGCCTGCACCCCCTACACAGGGAGTCAGGGAGGAGAAGGGTCGAGGACCCAGCGCAGCCCAGGCTCATGCTGCCATGTCAAGGGGCGCGAGGACTTTCCAGCTGCTGCGCTGGTCAGGCTTGGGCACGTGGCTGAGGGCTCCTGGTCGTGGCTGGGGTGGAGGAGCTGAAGGCAATGAAGCCCCATGAACAAGAGATTCCTGCACAGAAAGGGCCTGGGACCTGCCTGCCTGCGCAAGGCAAAGGCTGGAGCCCTGGAGGGGGTAGGTCCCCTTCTCCTAGCCTGAGATGGGCGCACAGGGTGGGAAGATGCAGCTGCAGGGCTTTTAGGGGACTCTGCACACCAGCTCATTTTCCTCCTTGTCCTTCACAGGGTTCAAAGCAGTAGAAGCTTCATCTTTCCACATTTAAGGGCTTTTGAAACACCGGGAAGATCAGATCTGCTCACTGGGTTGAACGCAGCGGGGGAACCTTCCTGCCTGCCGTCAGCCTCTCCCTCTCCTCCAGCCCGTTAGGGACACGCAGCTGGATCAGCACGCTGAGCAGCGCTCCCTTCCTTCCGCTGGACCAGTACTGCCTTCACTCTGGCTTGCCCTACTCTGGCCACCTCTCTGCCCCCAAAGAGCTGAGCGCCAGTGTACCGTGGCAGCTGTCTGGCTGCCCCCCAAGGGGACCAGCCCCTACTTGGTCCTCCCAGCTGCTCTGCGTGAGCCACGGGCTCTCGGCTTTGCTCAGGCATCAGCAGGGCTGAGCCCAGCTCCCTGCCAACAGCATCTGCCCGCACCAGCCTGTTTTCGTAAATCCAAGGTTATAAATTACCTATAACTCCCAAATAAAACAGTTTAATGCAGACCAAAAAGCCTTAGCTATCATCACCTGAAATGTGGCCCACAAAAATCTGATTGGAGGAGACCTTCCCTATGTAGACAAGGTAGAAATGGTGAGCAGCTGCCCTGAGCAGCGAGGCAAGCACGGGCACTGGAGGCACATCCCTGTCTCCTCTGCTCTAGTAGGGGAAATTGAGGCAGCTTCTACTGCCTGCCTTTTTTCTTTGCTTTGTAAACAATCCCTGGTTTTAACCAAATTTCCAGCTCAGAAAGCAATAGAGCACCTAGAAAGAATTTTAGAAGTGGTCTGTAGCGTGAAGTTTGTCAGCTGAGGTGTAACACCACACTTGTTCTGACGCTAATCACCTCCAAGTGCAGGGCACACTACAGGCTTGGTAACAAAGCAAGCTCCACGTGCCATCCCCTAAGCCACTCACAGTGTTTGCATTCCCCATGGCACCAGCCAGTGCTGTGATGCCACCACTGTGTTGTTTGTGCAGGAGAGGACCAGTGTGCAAGGCCCTGTAGCAGCTGCCCCACTGACTGTGGCAGGGCAGCCAATGAAAAAGTGTAGCTTAGAAACATTCCTAGTTTTTGTGACTTTGTATGACAACACTAGTTAAACATAGATTTGTGTATTAATGTACACAGTGTGTATTATAAATTAATACTTACCAGAGATATATCGTAGTTGTGGTATAGACTGTTATTTCCCAAGCAGTGTGGGGGGCATCCTGGTGGGGCAGCCCTCCCCTCCTGCGAGCCATGTGTCAAGCTGCAGCCCAGAAGATGCTCTTGGAGCAGAACAGGCCCAGGAGTTTTGGTGCTCCTAGCACCACCCTCTCCCTCCAGGGAGCAGTGAAGAGTGCTCAGCATGGAGGAGCAGCTGCGGAGGCATCCAGCAGCAACCTAGGAGCAGCAGGGATGATGTAAAGCCATAACCAGCTGACTAGCTCACACTCCTGCACTGACTCTAGCTCTGCTCCCAGAGGAGAATCTGAGTCAGAGATGGACATGCCTCCTTTTTCCTCCAAGGCTGCCTGATCCTGCTCCAGCCTCACTGCTGCAAGGTGAGCACAGAAGTCCTGCCTCCCCAGGGCACGAGAAGAAGCCAGCCCTTGCCTGGAAGAGCACGGCAATGGGAAAGCCAGAACAGCGTCTGCTGTCCATGAAGGGCAGGAGATTTTGGGGCTGCGGTTAGAAAGTATTTGCACCCCTGCCTTGTCAGCCATGGGACCAGCACCACCGTGGGCTGCAACGGTGGAGGTAGCCCTGCCATGGGACAGTCCTGTTTCAGCGCAGCCCCTGGGCCCAGCCAGCGCTGCCACAGGGCCTGTCACTGCAGCAATGGGAAACGTGGCCCCGCTGCGACCCGGCACAGCAATCTGCTACCTCCCACCCCACAGCCAGCACAGTATGTAATGCAGCCAGGTTTTAACCTAGCCTTGGAAATTAATTAGTTATTTTGGTTTGATTTTTTTTAAAAATAAAAACACTTTATAGAAACCAGATATCTTTTAAAGTAGTTGGTCAATGAGGAGGAAAGAAGGTTATTGCTGTATTCTGATACATGGGATTTATTACTGTCCCTCAGCAGGGCCCTGCACATGGAGCCCTGCAGCCACCACGGCTTGTTGCCCGTGTGGGGTGGGGGCTCAGAGCACCTATGAGTGCAGTGGGCCTAGGGACTGTGCCAGCATGGGAGAGCTTGGACACCTTGGTGCCTCACCTGCTCACTCCCAAGCTGTTTTACTTTCTTCACTGTCCAAGTCTTCATCTTCCTCTGCATATAGTGCATCCCTGTCCTCCTCTTCCTCCTCCTCTCGAGCCAGCAGCTTCTTGAAGACCTCATACTCCTCTCGGGTGGAGGAGGCCAGGCTGGTCAGGAAGTCTTCCTCTGGGAGCTGAAGGATGTCCTTCAGTTTTGGGTTACAGGTTTGGGTCTGGCCTTTGTGCGGGGTCTGGTAGAGCCCCCGGCGCTCCAGGAAGATGTGCCGGTTCCTGAGCTCGGCAAAGGGCATTTGGAAAAGACGGGCCTTCACCATCTCCTTCTGCTGGACCCCCATCCTGAAATACGCGTACTGCGGGCGGGACAGGGTGTTTCACGCGCAGCCCCGGCCCCGCACTGCGCTCCCGGCCCTGGGGCCGGTACCCGCCCCGCAGGAGACGCGTCCCCCGTGGTCGGCCCCCGCGGCGGGCAGCCCAGGCCCCTCACCTGGAAGTGGTGGTGGAGGCGGCGCGGCTCCTCCAGCAGCACGGCGGGGCAGGTCGCCAGCACCTCCCTCAGCTGCTCCGCCGTGAAGAGGCACTGCTCCCGCAGCAGCCGCACCGCCGCCGCCATCCTCCTCCGGGGCAAAGTGAAGAGCTGGGGGCAGCGGCTCACCGCCCGCTGCAGCTGACCTGTGGGCACCGGGGTGAGCAGGCCGGGCGGTGGCGGGCCGCCGCGCGCCTACCGCCGCCGCGCTGCCCTACCGCCGCCGCGCTGCCCTACCGCCGCCGCGCTGCCCTACCGCCGCCGCGCTGCCCTACCGCCGCCGAGCCCCAGGCGCCGCAGGTCGCCGGCGCGCTCCTGCAGCCGCTCCGTCGGCATCCGCAGCAGCCCCGGGCTCCGCTCCAGCAGGCCGAGGGCGGCCTCGGCGCTGAGCCCCAGCAGCAGCAGCTGCGCCGCCGCCGCCTCCCGGCGCTGCGGGCCGAGCCGGGGCTGCAGCCCCAGGAGGCGCCGGGCCTGTTCCTCGCTGAAGCCCATGGCCCGCAGCGCCGCCGCCTCCCCGCAGCCGCGTAGCAGCCGCCCCGCCATGGCTCGGCACGGCGCGGCCGCCGCGGGGAGGAGCCGGAGGGGCCCCGTCGCCGCGCTCCTCCCCCGCCGCGGGGGCCCGGGGCTGGAGCGGTCACGCTGCCGCTGTAGGCAGCGCGGAAAGCCGAGCGCCTCAGAAGGAGCGTGCGTGTGGGAGCCCGGGCCAGCCGGGCGGTGCGGAGGGTGCTGCGGGACGCGGCGGTCCCAGTTCAGCTGCCCTGTCCCTGTTTCCTCCTGAGCACTCACTGTTTTGAATTGGTTAACATTCTGTTTATTGAAAGTGGTTTTTCTTTCCAGTATCTCTGTCTCGTCGCAATCAAGGACTATTTTCCTGGATACGGAGAGGATTCTGACGAAAAGAAAAGGGGGGATACCTCCCCATCATGCAATTCTGTGCCTGGTTTTGTGTGCATAAAGAGGCCTCAAACTCCAAACAACAGGCAGAGGGCGGGCAACCAAGACAAAGGTGGTTTTCCTTTGCTTTTCAGAAAGAGTGAAACTACATATAAAGAAGTAAAACCAGCCACTAAAAAGATATTCCAAGTTATGAACAATTTAAACAAGACATGAAAAAATCTTTGCCTCACAGCTTTAAAACATCCTGTGTAAGAACAATTACAAATGCTTATTAGCAAGAAGCTTTTCTAGAGGAATCATGGCCAGGCAGAGCAGCTCAAGGCTGCTCTGCCTACCACTCAGTGCTGACCACCAGATCTTTCTACAGAGAGAAGTAGTAGTAATCTTTCTACAAGAGAGAAGTGCTTACAAGTAATTCCTGTTGGTTCTTGAGTGACACCATGTGTCCTGCGGTAAGGCAGCTACCGGTTCCACAGGGAGGGGCTTGTGCTGCAGAGAGGGATGGCAGCGATGCCCCAGGCCCCAGCCCTGGCACTCCACAGCTGCTGCTTTTTCCCGGCAGGGAAGCAGTCAGGCATGGCTCACTGTCCACGCAAGGAGCTGGGAGCCTGTCTCCATGCACACACTCACCAGAACTCTTTCTGAATCTGCTGCTTTCTAGGGAGAAAGACAAACAGTGAGGGGTGAACCATAGGTCCTGCCAGACAACAGATGTATCTTCAAACTGAGCACATTTGCATATCAGCAGATGACCTTCTAACGAGAAGTATCTTGCTAACCACATCCCTGTGGGCTTGGCAGGCCCTGGGTGGAGGAGAAAGCCTTCAGAACAACATCTCACCTGTGTCAGCAGAGATGTATACCTCTTCCCAGGTATAATCACCCAGGTTCACAGGCTGCTTCAGCCAACAATCCTCTACTAACATTGCCAGAGTTGTGCGCTGCTCTGGAACAGGATGCAAAAGCCCAGCAATGAGATTCACGAGACCTGGGGAGAGACAGCAGTAAGAGGAATGGCTCAGTTTGTATTTTAGGCATACTGGGAATGCAAGACATGGTTTATATTCAAAGAATGCAGATTTTAATTACAAATCCTCCCCATTAATCTCTTGTGCAGTACTGTTCTACCACAGTCTTAGTCACATGTGCTCAGCTCTGGGAATGATCTGAGATTTCCAGGTTGTGAAAACAGAGAACCGAGTGCAGAGTTACGACACCGAGGAGGACAGAAGTAGAAGCAAATGCCACAGAGGCAACCCTGACTCACTGTTTCCAAGCCAAGTCTTGTTGTGCAGTCATCCCATGTTTGATCTGTGATTAAAGGTGCACTCAGGGTTCAGGAAAAGCTTCCAGAATTTACCAGTCAATTGCAGCACCCTGAAGCCTTATAACCATAGTGCTCCTAAGGACCCCAGATAACTTGTTGATGAAGATATCTTTAGTCTGACATGCAATTAGTTTTCTATACCTCCAACAGAAAACACAGCCAATGTATTTTTCCTGTGAGGTCAAGCCATACAATTAATTCAGAAATTATAAATTCATACATTATCATCCATCCCAAAAGTGACATGGCATGGATTGGCAATAGTTCAAATGACATAAAACTTACGTTAAGTTACACAAGTGCCATTACTGATCTTAAAGTTATCTGCTAGAGTGAACCTTCCCATCAGGCATTATTTGTTCTGGTTTTCTCAGGTATAAGCCTCACTGAAGCTTGGCAAACTGATAGGTTGAGTCATCATAATAAATGGGAGGCCTGGAATTTGAAACTAATAAAGGATACGGCAGATAACTGTATTCATTGTAGGCCTGAAGAACTGCAGAACTTACCCAAAAAGGATACCTTGGATAACTCAGCTTCAGTGAGCAGCCTTTAAAATCATTGCAGACCACATTTGGGAGCATTTTTCCAGTCTTCCCCTTTATTTCTGGGGAATAAATACTGCTTATGCTTCCCAAGAGATCTGCTCCTTTAAAAAAGCAAATGGGAAAAAATTCACCTTTTGACACAGGCTGAGGAGGATTCAGGACAGCTGCCATGGCCTCTTCCAGCTCACAGAACGGATTCTCTCCAAATACTAGGGTATAAAGGGTGACACCAAGGGACCACATCTCCAGCTCAGGGCCATGGTACCTATGCAGAGATAAATTTGCATAAACTCAGATTGCAAATACATAATTGTGTGCTAAAGAAAGTAAAAAGAAAAAGAGGCAGTTGATAGTCCTTATTTCCAATTTTTAACATAGAAAGTTTGTGAGAATTCTAATAAGGTTCTCAGGTGTTTTTGAGAAGTCTGTATTCTCCTTCTCCACGAAGGAAAACCAACCAAAGAATGGCCAACCAGTTTCAGTTGATGAGTGTGTATAAAATGCACCTAGACTTCCACATGCGTGAGCTCATGACAAGAGAACTTAAGCCTCCTCCTTCTTTACTATAAGCCAAAACTATCAAGTAAATATTCAAATGCAAGATCCGATGCTTCAGTGCAATCTCATTTGCCCCCTCTCACCCCTTTCAAAACAAAAGTTATTTGGAAATAAATATTAACTGTCTAGATTCCATCTGAGTAAAAGGGACAGTTTCTTCACACAGTAACAGGCTGAATTCCCAGGGCAGCGCTGCTTCATCTTCCATCTAGTTCCCAGCAGGGATTTCCTCTCCTTCTTACATAGCTTTTTTTCCCCCCAGCCTGTTAAGAGGAGCTGCCTGAAGGACCCATGAAAACAGCTGTGAAATGAGAGCAAGATAACATACTTGCACGTACAATTAATGTTTTCTACCCTGTGATGGTAAGGCTTCCCTCCAGGAGTGGGTAAGAGACTGCCAGTCTCCAGGTAAAGAGCACCCAGAGAAGGAAAGAATAGGGAAAAGACAGCTAAGATTTGGGCAGAGCACCCAAGGTAGCAGCAAGCTGCAAAGGAAGAACCCTTGAGTCCAGAGGAGCACAAAAATCAATGGGGTGGTGAACAATGATCAAACTGCAAAAATTCATACAGGGAAGCAAGTAGGAAAGAAGGAAACAGACGAGATGGGAGTGGGGGAAGTACAAAACAGACGTGGTAAGGGGCAGATGCTATACAGCAATACTTGCTTATACCACCTCTCTGTAAGACCAGCTTTTAGTAGAGATGCATCAGTGTGTTCATACACAGGTCTGAAGAGAAGGTTAGCAAGCTGATGTACGTATTATGAAAGATTAAGGAAAAAGGACACATTCAAGTCAGAACACAACTCATCCAGACTCTTCTACCAGTCTGGAAATTAAAATCGTAGGCTTGTTCTTGAACTTGGCTCTACAGTAGAACAGACATTAGTGCAAGGCTTTGCAAAACATCTGACCAGAATAAGAAAGCCTGTCAACAGACTTACTCAGAAACAACTTCGTATGTATTCAAGCCTTTACAAATAATTTCTGTCACCGCAGTGCCCTACTTATATGCATTCAAACCTTTACGAGTAATTTCTGTCACTGCAGTGCCCCAAATCTCACTGCCGTTTTCTGTAGTTAGATACTTTAGCAGAGTACCAATGGCAAAGCAGCTTGGCTTCTCTATTCCAGCCCTGCACACACATTTTTTTGGTGCGATGGACACAAAAATTACTTTTCAGAGGGTGACATACGGTTTGCCAGACAGCACTTCTGGTGAGCAGTATTCAATTGTTCCACAGAAGGTATAAAACAATTTGCTGGGTTCCAAGTAGGCAGCTGAACCAAAGTCCACTAATTTAATTGTGAAATCTTCAGCAATGACAATGTTTTCATCCTTGATATCTCTGTGAAGGATGTTTCTACAGTGGAGATACCCAACAGCTGATACAAGCTGAAAGAGGAGGAAAGAACTAGGTGTTACTACACAGAGGTGTCCTTCTGGATAATCTATATGGCATCACAGAGCTCCGATAGCCACATTTTGGCTTGTTTTGACACTATATAAACAAGATATAGATCCTAATTTTGGTAGCTGGAAATGAACTCGGGCATGCCTGTCAGCACTGCTGCAAGTGGGTGTTACAATGCTCTTGGGAGAGACTTAAAAAAAGCCTTTGCTTGCTTTTCTCTCACAAATGTGCAGGAAGATGACATGCTATAGTCACGATGTGCTTGCTTTTTTGGTTAGAAGCATCAGAGCTTACTGTTGCAATCCTGCGGGTTACTCTATTTTTTTATCCCAGCTTCATATGGAGGGTCCTTTGATTTTTCCAGAAGGATATTACTGTGTGCCTCCAACACTGCAGGATGACAAAGCATTTAAGAGTGAAGTTTGGTATAAATAATATAGTCACTCCTAAATTCCATTCTTCTTCCTGCATGATTCATGCTGTAGTGCTATAATTAAGAATAGCATCAGAATTATATCACCTTGGAGACAATCGTGATCCCTACCACAATACATTGGAGCAAGAAAAGCAGATGGCTGAAGGAGAAAAGTTTCTATTTATAATACAAAGCTCCCTCTTGTCGTGGTTTGGCCCCAGCCAGCAACTAAGCACCACGCAGCCGCTCGCTCACTCCCTCTGCCCCAATGGGATGGGGGAGAGAATCGGAGGAGTAAGAGTGAGAAACACTCCTGGGTTGAGATAAGAACAGTTTAATAATTGAAATAAAGTAAAATAGTAATGATAATAGTAACAATATAATAATAATAATATACAAAGCAAGTGATGCACAATGCAATTGCTCACCACCTGCTGACCGATACCCAGACAGTTCCCGAGCAGCAATCGCTGCTCCCCGGCCAACCCCCCCCAGTTTATATACTGAGCATGATGTCATATGGTATGGAATAGCCCTTTGGTCAGTTTAGATCAACTATTCTGGCTGTGCCCCCTCCCAGTTTCTTGTGCACCTGGCAGAGCATGGGAAACTGAAAAGTCCTTGACTAGCATAAGCAGTACTTAGCAACAACTAAAACATCAGCGTGTTATCAACATTCTTCTCATTTGAAATCCATCTTCTCATTTGAAATCCAAAACACAGCACTATGCTTGCTACTAGGAAGAAAATTAACTCTATCCCAGCCAAAACCAGGACACCTCTTCAGAGAAATACTGCACAGCTCTGAAGTAACAAAGCACCCTTACAAACTCAGGGTTCGTTTAGGAAAAGGGCTTATCTGTCAGAAGTCTAAAGGGACCGTAGACTGCAATTTGTGAATGGATGCTGCACAGCAGATACAAAGAAGGTGCAACACCTTGGCTACCATCTTCCATCAGCACGCCAGGTGAGGGGAGGGTGGACACAGCAGTGAGTTACCACGTGCAAAGTAATTCCTGAATACCTTAGAACAAGGAATTTACTCCAAAACACATGAGGGGGAATTACTTGGGGACTGCTGTTGTGGTTAACCCAATGAACAAAGGACAATTCAACTCTCAGGCAAGCTCCTGATTCACAATAAACTACCTTGAGTTATTTTACGTTATGCCATGTTAAAATCAAAGCTAATTTCTTGATTCTAAATTCCTTAAAAAGAAGGGAGCCCTTTACCCCAATAAGCAGTCAAAACCAAGCACTGATCTAAGTGAAAGCTTTAGTGAGGCTTTAGTGAGGCTTGGGGCAACTTTCATGCACTTTCCTCCTCCCACAGAGGAAATGTGACTGCTACGTGAATGGGCACCTTGGTGACAGGGGGTATGTGCTGCTACAATCACAGCCAAGAGGCAATGGCTCTATAGCAAATCCTCCTATGAAGTAAGGTCCTATAAAGGTTTCTTTGGTACCGGTTTCTAAGTAAACCTTAAAAAGGTTTCTGCAGGTAGCATTTCAGTTAGCTAGAAATCAGCCCTACAGAATAACGAGGAAAAGTTCTGCAGGTATTGAGCATGACTCCAATTCAGCATGCTTGCTTATTAGCCAGTAAATCTTTTGAGTGAAACAGGGCCCTGGTTCTTATATTAACCAAATCTTACCTGCATGTAGCAACTGCACATTCCCAGCTCTCACCTGTCTGAATATGTAACTTGCTAATGGCTCATCCAAGTTGGGCTGATTATCAATGAATGTAAAGAGATCCAGACCAGACCCATGCTTCTCCATCACCAGCTGGAAGAAGTGTTCATTTTCAAATACATCCAACACCTATAAATAACAGACTTTTAAAATCATGTGCTTCATCCTCAAACTGCTTGTTTGTTTTTTTTTTTAAAAAAACAAACACTGCTCTCCTCTTGGAGATTTAATCAACATGTATTATAATCTTTGAAGTCTCATTTCACTGAGCACAAATGTTTCTTGAAAAGAGAGCATAATTAAAACTGAGAGCAGAATTAAAACCAGGAGGAATTCTCTTTCTGGGGCAGGAGGCGTGGGGGGGAACAAAACCAACAACCCCAAAACAAAAAACAGGAATCAAGATGTGCATCCAGATTATTTACTGAACTAGTACACGTTCAGATGTGACATCACACTTCCAAGATATGCATCCTGTTGTCTTGAAATAACGTACAGGCTTTTTTTCCTGTTAAGCGTCACACCTTCAGATCTATGTTTACATCAATTGTTCGGGGTAAAAGTGTCACAACAAGCGATAGTCTGCTGTAACAACCCTCCAAAACAAAGCAGGATAGGTAGGTTCCTTTCTTGCCTGAAAAGGTAGATTTAATACAGGGAACTTCCTCACTCCTGAAGAAGAAGGGACACAAGACACCAAGTGTTCAAAGGAACCATCTGATGCAGTTCAAAACTGCATTCACTCTGAGTTCACTGTACCTTAATGATACTGGGGTGCTCCAGCTTCAACAGGATTGCAATTTCTTGAGTAACTCTCCCCAGATCAGGATCATTTACCCAGCAGTCCTCAAGCACTCTCTCCTTCCAGATGAACTTTACGACAACCTACACAGACAACAGCATTCAGCATCACCTGCAAAAGTATGGCTCTAAGTGTTTGGTAAGTTAATTTCCAGGAAAAACATTAGTGAATCATATTACTAGAAGGACAGAAGTAACCCAATGTGCATTGCTTACAGTACCTTTAAACATATTGAAACTGATTTAGTCCTAGAAGCCAAATGATGCACAGAAATGGAATATATTTATTTTCTTTTTATTGATGCTCTGAATTCCAAAAGCTTTGACAGGCCAGCTCTCCTATCAACCCAGCTACAGCAGTGGTGACTTCTGGCATAGGGTACAGTGGAGGGAAATGAGCACTTGACATCCATGCACAGAAACACCAGATCTTGCCTCTCAACACCCAAAATATTTCTGCTGATGAAGAGGAGGGTCCCACAATAACATCAATATGTCTATTCCATATTCTTGAGTCTTGGCAGAATAAAGACTTTGAAGTCTGTCATTCTCTTTAGTAACAGAAGACTAAAACCTGTAATTCTGCTAAGCTTAACATATACTTCTTTCAACAGGTTAAATCAACTACATGGTCAGTCTCATTCTGTGCCTTTTGTCTTAGGTAACAGTTCATATACTACATCAATGCCAACATTTTGCTGTCCTGTTTCCATGAGGTTAGTGATTTCAGATTTCTGTTTAAACAAAGGAAAACCCCAGACTACCAAATAGCAGCTTTTAATAGTGTAGTGTTGACACAATATGAACACTCTAACTTTTCAGTTTTCATCCTAAATAATTATTGCAATGAGATCTAAAAGAAATATTTAACCTCCTGGTGATCTTTCTTGCCCCTGGCAGTCCAGACAAAGCCAAAAGATCCTTTGCCAATAGGACTGAGAGTGTTGTAATTTTTTGCATATTCTCCCTCACATGCCCGTAATCCTTCAAGCTCTTCAGCTCTTTGGGAATTCTCAAAAAGTGAAGATCTGATGGCCTAGGTACAGATAAAAAAAAAAAGCAAGAAAAAAAATGAGCAAGCCACAGAAGCATGTTTATAAAATGAAGTAAATACGGAAAAGAAAGTATACAACTGCAAAAATAGCTAAAAGGAGTGATCTTTGGTTTTGATAGCAAGAACTGTATGTTGATGTAATCATCACCATATGAGACAAGTCAAGTCAACAGTCAGCTCTCAGCAGCTACAAATACTGCTTAATTCAGAGAAAGATAAAGAAAACAGAGGCATATACACCTTAGATGCTCACACAAAATTCTCTGTGCAGGTAGGAAAATGAATTCATTGTGGTCTATCACCAAATGATAATTTTATTTGATGAATAAAGAGTAGGTTACATTCAATGTTGTAATTTTTCCAGGTAAGTGTATTCTAGATGGACAAAACTAAAAAGGTGCTGCATTAAGCCCTGTCTATAAATTTGGCGATTTCTGTTTGCCTCAGTAACCTAAAAAGAGTTAGTGTATAAAAGATATTAAATTACCAGTGTTTACCAAACTATCTGGTAAGATAGCATTTTAGTTCTGCAGACTGGTCTCTTAGCAGACACGAAGAGCAAACAAGTTCAAGGCATACCCTCCTAAATTTTAACACCCCAGTAAAATCCCTACTAAAGAAACATCACACGCCTTCCTACCAAGGCCTACAACACCGCATGAGAAATTAAACACACCAGAAGTTTTTCTTGCTTGCAAGAAAGAGCTTGGGGTTGTTTGTATCAGTGATTATTAGGTTTCTCCACCAAAGATGGCATCTAAAATGCATGAAAACAGAACATCTTTATGACATACAGAGTATTCCATACAGAGAGGAAACACAACAAATCTCACGGGAGCATTTGTTTTAAATAGTGAAATTTGGAGTTATACATGAAATGGTCAGAACTGCTTATATTTCAACATACATGTGCAGGTACATGGAAGATTATTTTCTAAAAGGAAAACAAGAGCCATCTTATTACTCAGCTCTCAAACGTCTCATAAAAAATATTCCAAATAGCAAGTTTTGCCAATAGCCAAGCTTTTCACTCAAATTATCTACTTGATCTCCCAGCTCACTGATTAAAGGTGAGGCAGGGGAGGGAAACTACATAGCTAATCTGCAGTACATTTCAATAAACAGCAGCTCCTTAGAGTTTCCTGTAGTTTGGAACTGTCACCACTATACATGTTACACGTGATATCTAAATATCTATGTACTTCTCCGTTAAGGTCATCAGAAAATCCAGCTACATAAAGATGTAGGGAATGCATAGATTTATTCAAGGGATCTAGAAGGACACCATTACCTATTTCAATTGATCAAAGATACGATTTTCCTCTATAGCCTTGGTCAAAGTACTGTTGGTTTTACATCCCACTACTAACTAAAAAGCATGCCTGAGCAGTTCTTTGTTCAGGTTTTATGGCATTGACATGTACCTACTGTTCAGCTATGCAGTATTAGCTTCCTGTATACCATCCCAAATGCAGCATCTCAGGAGGCAGCTAAAAGCTGCAGTTTTCTTTTGCTGACACAAGTCAGTCAATGAAAGTTTTCAGCCTAGTATTTCCTTTTTTCATCATGTTTACATTGATTTAAAAATTAATCTCACCACACTGGTGCAAACCTCTTTTGTAGATGAACTTAAACCAGCGTAAGGACAAGTTTAAAATTAGGTGCTTTCATTGTTCAGACTGGAAAGGTAACTACACCAAGCCAAACACACACTACCAGAAATGTTACAAAATAGCAACTGTCCTTTTTACAGGAAAGAAACATTTCTTTTGACATAAAAATAGGGAAACAAAAGAAACAGCCATAACCGCCCACCACCTCATGACATTATTTTAATTTGAAAAACTTTTTGACTTTAGCTTCAGCTTAACAGTCAAACAAGGAGAGAAATGCTCAATATTATACAATGGTAGAATTTCTTACATCTCCAAGACTATGTGTAGAAAGGTCTGCAATAGACTGGGCAGAGCTTGTTAGACTGGAGAACAAAAGCTGAGTCTTTGCTACAGCTTCTTTCTGGCTCTGTAGAAGGTCTTTCACCACCCAGACACAGAAAAGTATGGCAGGGTCCTGCAGTTCTACACGTTTCACTTCAAAGTCTATACCTGTAGAAACAGGTGAGGAAGTTAAATAAGAATATTTCTGACTATTCAGTCTGGATTAGTTTCTTAGTAACTTTGTATTTTATACCACCTGCTTTTCCAATACCCTCTGAGTAGACTTAAATACCATTTTTTTTTCTAGATGCTAGAGCTTCTTCATTCCTCTCCACTGTGAGCTTCTAACCAGAATTGTCTGCCTTCTGCAAAAATGTGGGTGAAAAAGAGCATCCCGATAAGAGTTTTGGGAAGGGGAGAAATAGGTTTAACTTACATAATTGTGAACCATCTCTGTGACAGCAATTCCCGGTGTAACTGCCTTCCAGAATCTCCACGATCAAAGGAGCTGCTGGATTCAGCATTCCTTCTTGTTTCACTGAGGTTGATGTTACTTTTATCTCCATATTGTGCTGCCCATGCAACTGACGGTCTTCTTCAGGACTATCTTTGCTCTTCAGTAGCTTTCTGTTGACATTGTCCCCTGCAGTCTCTGCAAGAGTTTCAGGCTTCTCAAGAAATGCTTTGGAGGATTCTTCAGAGTTTTCTAAATGCCTTCGGGAGGCCAGCCACCCAGAACCATCTTCTATAGCAACACCATTCAGCAGCTGCTTTTCTTGCCCAGTTGAAAAGGCACTATTTTTCTGAGTTAGCATATTGCCTACAGCTGAGTCCACTGCATTAGAGGAGGATGCTCCTGCAAGAGCTGCAGTAATACCTGAACAATTGTCCGAGTTCCCCTTGACACCAGTGTTCAGACCCAGTACCTCACACCCAGAGAAAATATGGTTCAGCTCAATGTCTGATTCTTTAACATCTTCAGAGGTTGCGGCAACTCCTGGTGCAGAAGCACTGTAACCCATTTTATTTCCAGAGCAAACATTGCAGATAGCTTTTCTTCCATTTGCAAAGAAGGATGAAGCATCACTTAGCAGGCAGTTTTCAATGATAACGTGCTTAAGACTGGAATGTTTTGCATCACACATCAAGATTGGTTTTGACAACTGCCCTGTAACCATGTGGCTTTGAAAGTCTTGTCTGCAGGCCAGTGTTGTCCCAGACCATGGCTCATCTATTGTTGGTGTTCCAGGTGAGTTACAAGTAACATCAGAAGGCAGCTTAATTGGGCCATAGGATGCAGTATCTAGATTGTCTTGTAGCCTAGAACAAACAGGGGACCAGGCAACATGTACTGAAGAAGCTTGTCCCCTGGCATCAGTGGAATGCTGATGCCTCAGCATTTCATATGGTAACCTACAGATCTGCTGACAATTTCCTTCCTTGAGGTCTTGATGATGAACTTGTAATTGGTTAGGCAAGATACTAGTCTCATTGGCATTTTGAGTCTCAGGTGCACCAGATACTGCACTATCACCATTTCTTACTGGAATCTTCATGTTCTGACCTAAATCCAACTGTTCTGAATCAAATGACATAGGAGAGAGCCCTGCAGAGAGCATCTTTTGAGAATTATTTGATCCTGCAGTTTCCACTGTTCTACACTGTTCCACTGCTCTGATTCTGTCAAGCCAGATTTCAGGGTCAGGCTCTCTATGGTGGGCTGACAGTCCATCAGTAGCAATGCTGTCTTCACTGCAAGGGATCAGAGTTATTAGTGATATCATGATGACAAAAGAATGAGAAAAGCATCATACTGTATACTACCCACTCTTCCGTTACTATGGTCACTATTCAAAACCTGCACCAATTATTTTATTTTTAAGTTTAAAAGAAAAAGGCAGAAAGCTGTTGGCACAGGCATCCAAAATCCTAACAAATTCCATCTTGACCGAAGAAGAGCAGGTACATGCAAATGGCAGTCTTTCCCTATGGATTACTTCCTTCTCTAGCTTAATTTCTAAATATATATCAGATCATTTACCACAACAAAAAGCCAATTGGCAGGACACATGGCAGGACACTTCCAGTCCTGAGAACAGAAGATCCCTTGTCTGTCCAACAGAAGCTGGATGTCCCCATCCATCAATTTAACCATGGTTCACTGAAGCCCATAGCACAACGTATTTTACAAACATTTCCATTAGTAAAAATGCAGAGTAGAGAGACAATCCATGCAGCAGAGCACTTACAATCCAAGTATGAGGTGAGAGACATAATCCCAGGAGAGCACAAGGAAAAAAAATGAGACTATCAGTCTTTTCAAAAAGCAGCAAGAACTGTGCTGTAATAGTCTACATACTAAAAAGGGCAGTAAATATTTTCTGAGGGTTAGAATTGTTAATGTGGAAAGCTTAAAATTTGACTTAAGATTAACCATGTGCATCATATAGGTACTTGTGCAGAATGTCTAACCTTGTAACAGGAAAAAGACCTGGAAAGGTACAATAAAAATGGCTGGACATCAGTATCACAGTACCCTGTTTTAATGGAGGACTGACAGTTACACCGAGCAAAATTCACATTTTGAATTCATTCCAGGTAACCTGGCTTCAGTGCAACACCAGCTGGTGGATACCATGGAAGGAGATAAACATCCACTGCTTCTGATCTAGCAAAGATAGAGCCTAATTACCTTCCCTAGCCTGGGTGAAGCATTTGGTCCCCTTTAGAAATGGAACTCCTGTAACTTTTCAATTGTAGTTTGTACAGATCTAAACAAAAATCTAAGGCAGGCAAAACTCCACCTGTCTTGCAAATAGTGCCCAGATTCTAAAGAGAGCAAAGTGTGGAAGGCTCTTGTTACACCTTCCCACAAACATCACAGATGTGAAGAAACAGTTTTTGCTGGTGATTGCCACCACGGCTCTTCATTTTTCAAAGTGAATATGCAGTCCATGAAATGCCTACCTATTAGAGGATGTGGATACCACTTCAGGAGGTGAGGGAGTAAAAAATAAACTGGTCACATTCTTTTGTTTAGTCTCATCATGTATTAATTTGTTGTCTTTTTGTCTTCTTTCCAATTTCTGCTCTTCATCTCTTGACAGAAGGCTTGCTGAAGATGCAGCCAAGAAGCTGCTGTCTGTACCAAACAAGAAACAAAGCCATACCAACTTAACCTTTTATGTTTAGGCTTTGGAGACTACAGTGATTAAAAACAATCTTGGAACTGCCTTGGTCTGTCTCATCCCTAAGGAATTAAGTATAAGAGACTTGATTAAGGCAAAGCGGTCCAAATATGAGCACTCCACTCTACTTTGGCCTGAGAAGTCATCACATGCAGGAATCTAAATGTTTCAGGGCTGCTAAAATTTACCTTCCTATCAAAGCTCTTGGACAGGTATTAGCCTCGTGAGTTAGCTGCTTGGATTGAAGTTCAGAGACCTAAAAAAAGGCCAGCGACCATACAGAGACTGGAAATAATGTGATCAGATAAAGTGATCATACAAATAGCAGTAGCAAAAAAAGCCCAAAACACACATACACTCCCCATTCCAAACACTTAAAATGAAAAGGTTTAGACTGCATTTATATAACTCACTGAAATTGCAAGACAAAAAAGTATACAGCCTAAACATTTTTAAGAGAAAGAATAAGACAAAAACTTCTTTCCTTCCCTAGTGACAACAGTTCAAAAGAGAAAAACACGAGTTTGTAAGATGAAGTAAACCAAGTATTGTTAATGAGTGAACAAATCTAGATTCGAATCTAGAACAATCCTTCCATTTAGTAAAGGCTGAGTGCCAATAATGCTTTCTCACTGAAGAACTGAATTACTCCTAGATTAGAGGCATCACTTCATCAAAGAATTACTTAAGAAATTGCACACTGTCTACTAACTCTTCTTTGTTCCAGTAGCGTGCATTGGTTTCAATGCAGATGTGCATTTTGAAGCAAAGAAAAAAGAAAAAGAAAACAGAAGAAGAAAACCAGAAGGAGACAAAACCAGCATAAAAGATCTCTTGCGATACGGATGAAAGTATGCACTTGCTTGTGTTCTCTGTTTTGGGCAGAGCTAGCTGGAAAGACAGATTTGGAGACATGAGGCTTCCTTGCTTCTGTTTATTCCTGTTGTGTTCAGAGACATATAATTTTGATAAAGTCTTTGTAAATGCAGCGAACTGCATCAGCAGAATATGTGATGCCTTCTAACTGAAACACCACAGCAACATAACATTGAATATTAGCTAACAATATGAGCCAATTCAGAAGAATATTAGAATTTTCCCTTAAAATATTTGTCCTAAGTATCTACAGCTCTCCTGCCATACTGTCACAAAAATTATATTTTACACATCTTAAAATACTCAGAGATCCTAACAGGGGAGGGAGGGAAAGGGAAGTGCTTGTTAAGTATAAAGCATTCTCTATTAACAATGTAATTTCCAACTTGGATATTCAGTTTCATCTTCTTAGCAACACAGAGAGAAGCACAACCTTAGATGAGCAATTCTGTTTACTTTAGGTTATAGTGGAAATCCAATTTAAAAACTGCATGGAGGTATATTGCTTTTACAAAGCACCTTCCCATATTCATAGGCAAATCTCTTGTCTCTATTCATTTTACCTTTGTTCCAGCAGCCAGAGCCAGTTGTATGGCAGGCAGTAACATCTTCAAAGATACACTCACTCTCTGTCCCTGTGGAGTCATCAAGAGGAAGTGATGGCAAAGAACAGTCACTGCTTCTCTCCATGTTGTTATAGAAACCAGGGATCAGGAACGTAATGTTCTAAAACACAGGACAAAACCTTATAAAGCTAAGCTGACTCTCACAGGCTGGGGGCAAATGCTAACAATCCATGTTTGTGGACCTGATTCTAATGAATAGCCAGGCAAAAGTGATCCACATGACTGATGGAGAACATATACTTGAAATCCATACTAGCTCAACACTGCAAGACAGCAATTACAGCAATTACATCCTACAACTTGCTTGCCGAACACATGGAACACAGAGGTTTTGGGACAGACAGAAATGAGTTTGTAAAGACGACTTTACAATTCCAGTGGATATGCTGCCAGACACAGCAGTCTTTTGGGAGGGATTAAAACTCCTACCTTACCTTTCCCAACAGTTCTTTCTTCTCATAGCCAAAGAGCATTAAAGCAAAACTATCCTTGATGCCACAGATGGTTCCATCTGACTGGACAGTAATAAGACCACTGACGGTGGAGAAAACCACAACTGTAGCAGAGTAATGATATCCTGTGAAAGAGCCGCCTTTTTCTGTCTGTGGAACACCATCTTTCTGCACTGCTGCTTGGTCCTCCTCCAGAAGGCTTACTTGCAGCTTTAAACTGAGAGGAAACATGTTATCCTCTCTGGATCGGCCTACAGCTTGCTGGATCCTGAGGTTCTAAATTAAAGCAAAAAGAAAAAAAAAAAAAAAACGAACACAAAAAAACCCAGAAAACCTCTAACCAACCAAATGTTTTGGTTTTATTGCAGTATTGATATAAAATTATACAGGAATGTTCTCAGGAAAGAGAAGCAGGGAAAGAAAAATTAACCAAACCTGTGAATATCAAAATTAACAAAGTCTGGTTTTCTAAGGATTTGGAATCCAGTGTTGAACTCCTGTATGAATATCCGGATGAAGAAGACCAGGAAAGTCCATGCTGCAGCTTTTCAGCAAATGAGGCATTAATAAGGCCTCTTTCAACTATCTAGCTGCCCATTTTCATGGCATTTGCAAGATCTGGATATTCTTTAGACTTTCACTCCTCAGACAGACACAACTGAAACTGGCTAAAGAATTCAAAGGAATTTTAGGGAGCTGACAGAGACAGCAAGGTTTCTAAAAATCCAGGATTGGAGAAAAGGGTCTTTCACCAGGACAGATTCCACAGTGAGAGACTGGGACTTGATCTTGTTCCTAGTTAAGAAATACTCAGACAGCAGCTCCATAAATAAGCAGCATACCCTTTTTCAGGGGACTTAACGCTTCTCTCTGAAAAGGCCTTCTACTGTTACATAAGGAGGGCAAAGAGTGCGCACCTATGTTCCAAATGGGGAGGGTATGGAAAAATGTGGTTGGTGCTTATACTATACCTTTGGGATTTTTTTGCCTAGAGGAGGGATCTTGACAGAAGGAATCAGGTCCGTTATGTGGAGCCCAACTACTTCTTCCAATGTTGGGTAGCCATGGAGATGGGCAAAAAGGAGGTCACATGAGGTCATCTCTCCCTTGGGAAGAAAATTTACAGGACTATTTTAATTTTAGCATTTTAGCCACAGTCCCCTCAATCCTTTAACAACAGTTTCTGCAAATATCTAACCAAATGGCAGGAAGTTTCATTCTGCAGTCTCTTTGTGGATACAACTACCTCAGTGAAAGCAGACATCATGCAATACTTCTCTGACATTATCATGCAGCGAGCTTGCCCTTTGCCATAGGGGAGAAGCAGGGGAGTCCAATGCTCCCCACAGAACTTTTCCTCAGCAAGCTGATCCCTTCACAAGGGCATCCCTGCCATGCATAACCAACCCCCTGCCAAACCACCACTGCCCAAGTCTAACATGTCCCCCGGGGGACACACAGTGTATTTTAATGTGACTTGTTGAATACATCAAGGTGAGCCACATGGGAGATACATGCACAGGTCTGCATGTGCAATCCCGGTTTCAGGCTGTACTATATACACACTTCATGTTCACAAATAGTAATGTGCCTACTGGCTTTTAGACATGTTTCATTTGCACATAAACTCTCACAAACTGCAGTCTACTTTGATCATTAGGAAAACACTCACGTCAACCCTGAAGGAAACAGCAGCTGAAAGTCTTTCCACTGGTTCCAGCACAACCACACAACACTGGTTGTCCTCGCTTCGTATTTGCCTCAGCCAGACCAAGACAGGGATCTTCTCTTTCAGACGGCCTATAACATCCACCTTTCCACAGGATTCAGAGGTGTAGTCATAATTTACTAAGACTGTGGTTACTTAGCAAGAATTTCAAACAAGAATAAGATATTGAGCCAAGATATCTCACCATCACTGTTAGAAAAACGTTGTTTCTTGACTACTTACTAGTTTTTTATTGGAAGAAATAGTTTTAATATAGAGATGAAAAGGTTTGCAAATAATTCACTGATTACACACAAAATGTCGTAATTGATTTTTTATCTTCTCTCCCAGCCTCAAGAAGACTAACAGCATTTCCTTCAGCATAATAAATGTGCCAATCTAATACCTTGCATTCAAGAGAACTGCCTTATGTAAGAGATGTCCCATGGTACTAACGAATACTCCACATTAGTAACATAGTTTTTACTTTAAGCTGCAAAAATAGCAGATTAATTTCTTATGGGAGGACAGTCTTCTCAAATCAGAAAATGTTTATTTATCTTATAACCTGCAGTGTTCATATCAAGCCTTTTATCATTTTTATGTGGTCTTGACAGAATGGGTTTATGAATTACACAGTGACTCCTATAAAGTAGTTGGAATGGCTGTAGCTTAGAATTAGTGCCTTTATCAGATATTTAATTTTAATTCTGGATTTCACTGAATGAAACTTAGGTATTTTTTTTCCCCATATTGAACTGAGGATTCAGGAAGATCAAGCTCTGAGATGCTGACAATTTCAGCACAAAAATAACACACCAGGAAGAATATGAGCTCATTTTCCAAGTATTTTCTAGAGACAGCTCACAACAGCAGCAAAAGAAAATAATTTTGAGACATTTCTCATGCAGTTCTTTTATAAACAACCCCAGTATGGGCAAAATATCAATTCCGCTCTTTTGCGCCAACTAGGGTATTTTGGCACAGACATTTCACAGTATTTGACTCACGTGGAACTTTATAATATGCATAATGCAATTTAAGGTAATTTTTAAAATATTTTAAAAGACCAGACAATTGGGAACTTTTCCAGAATAGGTTTTTCCATGTTAAGCAATCTATATGGATTTTTTTTTTTTTTTAAATCTAATGTCCTTTAAGTTCTGATTTGGTCAAATCATCATGACTATACATGTTGGCAGCTGCAAGGCTCTCACGGGTGGCTCCCACACCATCTTTTGCCTTTTGAATTCCCACATCTGCAAACTTTCAAACCAGAGTCCTACAAATGACATAATTGCCAAATGCCCACAAAGTTATATGTATCAGGAAATTATATTGAAAATGTCAAAAAAAAGCCCCAAAAAAACAAACCCCAAACCAAAGCCAACAAAAAAACTGTAAACGGTGGAGAATATTTGCTTGAACATTTCACGTACCACAGTTCCCGAAACCACCGATGAACATTCATCAGTTTCTATATACTCCTCATCCACAGCTTCCCATACCTCTTGACTGGATTTGGATATCAAACGGGACAGGTTTTGACCAATGACTTCCTGACTACTGCACCCAAGCAGCTTGCAGGCTTTGTCATTAGCCACTAGGATCTAGAAAAGCAGAAAAAAAACCCCAAAACACCAAAACAAAACAAAGAATAAAAGCTGTAAGTTTTGTTAATAGATCATCACCTCCTTAGGTTGTTGCTTTAATGTCTTATAATATCCCTTCCTCTTGGTGGAAATGGAGTGGTTCTTTTAAATTCTGAAATCTTCAAAAACAGTTCACTACATCTTCTTATTCTAGGACATCCCTTGCCCACACATCTTCTTGGTTAAGAGGGTTTGAGATACTGCTTTCCTTTTAGATTTCCTGCTTTCTTTTAACTGCCTACCCACTCCAGCCTCTTGTGTCGTTTAAATAATTACATCCACAGAGGCAACTACAAAGTTGTATTTGCAGGCAAAGCCTGAGCAGACCACAAAATTTTATCCACACCTGAAGGCATGCAGTAATCACACCAGTCATTGACATACTTAAGCCTGTGTTACAGACCAAGTCAGGGTTAAATGCCTTTAAGATGGGTAAGCCTGAACTGTTGGTTCAAGCTAAAAAAGGCACAGCTCTTTAAAGTTTTCAGTACTCAATTTTATATTAATGTTTACTCTTGGGACAGAAGCAGAGAAATTCTCTCCTTCCCAATACAAAAGGCATATTTACTGGATCAGATAAAGAGACCTCATGCCGCCCCAAACCTGTCCCAGGGTTGGCACTTAACAGACAGAAGGCTTGAAGCACATTCTGCTTTTTCTTCCCTCATGCCACATCACAGCTGCACTCTTCTTTATTCCCTTTTTCTGTTTGAAAAAAGACTCAAGAAATCCGTGTTTCTGATATTGTCTTGTATATTTTGCTAACTACAACCTGCAATGGAAATAAACGCATTGTCAGTCTTTAGAAGACTACTGAGCTTGAGCAGACTACAAAATGCCTTCATGATGCTCTGATTGTCCGGAGATACACATAAGAATAACAGGCATTTTAGCCTGTCTGATATCATACAGCCTATACGAAATACGGCCTGCTTAGTTTAGCAGTTGCTACTGCACATACCTCTGTTGTGTTGACATCCACAGTGAAGATGGCTTTGTTTGGATTGCGTGCAGCAGTTGGGAGGCACTGGCTGGATTCCTCCATGGCGAGGGCATACAAAAAGGAGCAAGAAGCAGAACTTCCAGTGGAAATGGAGAGAGAGGCACAATCCTGCTGAGCCCAAAAGTTACGAGTTTTGCTGGTACAAATGTTATGAGCTGCCAGTGAAGACAAACAGTAAGAGCTCCATTTCTCCCCTGTGAGAAGATAAAGATTGGCTGTATAGCTATAATAGTCTACTACAGGAGTATTAGAGGAATGAATAAAAAAAAATTAGTTGTCAGCTGAAGCATCTGTCAAGTAATCCCCAAATATATGCATCTAGATTTTTTTTAAGAAATTACAAGAAAATAAAATCAATGAAATTAAAGAAAACAGAAACAATTCTAATAAACATATCTGTTTGATTCACAGCCACTGGTACAATTAAACTCAGTCCGTAGGCTAGAAAAAAATTGCCAACACCCATAAGATTCAACCAGACTGGTTAACTTTTATTTTTCACTTAACAGAGTTTAAAAGGTTTTGAAATCTCTCAAGTTAAAATTGAAACTGTTATTAAATATAATTACAATAAGTGTTCAAGCCCTTATTAAATATTGCATTAATCAGAAGCCAGTTAATTAACTATTCACAAGACAAGACACTGAAATATCTGTGCCCACGCTATTGTTTTACATTACACAATGCCAAGTGATTCTACTAAAATTTTCAAAAGTTCTGCCTGTAAAAAACATTTCCCTGGAAAGTGGCATCAGCAGCCAAATGCCATGGCTCAACTCCCAAAACAGTGAGCAGCTTTGAAGGTTTAGCAGTACTGGAAGAAGCATTATGAACAACCCATCACAAGGACATCTCTGCATTTATGCACCGCATACAGTATTTAATATGCTCACCATGATAAAACAGGGAGACCCGTATCTGGATGCATTGTAAACTGCAAAGTTCTTCCCCTCCTAACAGAATCCAGCATAACAACATCTTTCTCCCCGTTGGGAAATTTTTCATGTTTTAGATAATAACACAAGACAGCAGGGTGGTCCAATGGCAGCCAATCAAGTTTCCCCAGGGACAAGTACAAGTGCAGAGCACCTATCCAGCTACAAGTCCCCTGTAAACTCTCCCAGCCTGCAGTAATCTATGGCTCAGATGCTTATTGAACAAGTGCTTTCTGGCAGCTACTTATTGCTATCACCTCTAGGTTTGGGGGAGGGGAGGAGGAAGATCTGAAATCGTCTGAAACTCATCACCTTCACTGATGACATGTGAACTCAATCTCAAAACACTGCACTCACCAGACAGAGATGTTCTAAGCCGGCAGAGTTCAAAGAGCTGACTTTTCCTGCTCTTGTTAGCCCAGGGGTAGGATCTACTTAGCTTATCAGAGTCATTCAAGTGAGCAAGGACTAAGCCTACTGGTGAAGGCAGAAGGTCCCCTTCAGAGGGGCTATAAGCCTCGGCTGCCATGATCACGGTCTGGTTGCCACGCCACACCTAGGGAGCCACCATCTGTAACAGAAACATAAGAAATTCAGTCAGCCTTACAGTCAGGCACTAACACTCAGGACGCTGGCAGGTGACGATGCCTTCTAACCCAAAGCACAGTCCTGTAAGCTATGGCAAGACTGCCGCTCATTGTTGCATGTCCTGATCAACATTTGGTCTGTGTTGTCAACACAAAGGTGACTCTGTTGACTATTATCCAGCCCAGGCAGGATAGGATACCTGTGATCAACAGGATGCCTCCACCGTATTTCTGTAAGAGCTACTGAGCACCCAGCCAGCACTCTCTCCCTATTCCTCCTCGTTTTAAAAGCAAAACCTTTGGTAATTTGGGACGTAGTTCCTAGTTTTGAGTCTGCAAGTATGGCACAGTCTCCCTCCCATCCAGGATGCCGCCCGCACCGCCCACCCTCCCGCGGCTGCAGCCCCAGCCCGTCGGCCGGCAGTGAGGGCCCGCCCCAGCCCGAGCCCCAGCCCCACCAGGACGGCAACGGCCGCGGCCACTGCTCCTCAGGGCGGTCGCCACAGAACCGGCGGGCGCGAAGAAGTCGGGGACGGGACTCGGCGGCGGCGTCGCCCAATAAGCGAAGGCAGTGGGAGAGCGGCACAGAGGGGAGCCAATGGGACGCCGGCGCGGGAGGAGGCAAAACTGATCCGGAGTCAGGGAATTTGTGGGTCCCTCTGGCCTCTCCTTCCCTTGCCGTCGCCACGGCACACGATGCCCCGCTTCGAGCCGCCGACCCCAGGCAGCCCTGACCGACCTGCCCAGCGCTTCCAGCTCTGGGGGTGGAAGGCTGCAGGTGGAAGGCTCCTCCGCAGCATGACAACCATCCTCCGAAGAATTTGTAGGTGGAACGTCGAGGCCGGAAGCAGCTCGTAACGCCTCAGGCCCGAGGAGCTAGTGGGGAGGGAGCAGGTCCCCAGCCGCTACAGCGGCGCTCGGAGCTACGATCACGTCCCGCCGTGCCGGCAGGGAACTACAACTCCCAGAAGGCCGCGGTACGTACGTACGTACGTACGTGTGTACACACACACACACACACACACACACACGCGCGCGCGCGCGCGCGCACACACACCCCCCCCCCACACACACACACCCCCACCCACCCACCCACTCCCCCACACCCCCCCCCCGTTGCGCATGCGCGCGGGTGGCCGGCGGCCAGGGTGCTGCCCCGCCCCCTCGGCGGACCACCTGCAGAGGTGATTGGCTGCGACCTGTCGCCAGCTCTGGGCTCTGATTGGTTGCGACAACGGTTGAGGCGGTTTCCGGAAGGGGGTGGTGGGAGGAGAAGCAATATGGCGGCGGAGAGCGGAGAGGGGCTGCAGGAGATGATGGAGGGTGAGAGCCCGCTGGGGGCCGGCACGGCTGCGGCCGCTGAGGGGGTCGGGGCGGCCTGCCGCTTGGGCAGTGATGCTCGGCGGGGCTGCTGCCAGCTGCGCAAGTTAGGGCTTGTGGGCCCTCCGCGGTCGGGCAGTCCCCGGCTGTCCACCTCGAGGGCGACTGCCCGGGGGGGAGCGGGGCGGGCCGCCCGAGCCATGGGGGGTGGTGTGTGTGTGTTACCTGGGGCATGGCGTGATGCCTTCCCCATCCCCGGGGGCTCCACGCGCGAGAGGTGGAAGGAGTGGGTTTGTGGAGATGACCGCGATGTAAAAAATAAAGATAATAAGAAAGAAATCCCCTGGCATTACTTTTCGTCAGTCGCCCTGTGAAACGAGAGCAAATACTGAGGGGGAACCGAGGAGGAGCAAGGAGCTTCAGGTTCCCAGGGCCAGGGTGGCCACCAGAGTTGTGGCTGGGTAAACGGTGAAGGGATCTCGCAGGTTGTGCTGGGGAGACGGTGGCTTTTATCTGCAGGGATTTTTTTTTTTTTTTTGATGCCTTCACTTCATCGTGTCATTGGTACTATTGTACATGATACTGATTTTTTTTTTTTTTAAAAGCTTTTAGAATGTAATAGTTTTAATTCCATCTCCGTACTCTTTGGAATTGCACTTCATTGATCTAAGAAATTTCCTTTTTCCTCCAGTCTTCTTCCCAGATTGTTGGTTTTAGGAAGATGTGATGGGAGGAAAAAGTGCATCCAAAATCAAAGTAGAAACAAGGGGTAAGAGGCCTTTTATTTAAGACTAAACCTTTCATTTAGTTAACTTAGGATTTCTACTAACTGCATACTGGTATATGTGAATCCTGGTTATTATATCTGCTTGCGACTTCTTCCCCCACACCCCACTGCGGAAAATAGCCTAATTCTACTATTATGTATCTTACACAGTTGATAAGCGGATTGAATCAGAGGAGTCGGGAGATGAAGAAGGGAAGAAGCAAGCAGTTCGCTTAGTAACAGACCTCAGTCAGCAGAGCCTGAGAGATGAACAGAATGGCGAGGACTCCACAGGTACCTTGCCAACCTAAATGATCGTTAGGAAGTGTCATCTTAGCAGTGTGTATAGTAGGGTACATGTATCAGTCCTTTGTGTTTCTTGTGACTATGCAATGGTTGTATTGATGTTAGTTAACAATGTGAATCTGCCCTAAAGCAATCTTTAAAAAATAAATACATGATAGTGTTATCATTGCTGAAATAAAGCTGCTTTCTTTTTATGGAACCACTGATATTAGACCTTTGTTTTTTTCTTATTTCTTTATCCATCCACATTTCTCTTTGAAATCTTTAATATCAAATTGCAAAGCACCTTTATTCGTGCTTTTTTTGTGGAAATGTAACTTTCTGTGGAAAGATGCTGGAAACGTTCATTAGAAATAAACATAAACAGCTTTTCATAATTCTGCTTTAATGTATGTAGTTTTTTACCTAAAGAGTTGCCAGATTCCTTTGGAAAGCAAAGACGACTATTTCTAGATAGACTGAAGGAAGCTGTCAATTTTGATTTTTTTAATTAAAAAATTCTGAGGCATATCAAAATTACATCTGGTTTAATCCTCTTGATTTTAAACTTTTGCTACTGTGTTTACTGTTTGTATTAGAACATTGGGTAGAAGTGTTGACAGACTCTTTTAAGACTGTGCGCGTTTGATGGAAGGGTTTGCTTTTCAGTAGCTTGCACAGAATTTGTCAGAGCAGATCCATTTCTGAAGACCCCGTATGGCAATATTATCTGGGCTTTTGGTGCTAGCTAACAGTCTAAGATGTAATACCATCCTTTTGATAGACATGCTTATGTGACTTATTATTTGTCTGGAAATGGAAGTGAAATAATACAGCAAATTTTCTGCAGCAAATTTTAATCCTTTTTGACTGTGCATCTACTGCAGATCCCTCTCAATCTTAACGTTGCCCATTAGAATTTGCAAGAGTATTTTCCAAACTAGAAATTTTAAATCTTATCTCCTAACTATAAATGAACTCTGTCTAGGTATAATTCATTGTTGATCATAAAAAAACCTCTACATATTAAATAAAAAATGCTGTGGTGACGTCTGTAAAAGTGTAAGACCTTGCAAAGGTCTTGCAAAGACCTTGTAAGACACCTTGCAAATTGTACATCCCAAGCACTATATGATCAATACAACCATGCAGATCAATCAGTCACAGTGTTCTTTTGCATGCGTGTAACATTGAGTGTTTGTTCAGCTGATGTAATTTAGCTGTGTGTTTGAGGTTTTTATATTGTATTTTGGATGTTGTTCCCCTGAGAATCATATTAGAGAAAATACTTCAAGTGACATTTTTATTCCAATGAAAGCAAGAAAAATGCATTCAGATTTGGTAGCTGAATTACAGTGAATACAATTTAATGTAATGACTGTATTATTACTTCTTCTTCCAAACTGTTAAGATTCAGAAAGCTTCTACTAGGGCAGAAACCAAGCAGAGGATTAATTTTGGAACATTCGAGTTAGTTTCCACAGCCAGCTTTGAGTTTCTCAGCTGAAAGGAAAATGAAGTTTTCCACATTTTTCACAGAAGATCATAAATAGAAAGAGCTCAAGCAGATGAAATTTCAAATCTATCATTCAGCTAATTCTCTGAGGAATAACGCCTCTATTTAGAAAGCTTGTAACTTAGCTATTTGTAATATATTTCATGCATATGCAGTTAAAAAGTGTAGTTAGGCTTTTAGTTGCTTTAAATGCTTGTGGTAGTGTGAACTTATGTAACTCAGTAACTACTCTTCTGTACTGTGGAATTTGGGTTTCCTGAATGTTGTATTTTTTTCCTACATCTGCAAAGCTGTGTAGCTCACAGGCATGGGTTACACAAAAATTTGCTTAAGTAACTTCACTGCCAGAGCAATGTTTTTCCCCCTTGAGAAACCTGCTGCATCAAAAATTGTGGACTAAAGTGCTCTTTGCATACTTACTGCATGCAAGTGAAATCGCAGTTCTGTTTGTAAAGTGCCTGTAGAAGGGTCAATTTAGGGTGTTTTATGTCCACTTGGTTCTTAAATAAAATGTTGGTTGACAGTTGATAGGACTGTAAATTTGCTAGAACCATTTTTGTTTCTCTTCTTTGAGAGAGAATGTACTTTAACATTCTCATACCAATAATGATTTATCAGTGTTACCAGTATCCACATCTCACTCAGACTGCTGTATGGAGAGTGTTTTATACACAGTACATAAACTTTATGAGAGTTGGCATTATTACATAAATGCTAGTGCCTCTGTGTTCAGTTTTAAACTGCTTTTATTTCAGTGAATTTGATACACGTATCCTGTGTGATTTGGTTTTGTGCCTTCGGACTTATGTGCTGTTTTCCCCACACTGGCTCTACCAGGACTGGTCACTCAAAGTCATATGGCAAAAATACAAGGAGCTACACTTCGGCAGATCCCAGAACAGAGTATTTAATACATTGCCAAAACCAAATGTGTATAAATGGTCCGTAATGGGTGCTGTGATGAAACACATAATTTTATAGAGAAGCCTGCCAGTGAAACAAGGTCGACAATTTATTTTTTTCTTGAAAAATTTTTTTTTTTGGAAGAATTTTTTTTACGCGTGCATGACTGACTTTACTGTTGGACAACTTTAAAGTCTCAAAAGGACAAGTTCCTTTACCATGAGCACTAACTTACTGCTAGTATAACTTAATACAAGGGGAGTAGTTTGGTTTTCTTATGTGATATCTCAAATAACCATTGTTCCAAACCTGGGCTGTGTTCCTGTTGGCTGTAAAGCTAGGGTGCTTGTTTGGCTTGGAGCACTTTGTGTTGGCAGCCTTTGCATCCTAGAAATAGGTCAAACAGATGTAGCCTCAGTAGCAGCAGGGTAGGGTATCCCACTCCGCTGCTGAAGTGCATAGCTCCTGATCTGCAAGAAAAATAAGAAAATTCAAGTTTTGCCCACTGCTAAAATGCTGACTGGCATATGTATGCATGTCAGTTTTGGTGGCATTTCTGTACTGTCATTCAATGTCACCAAGCCTACCAGCTCATTTTGCATCCCTAATATACAATTTATGCTCCCTGCTAATCTATGCTATGAACAATATTAAAACATCAGGGACAGAGGATTGCTTTTCAGTCTTAACTTCCATGAGTCGGTTCAGTTAGTGCTCTTTCCTGTTTGAATGCCCAGGCAAGAGCAGTAGCCCAAATTCAGCAAGGTAAATGATGGTGTGTGCAGCTATCAAAACCTTGGAGTTTGATGGCAATATTAAAAATTTTAATGCTTGTACTGTTCATCCTTACAACACTACTTATAAGGCTAAGCATCAGTAGGAAAAACACTCGTTAAGTATAGGGGACATTTGGCATTTACAAGGATGTTGTAACCATGCTGGGCTATAAAAATAGTCATTACTTCTGAATTAGTGGAATGAGCTTGCATATAGTAATGCAGGAGTTAATGCAAAGCCTTTCGGATTTCACTGGAATTAAGGTTTCTTGTTTTTTTGGTAGTACATACAGAAGCTACACACATGAAGTGGAGAGGGGTTGTGTGTTGTATGTCTGTTTTGCAAAGTCAAATTGGACTTTTTTCTGGAAATTGATGCAACCAGCGCACCATCGTCAACAAATGGGAGTTGCATATCAATTATTCAGCATGAATTTATCCAGTAAACTTCGCTCCCTCTTGTGCTGTGATAGAAGCACAGCAAATGTTGGGCTGTCTTCCAGACCTATAAAGGCATTTCCCAAGGAAATGTATGCAGTGTGATAAACAATGTTTTCTAGCATATTAGTAAGTTCAGCCAAACAAAAGAAGGGAGAGCCATGTAGAAGTGTGCACAACATTGACATAAACTGGCTGTATTTATGAAAGAAAAGCTGAAGGGTGGGGTTGCTGTGATGCTTGGTCATTCCTGGTGCTATCACTAGACAGTTTAGATTCCTCCTTGGCAATGTTGTATTAGGTTGTTGGAGGAGCATAGACACTTTGGATGGTGTATCTTCAGTGGGATGATGGCCCTAAGTGTAAAGAAAAGGAATCTTGCCCAGATCAGTCTTAAGCCAGCATTATTCAGCAGCCACACAGGCAGGCTGAAGAAGGTGCTGTTATTTCTGTGTTTTGCATCTAGGCATGAAGTTCTGTTTTTAATAAAGCTTTTTTTCATGACTAGCTGTCGCATGAAAGACAAATAGGTAAAGTGTATTTTTAATGCAGTGGAATATCTGAACTGTGCATCTCTTGTTTCTTCTTCTGAGCAGCCTTTGCTCCCTTTGTCTCTCTGGATGTTAGCCATTGTTATCTTGTCTTTAGCTATCAGGTAGCAGAAGTTCATAACATATTTGCTTCTCCTGCAGGAGAAGCAGAGACGCCAGTGGACATGGATACAATCAGCCTGGACCCAGAAGCTGAGGTAAAGGCAGATTTTTGTCCTTACAGGCTTTATACAGCAGGAGGAAAAGGTAGGCAAAGGCAAGTATTGAAACCTGGTTAAAAGATCTAATTCTTCTGAAGGTGCTGGCTATCATGATCTTCCCCAGAATTGGTTTGGAGCCTTTAGGCTAGAAGTAGAGGTGTTTTATTCTTGATCAGTAGCTGAAACGTTTTGTTAGTAATTTAGAATTTTAAATTAAGCGGAGGCACTGAGAGTGGGTCTATGCTGCAAGCATTATTGACAGACTACAAGTTTTTGTGAGAATATCTGTAATGAAGTGATTGCTGCTGTCAGACTCATGATTTGTAATAAGCTCAGCTACTTAAACGTCTGTGTGCTTTGGCATCTGCAGCCTCAGGAGCCTGTTAACTGGAGAGTTTTTGAGCTTGGGTGGTGAAGGGCTCTCTTTCTCTTTGACTGACCTGCAAAACTGGAACATCTGGGGCTGGACAGCACAGATGTGAAGTGCATCAGCTGATTGCCGGTGCAGAATTCATGTTCGCAGAACCACCGGATTATTTGAACTAGCAGTGGTTCCTGTTCATCTGAGGCCTGGAACTGGAAATAGCAAGGTGTGTTCCAGTTAAGCAAAGTGGGTAAGAGCACACTTTACTGCAACACTTTATTCATGCTAGACAGCAGAATTTGTCTGTCTCAGTAAATTCAGAATTTACTGCAAAAGATTTCTAATTTTGGTGAAACAATGCTCAGACTCAGGAAAGGGTTGTTGCCATTTTGCAGATACTGTGTTTGCAGTTGACAAGCTTAGGCCACATGCTTCACCTGTGGTGGTAAAAACGTGCCAAACCCAATTTTCCCCCTCTTTGAAGGGGAGTTTTAATGAGCTACACATTTTGTAAGACGATAATTTTCCTTAGAACTCAGAAATAGCAGGTTGGTCTTTGAAGAGTGTTTTGAAACAACTGCTGAATCCCTTCATTTCTCTTTCAGGATGTTGACTTGAATCATTTCCGAATTGGGAAGATTGAAGGATTTGAGGTGCTCAAGAAAGTGAAGGTAAACAGTCTTAAGGAATAGAGAATGCCTCTTGGAGCTGGAGATTTGCATGTCTAACCTATAAGAGGACAGATACAGGAGTATCTTTTTGGCTGAGATCCTAATGAGTTCACTTCATGTTTAACTGAAGGAGGTAGTGTTTACTCATTTGTGAAGTAGTAATAAAAATCCTGGGGTTTTGCAAGTTGTTTTTGAAAGTGGACGAGAAACAATGCATCAGGGCTAATCCTAGGAGATACATTCTGTACTTGCACAGCAGGCTTAACACAGAACAATGTAGACTGGAAAGGACCTTTGGAGGTCTTTAGTAAACCCCTACTCAAAGCAGGTTCGGTTAGGGCATGTTGCTTACTGCCTTCTCCAGTCAAGCTCTTGAGTATTTCTAAGAGTGGAGATTACATAGCCTCTCTGGGCTGCTGTTCTTGTGTCTGACCAGCTTCATGGTAAAAAGATTTCCTTCTGTACAGTTGGAATAAACCAAGAAAAGATTCTATTTAAAAAACCAACCAATCAACCAAACAAAAACCCAACAAAACTTAATGGGGAAAAAAAACCCCAACCTTATTGTCTGTATGTCAAAAGGCATTACATGCTGTTATTCATATACATTTTCCTGTTTGTTTTTAAACTTTTCCCCAACTATTAGACTTTATGTCTCCGTCAGAATTTGATTAAGCGCATTGAGAATCTGGAACAATTGCAGACCTTGCGGGAACTGGATCTCTATGACAATCAAATTCGGAAGATCGAGAACTTGGAGTCTCTGGTGGAACTTGAGTGAGTCCAGGGGAATCACCAGGATTAGGCTGAGGGTGGTTTGCCACTCACTGAGTTACTCATGCTGTACTTATTCCAGTATTTATCACCCAGGCCTTTCTCATGATTCATTTGGGTGCTCTGTGAACTCTGTGAAGGATAATGTCTGTTCTCCATTGATATTTAACCTGTGCAGTAAACTAGTTTCATTATCCTGAAGCTCACCAGGGACAGTCAGCTGGAAATGAAACACGTGCTGTTTAAGGCAGCAAGAATGATAGGTGGTTGCAGCTTCTATGCAGGTGTGGAAGCGCTCAGGCACCCCCTTGCTCTTGGCAGCGAGAGCTCTGTGTAACAGGTTTTTATTCCTGCAAAAAATGACGAGATTTCAGGTGAGATTAGGAATTTTTTTGGAGGGTGTTAGGGAAGGAGTAGTGCTCTTCCCAGTTTCTGGCACTTGTATGTGATCACTCCGGAGATATATGACAAAACTGTTCCCACTGGGGCGAGGAGGACTGACCTACTTCCCACATCATAACTGCTTCATGCTTATGGGAGACCTTGACATTTTCCTGTCAGAGGCAGATCTTGTAGGCATGTACCTTTCCCAAGGAATATGCAGTAGTGAAGACTGGCTTCCTCCCAGCGTGGCAGCTCCACAGCTGGGCAAAATGATGGCTATCTTCTGCATGTGACAGTATTTTTTTTTCCCTGACACCCTATAGAAGTATTTTAAAGTTATATTTGTTGTCATTTCTGATAAAAAGAAATTATGCTTATGACTCTAGCTTCAAAGCCTAGCAAAATGCTTGATCTCTGCAGATAGTGAGGTTCCCCACCAATTTACAAGTGCCTCTTCCAGAATCATCCATGTCTTATGGACTGAAGAGACCTTTGTTTTGTTTTACCTCAGGATCCTGGACATCTCCTTTAACATTCTGCGACACATTGAAGGACTGGATCGGCTTACCCAACTTAAAAAACTCTTCCTTGTCAACAACAAAATCAGCAAAATTGAGAATTTGAGCAACTTGCAGATGCTACAGATGTTAGAGTTGGGATCCAATCGAATTCGGGTACGCTTCCTCTACAAGATGTTAGCTGGAGAGTTTTGAGCTCTTTGGCCTAGGACTAGCCTTTTCTGAAAGTGCACTTCATTGACTTCTACTTGCAATTTTGTTCTTTTTATTGTTCCAGTCATTTAATGTGTAATTCCTTATTGCTGCACATGCTGGATCCTTTAATTATGTATGCATGTAGTGCTTGGCTACTAAATTACTATTTATGAATTTGTCTCTTTAATGAACTCGTGTGTCCCCTGTGTGTTGCCTTTTGTAGATGACAGTTTCCTCCTGCTAGAGAGCCAAGCCTATCAAAACTAGCAATTACTGTTTTCTCTTACCTTCCTAGAGGCTGGTGCTGTGTCCATAAAACCTATTGAATGCAAATTTAATATGTGTAATTGATAACCTGCTACATCAGTCAGTCTCACTCAGGAAAAAGATTTTATTGAGGCTTTGCTCTGAAATGCCTCAAAACCCTGGTATTGTGCTGCTGATTACTTTTTTTTAATTGTGCAGTTTGTGACTTTTTCAATTTAGGTGATTTAAAATCTGTGCCACTTAAAGGGAAGCAGTTCTGAGTAGTCTCTCCTGTCCTTAAGGTATGTTTTTCTGCATTTTGCCCAGTTTGTAAGAGAACTGGTGAAACAGATGACACAAGAGACTTGCAACATGCAAAGTAAACTATTAATTTTTTTAGAAGCTTTTTCAATTATATATGCTTTAGAAAATACGTGTAAGAGAGGAGTGCATTTCAGTCTAGAATTGTCTTAAGTTGGTGCTCCCCATTTACAATCTCTGAAAAATTACTTGTTATGCTGACAGAACAAATTAGGAAAAGAACTGTTTGTCCTCTGTATTTCAAACCTTGTGGAAGCATGCTTCTATTTCTAGAAAAGAGGGAGACTTCAGCTATTATAAACAGCCTTTTAAGGGAGAAATGTGTGCTGCTTTTATGAACTGGAAAAATTTTATTTTGCTCCTAAAGCTAAACTGGACTGAATTCTTTTCCATCCAAAGGAATTTCTACTTTGGAAATGAAATTGCTTATGGGAATAAATCTAGAGTGTGAGAATATCAGCCAGATCAGATGAGTGATTAGGAACCTTAGAGTTTGCATAGGTTGGGGGAACATGAGTTAGAGAGATGCACTTTCCTTTATTCAGAAACATAACAGGCTAAGCACATTGATCCTTACATTTCAAAAGCTGGGTTAAGCAAAACTGTACTGTATTCCGTATCTAAGCATCATTACCTTCTGGGGAAAAAAAAAAAAATCCAGCTAGATTTCTGAATTGACACTTAGGTGGTACATTGTCACCAGTGTTGTCAAGCCAAAGAATATCTTTTAAACAACGAGGTTAGATTTATTTTATGTGTGTTTTCTCAGTGTTGAGCCTGAGCATATTAACAAAACAAAACAACTAAAAAAACCTAAGTTATCACTGTATGGGTAACACAAGCTTCTTAAATTATTTTTAACATTTTTTTTCTGTTTATCTGTTAATTCTATTCTGGCTTCTTCAAACAGCACTGCTGTATGGTTCCAATTGCTTTACTGGAATGAGTATCCTGTGCCCAGGCTAGGCATGAAGAAATACATCTCATATTATTTAGGGGCACCTAGAACTCTTTTAATACTTTTCTGTTGGTGTGGTGGCCTGGCTATGTACTTTACAGATGGGCATATCCTTAATTCTTCAGGATAAAAACCTATGTACTGTCTGTTCAGGCAGCGTTGGCTCCAAGATGCCCTATATACTCATCCCCTGTGCATTAAAGCTTCTGCAGTAATGCGGTTGTAGTCATTTTGCTGCACACACTAAACCTTTCGGAGTGAAGCATTTGTAGTTCTGTTCCTTTTGTATGAATGGTGGGGAAGTAGAACTTTATGCTTGAGCTGATGCATTTTCATGCTTTTTTCCCCAAAGTTGGACTGAGGCAACTATAAGGCAAGCGCTTCTTTATTTGTTCCTTAGTTTTTTTCCCCCTCATGTCCATCTGTTTCATGCTCTCATTTAAGTGTGGCTTTTTATAGCTTTAAGTAGCTTTTTTTTTTTTCCCTGACTATTTCTTCTCAATATCCTCAGAGTCACAATTATTTCCTCCTCAGGGCTCGGGGAGCTACCAATGAGCAACAAATCTATAATTTTCTTGCAAGGTCAAAACAGGGGTAAATCCACAGGCTAGAAGGAGAGTGAATCCAAATCTGAGCTGATAAACACCTGATGCTGGCAGTTGAGGGATAGAGGTTGAAAAGCTTCTTTCCTTTCCAGAGCATATCTGTAAGTTCATAGTGTGTGTTTTTGTGTCCATCTTCCTCTTCCTTCCTTCGTACACAGACAGGTAAATGTGCACACACATGTACAGAGTAATCTAAGTGGTTGTAGGACTCAGTGGCCTGTCTCACCAGCACTACTAGTTTCTGAAACTGCCAGGCAAGAAGGATGTGGAAAAGCTGAATTGTTACAAGGTACTTGAGCACAGATGCACACCTGTGTGTGTATCTATATCTATATTACTGTGAGCTGTGAGCTGAAGTCTGTTTTTAAAATCCCTGTCTCTTAGCAGCACCTTTTTTTTGAATTAAGAGGCTTTCCCCTGCAAAAAAAAACCCATTGTGTTTTCTTTCCTTCTGCTTAGAGGAGCCTTTTTGAAGCCCACCCTTTTCTCCTTTTCTTGCCCTTTTTTCTCTCTTCTGTTCATGCTTTCTGGTGCCCCTTCCTTTGTAAGTAAAGAATATGGTTCTTCTTGATGCCTCACAGAGATCCTTACTTCTTCCCACTGAAGGCTGAGCTCAGGACTTAAACTGGTATAGTGTATATGTTCTGCCAGTAGCATGTATATTTAAAACATGTACATCACTTAAATTGGTATGTGTATGTCCTGCCAGTGGCATGAATACATAGCCAGTAGTTAAATATATTAACACATACACCCATGAGACAGTTAACCTTGCTTATGACAGAGAAGCAGTTGTGCAGAGAAGCTAAACAACTTGCCTCTGACTGTGTTATGCAGTCACTGATGGTCAGGACTAAATTTGCAAATTGTGTTTTCTCTTCCCAGATTCTCTTTCCATTCACTAGTGACAGATTTTTCTTGCTTCACAAATGAGTATTTCCTGCCCTGGATACAACTCATGGCCCAGAGAATGTCACTTTCAGTGCTCCCTGAGCCTTTTCATTCTCTGCTCTTGCTGCCTGGACAGTGGGGGCAACAGCTGGGACAAAACAACGTGACCCTTTGCTGAAAATCAGCAAACAGTAGTGCCACAAGCCAGCTGTCAAATGGGCTGAGGTTCACTGTCACTGCACAAAGTCCTGCACTTACTCTGCTCTTGGGTCACAAGGGAGGCCCTTGTACACACCTTGTGTTGTAGAATTGGCAGGCTTGTGTTTCTCAGGAGTGCAGCTCCATGGGTCAAGGCTATAAAATGCCACCCACATCTACAGGTTGGAGTTTTGCATCACAGCAATAACACAGTCTCCTTTGGTCATTTTGCAGGCAATTGAAAACATCGACACCTTGGCTAATCTTGATAGTCTGTTCCTTGGAAAGAATAAAATCACCAAGCTCCAGAACTTGGATGCACTGACAAACTTGACTGTGCTCAGTATACAGGTATTGATTCTACTTTGTACTATTATGTTTTGAACCATCTTGGTTACATGAACCACCTTGTAATTTATGATAAGCTCTTCTGAATCAGCAGGTCTTCAGTGTTTGAGTCAAACTCCTGTACTGGTAGAAAGTGTGATGTTCTGTGTGTCTCTTCTCATTTTTTCATACTAAATGAGATTGACAGACACTGATAAAATGATAAAACATATGTTTGGTTTTTGTGGGAGAGAGAACAGGAAATGAATGTTACCCCTCATTTTTTTCCTGAAGTACTGTTTTCTAATACATTACAATAACATCAAATGAATTACACCAGGGAAGTCGTTATAATGGCAGTGGGCTCAGTGTCACTACCTTCTTCCTGAAGAGGGAAGAAATGTGAACAAGCCTGTGCTAAATTAAATCTGTCCTTAATCAGCTTGTGGAAAGTTTTTTCCTTTTTAAAAGGCGGAATAAAAGATACTCAACTAATTTCTTTCATTGAGTCTCCTCATCCTTATGACAATACTAGTGCATTCTAATATACAGCTGTTGGTAAGAAAGTCATACTTGCTATATGTTGTAGTACCTGTATGCATCATTATTCTATAGGACATACAGAATTATGTACAGCAGAGTGTATTGGGATTTGAGTGTTGTAACTTCCCTTCTGACCATTCTGTTAATAAAACCTACAAAATGAATGCTATTAATGTGTAGGCCTGTTGTTTCCAAAGACGTCAAGTGGAAAACTTTCAGGCTACAACTTTTGTTGGGAAAGTCAGAGTCTGATTCTTCTAAACTCAGAGACTTCGGCTCCCATGGAACTTCCTTGTGCCTCGGTGGTACAGAGATCAAACGAGCTGAGCTCATGAGATCAGTGTGGACCCAAGCAGGCTGTTTCCCCTTCCCATCCATACTTCAGAGAAATGCTTTTTCTCCAATGACTCACTTAGGTTTGGGTTTGTTTAGAGTGGACTTAAACTGCTGTTACACTTACAGAATAACCGTTTGACCAAGATTGAGGGGCTGCAGAGCTTGGTGAATTTGCGTGAGTTGTACCTCAGCCACAATGGCATCGAAGTCATCGAGGGACTGGAGAACAATGTAAGCAGGCTCTTGCTAAGCGTGTGACAGAATTGCTGCCCTAAGCTGCTCCCGTTAGTGAATGTGATTTTCTGGAAGTTTTTGTTCCTCAGCTTCCCCAAGTTACATGTGGGGTCCTGAGTTTCTTGAAAAGACCACAAAGATCCAAGTATTTGTTATGTTAAAATGTCTTGCATGGATGAAGCTCCTCCAGATCCTCAGGAGTAGAATTGTTTTCATGACCTGGGGAGGGGAAGAACAAGATGTAGTTAATGCAGCAGCCTGGCTGATCTTCAGCAATGGGAAGAGTGATGGCCACAGCTGGCTGTCTCTGCTGCAGCCTTTCAGACAGCAGTTTGTAGATAACCATGAGTTCTTTTCAGTAGGGCAGCAACTGGTCCTGGGGGTAGAGGGACAAGCCATGGCATGTGGCTTGCCTTCGTATTAGTATTACATTTCTAGATTTCTGGATAGGATTGATTTCACAGAAGCCTGTAGCATTTTCATTCTCACCCAACAGTGGATGGCATTGTTGGAGACCAGAGACAATCTGGAACTTAGTTGGCTGTGTGCAAGGCGAAAAAAAACCCCTTTTTCTTAAACTGTTGAGTTTCCTGCTGCAAAAACTTTGTTCAACTCTAGTGCTTGAGAGGACATTTATGATCTGATTTTTAAATGGATTCCTCTTAATGTACTATGAGGAAAGCTCACTTTTTAGGAGCCCTTGGCTGGCAACAGCCAGCCAGTAATTGCTTTCATTTTTGTCACATGGCTTCTGGGAGGTCAGTAACCTAGTGGTGTGGCTTAACCCTAGCCAGCAACTAAGCACCACACAGCTGCTCACTCACTCCCCCCTCCCCAGTGGGATGGAGGAAAGAATCAGACGAGTAAAAGTGAGTTATGGGTTGAGATAAGAACAGTTTAATAATTGAAATAATAATAATTGTAATGAAAAGGAAAGTAACAAAAAGAGAAATAAAACCCACGAAAAGCAAGTGATGCAAATGAAAAACAATTGCTCACCACCAACCTGCTGATACCCAGCCAGTCCCCGAGCAGTGGTCCCCCCTGGCCAGCTTTCCCCCAGTTTATATACTCAGCATGATGTCACATGGTATGGAATACCCCTTTGGCCAGTTGGGGTCAGCTGTCCTGGCTGTGCCCCGTCCCAGCTTCTTGTGTATCTCCAGCCTTCTCAGTCGGTAGAGCATGACTTAGTGTAAGCACTACTTAGCAACAACTAGAACATCACTGTGTTACCAACATTGTTCTCATACTAAATTCCGAACACAGCACTATGTCAGCTACTAGGAAGAAAATTAACTCTATCCCAGCTGAAACCAGGACATGCAGCTTAATTAAAAACAGTCTTCCTTGCTATATTTAGGCAGTGAGAGTTCTTGTGCTGTGTGTAAGCAGCTGGCAATAACGTGTCTTTGCTTCTGACAGTTTCCAACTCTGGGCCTGAAAAAAATGTGACAGAGAAAATTAAAGTAAATCCGGTGTTATATTTTTGTGTTTGCTTGTTTAGAACAAACTCACAATGCTGGACATTGCATCCAACAGAATAAAGAAGATTGAAAATATCAGTCACCTAACAGAGCTGCAGGAATTCTGGGTAAGTGCAGGCTGGAGCTGTTCCCTGAAATGTCTGTACTAGAGTGAAAGAAACCCTTCTGATGGGGAGCTGTGGGAAGGTGGTGTACATGTATGTCTTGGTCTAAACTCTTGTTCTGATCTTGACAGTCTGCATGGATAGGGCATGATGCTTTCCCCTAAGGAAAGACTTGAGCTTAGAAAAAATTTTTGCAGGGCTTTGCTTAGTGGTAACGAGCCTGTCTCTACCTAGGAAATAGGCTCTGCCTTGATGCTTGTGATGGTTATGAAACAGCCCTACTGTGCCCTCGTTTTGTGGACGTCATCTTTCTTTAAGTGAGCATGACAGTGTAATAGGGGAAGCTGATACTGTCTCACCACTGCACTGGAGTGCAGTACCTGTTTAGATCAGAGTCAATATGTTCATGTTGTTATAAATACGTTCTTCATCAATGAAACCATCTTGTTTTCTTGCATTCCTGTGAGGTAGATAGCTGTTTAGGGTTGCTTCTCTTTCTTTGTGGCACCCTAAATAGCTAAGTTCTTTGTCATTCATAAGTCTGGTCAGGAAATATGCAGAGACACCCCCTCCTGAAACATCAGTACATGTGGGAGGGAGCTGTGTACAAATCTGCTCATGTTTGAGGGAAGAAGCAGCAGATGTTCATGACTTGGTACATGCTTTAGCTCTTGTAGAGTTTCTGCATGTCAAAGCTGAGAATAAGAGTTGTGCTGCTTAATGTCTGTCATTTGGAGTTCAGTTACTTAAACTCTTGGGCAGAGGCTGAGATAAAAGGAGTGGAAAGCAGCTGCAAATGAAAGCGAGGTAGAGCCTGGAGTCGAGGCTACTTGGACCATTTTCCTCATCTTGCAGTGTGGCTTAGCAGATGGCTAGTGGTGTTATCTGGCCATGCCTGTTCTGTAAGGAACTCTTTAAATAACAGGAGCTGAGAAGCTTATTTAACGTGACATCTTTTGGGTGGTAAAAATGAGATGGTGCAGTGTGGCTGGCCTGGGACCTGTCATGATCCTTTGCAGTTTCCTCCAGTCTTCCTCTTTGCTGTTGCTCTGCTTACAGAAGAAGGCATTGCACACCCGTTTCCACTTGTTTTACAGAAAGTAAAGGGAAGATCCTAACCTCATCAAACTTCCTTTGAAAAAACACTAGTGCATTTAAAGAGTCCTTTGTCAAAGCAGAGCATCAGCCAGAAGCTGTTAGCTGAACCTGGAAAATGCCCTCCTGGCTTTTTACCACTTTAACACTGTTTTTTAAAAAAAGGTTATGTGTGCTTTTTGATAAAGAGCTGGGCAGAATTTTCTTTGATATGAACAAGTGTTGCATCTACTAACTTACATTTTTTCACTGACTGTAGAGTCAAAACCACATAACAAAGTCCTTTAACACCTTAAGGAAGCAGATTTCAAATCCTGGACACTGTGGGAATCTTCTAACAGTTTCCCAGTACCTCCCCAGCAGAGGGACTGAGACAGCCGAAGGTCCAGTGACTTGGCTGAAGTGATGTTGTGATGAGCTGTAGCAGAATGAAAGAGCTAGCAGGTTTTCTTCAGAGTCTTAGTCCAGGGTCTTAACTACAAAGCCATCTTCAGCTGGAACACTGGCAGCCCCAGTGATGAGGCAGTTTTCTTTCACTGAACTAGCTGGAGAGAGGCAGGTGGAGAAAATAGAGCTGCTTATCTGCCACAGAGCAAACAGGGCGCACAAAATTTTCGGTTTACCATGGGTGCCCAGTGCGAGGAAGAACAGTTGTTGAGGGGGCCAGAGCCAATCCATTGATTTTTTACTTTTTTTTTTTAAAGGTGGTATTGCAGTAGTAACTGCCTCTGTATCCAAAACCAAAGGGTGACTGAAGTCTCAAGGTTGGACAGCACATGGCCACCTTGCACACTTTGATTCCTTGCTAGGCAGTTGAAGTGTTCATCCCCTTGCATGGGAATTCCTTTGCAGTGCCAGCAATGAGGCAGCGCCTGTGCTGACAGGAGAGACTCAATCAGAGAGCTTGGCACTTTCTCCAGAGTGCAGAAGCCGTTTTTGTGGGGGAAGTGATGTAAAGGGGAGAGGAAAATGTTGCTTTTCACATCAGTTTGGGACCTTCTTCAATGTTTCATGGGGGGTCATGAAAGTAAAGGTAGATGTCACAGTGGAAGAAAATCTTGACATAAAGGTTTCCAACCCTTAAATGAGCAGTGTGTGGGCTGGGACACTGTATAAAGACACTGTCTCAGTGTCTTGCTGGGTCTTTCCCAGCATGGTAGTTGGACTGGATACCCTGTCTGAAAGGTGGAGCATTTGACCGGCAAGCCAGGACAGCATGGGGAAGTTGGTGATGGTTCGCAAGGCCTGGAGTGTGTGACAGGAAAGCACATCTCGGAGGTTCCAGGGGGAGAAGGATCATGTAGACAGGGTCATCTTATATGTACATGAAGACTGTATGGTGTTACTGCCCCTGGGTAGTAGTAATCCTCCTGAGCAGCATCGGTGTGGCTAGGTTCCTGCTAACCAGGCTTAGCCTGGGAGTATCTGTTTGTGTGAGTATGCCTGTATGTGCTCTGCAGATGAATGATAATCTCATCGAGAGCTGGAGTGACCTGGATGAGCTGAAAGGAGCGAAGAACTTGGAAACTGTGTATCTGGAGCGAAACCCCTTGCAGAAGGATCCCCAGTACCGGCGCAAAATCATGCTGGCCCTCCCGACTGTCCGGCAGATTGATGCCACGTTTGTTCGATTCTGAACCTCCTGCTGCCCTCTGTCTCCTGCCCTCTTTGGAGAAATGTCCCAACTGGGTTTTTTATCCACTTACCACTCCCCAGGTCTTCAGTACACTGACACTCGCAGGGCAAATGGTCAATAAAATGCACTGAATACCAGATCTTGTGTACAATGCACTCATTGTTTTTGAGATTGTTGTTGTTATTATTATTAAATCTTAACACAAGAGGCTTCCTTGTGCTTGCGTCTGTTATTTATGTGGGAGGTTTTGGCAGAAAGTGTTTGCAACAGACTGGAAGCCACTTGGAGCCACTTGCTGACTTTCGTTGACTCTGTGACACACCTCCAAGGTTAGTAACGTCATTGCAAACATCACTTTTCCAGATCCAGGCTCAACGTTGACATGGGGAAAATGTGATTAAGATGCTCATCCAGGTTATCCGGTGTGAGTCAGTGCTAAATATCTGTGTAAAACTTCAGGGCTAGGAAGGTTAGCCTTTATGTAGCAATTTTTATTTTTTAAACACAGCTACAAGCTCATTAGAGGATTGAGGACAAATAGCTTGAGGTTTGAGAGCAGTGTGGGGATGTACATGTGTGAATGAGATACCAGCCTTCATGGAGCCACTAGTGATAGGGCTTCCATGTTTAAATGTAGTGCTGTTGACCAAGGTGGGAACTGGAAAAGGGGTTAAAAGGAAGAGGGGCTGTGGATTCCACTTGAGGAAGTGAGTGGCCTAGTCCACACTTACAGGTTCTTTATTGGTGGTTGTGGCTTCATTTGCCTCCTGATTTCCCAGGATTTGTCAGACAGTACAGCAGATGCGGAAGTGTGTTGCTCCTCCTTCCTGGGCTGAAGCTGACGCCGCTTCCAGATCCCTTCCAGAATGGGGGAGTGCTGGATGTGGCCTGTGGCCTGCGGCCTGCAGCTCTTTGATGGTCATATTGAACAGCTCCACTACATGAAGTGAAGCTGACTCAGTGGACATTCTATTTTTTGTTGAAAATGAGTGGACCTACTCTAGAGGGAGACTTTGGTTTAGTATGACTTCAAACATGTCCTTCATCTTACAAATGCTGTCGAGGTCCCCTGGTAGAAACTCATGATAAAGTCCACCTGCCTGGAGTGCCACACGCTTGGACTGCAGTTTTGGCAGCATGAATCTGGAGAGGAGTAAGACATAGCTCTTTTTATAAGGGGCTCGAATGGACTTTGTACTGATGTGGGAGAAGACAGCAAGATTACTGTGGTGTAGTGAAAGCTGCTGCTTGTTTCACTGCTGTATATCTGTCTGTCATTAGTTATTTGATCTCTGCTGAGTGACAGTTGTCATCTTCAAGCTGTCAGAGCCTGCTGGAGCAGGCTTTATTTGTGATAGGAGTGCTTAAGCACTTTGCAAATACAGCCTCTTGCAGTATGTAGGAATTAGTCAGGACTGTTCTGTGGCCAATGTATTCAGCATTAATACAACTTAAATATATTAATGCTACTGGTCAGGAAGGTAAGGGTTTGGTGGCACTTTGTTACAGACGGTGTTTGCACGGAGGAAACCATGAATCATGTCCTGCTTCCACTAAATACGGCAATGTGGCATTGCCATCCCTCCACACCCATGTTTGATCTGGGAAATTGAACTTCATACCTCCAGTAGCTGGAAAACCTCCCTGGAAGCACTTGCCATCTACTGCTGTGTTTGTCTAACAGTTGTGTCATCAGTCCAGGGGAACAGCCACTGCCCAGGCTGGGCCGGTGGGGCTGTTTCAATCTGTGCTGGCTGGGAGAAGGATTGAGTGAGCGGGTCTGCAGTGGGGGCGGGGGAGATTTCCGTGTGTGCAAGCCTTTAGGAACTTTCTGTTCAGTGAACCTGTGAGGTACCTGGGAGACATTTCCAGTGTGGTCCATAGCGCTTGCAGAAGAACGTAGCAATGCAACATGTATTTTAAATATGAAAGGTGTTCAAGGGATGTGCAGGTTTGCAAGTTCTCTGGCAAAAACGTGCAAATTCTGGCTTTTTTTTTAAGGAAGCAGATCCCTTCCCTCTGTTAGGGATTGGACCAGAGCCAATAGTGATGGGGTGTTGGTGTTAGCAGGAGATGTGCTGGTCACTGCACATCAGCCTCAAAGGTTTTGTTGGGCCACTGCCCAGCAGGGCTGCGTTCCATCCTGCTGCCCTGCCAAACTATAGAGAGCTATAACAAGAAAAAATGGCAGGGGTGTTCAAAAATTTGCTCTTGGTGGTACTTTTATTCATTCTGATCTGACATGGATTTGAGTCTTTGAAAGAGTGGGGTGAATTCCTTCTTCCTTGGCAGGAGACTGGCAGTATTAAGCAGGACAGTGTGGCCCTGTGGAAGGTTTTGGACTTTCCCTTTGCGGGCTGTGTTGTTTTGCTCATCCAGTGCAGCTCTGCCACGGGGTGTGATGCCACAGAAGCTGCTGGAGGTGGTGGGGTGATGCTGGGCTTGGCTGGAGGGAGCTGCACCCCACCATGCTGCTGAACTGGGCTGATTCACCTTGTCCTGCCACAGGTGTGTGTGTTTGGTGGAATGAGTTGCTTTGAGCCCCCCACAGCTCCATGAGCTCACCCTGGGAACTGTAAAAGCAGCATCTTGGCTGCCTAGTGGCCATTATCACTGCACACCCATGATGTCCCCTGGTCTGCTGGCTGGTGGCATGCCCCTTGTTTGGCAGCACCTGGGAGGCAAAACAGAGCTGGGTTTTTCCTCTTCCCTCCCCAAAGTTGCAAAAAACAGCAGAAACATTTCTCTTGTGGGTGTGAGATGAGCATGGTGCTTAAAGTTTCCCTGGTGCCCCCAAATCTTTGTGCCTTGGCCAGGCACTGGACCCTCCAGGGTGCAGGGGGGAACCTGCTGCCCCTCACTGCCTCTCTGTGGCTTGTTGCACACACAGCCCTGAGCTGAACTGAACCCTGTTTGTTCAGGGCCATTCAGGTCCCCACCTCCGGCTCAAAGGCAGGGCCTGCTCCAGGCTGCTCCGAGGAAGGTGCTTGCAAATAAGGAAGGTGCTTGCAAACCTGTTCTCCCCTCCTCCTCCTCCTCCCCCCAAGCTCTGTCCCTCTTACTCAGGGAGCCTGGCGTTTCCCAAGACAGGAAGCAGCCATCAACTGCTGGCTTAGAGCAACGGGGTGGCACTTCCCGCTCTCTCCCCACGCAAGGAGAAGCAGGTGAAGAATGGTGGTGGGGCGGGAGGACTCCTTTGCCCTGTGCCGTGCCAGCACTTGGATCCTGCACTGTGGGAGGAATAAGCAGGGCAGGGGCCCTGACAGCAGGTATGGTAGAAAAGCTGCAGGTTTGGGGTCCCACTGGGGCCAGGATCTCACAGGGAGCTACAGGAGTGGGGCAGGATGCGGCAGCCCCCTGTGCCTTCATCTGGCTTCCCGGTCAGTGCCTGGCCTTGCCACTGCTTCCCTGCGGTGCTCTCCCCGCAACAACTCTAAAGCAAGGCTCAAATGTGCCTATTCCTTAGGCTGTTGCAGGGATCAGCTGAGGTTTTTATCACCGTCTGCTGAGAGTTATGACCAGATACCTGAAGGAGCTGGAGAGTTAGGTCTGGAGTCACTTGCTCAGCAGAGATGCGTGCCCATGTGCTCCAGACATCAGAAGGACTTCTGGGTGTGACAGAGGCTTTTTAGGGGGTGGATCAGCCCAGAGCTTTACAGGACATGGGTGTGTTTCCTCAGGGAGATTCTGTGCTTGGCACGTACCACCCCAGCCCTCCCAGCTAGTCTGACCTTTGAAAGGTCACAGGACCAAGCTAAACTCGGTGCTGACTAGCAACCCCTTTGACTTGGTAAGAGTTGCAAAGGGTGTAAATGAAGCTAGAATTTGGCCCAAGGTGTGGAAGTTTAGAGGGGGTTGGCTCAAGATGCCCCATGGACTGAGATGCTGGAAGGGAATTGGGTGGAGGTTGGCACCTGTGCCTCTGCCCAGCTCAGCAGGGCTCTGCCCCAATTCCCAAGCACTTTCCTGGTTTTCCAGGCCCCCAGCATGTCCTCCCAGCATGACTGACTTCATGTTCACTGCGATCCCATGCACGTCTTCATCTTGTTGTATGGGTCTCCTGCTGGCTGCCCTGTGCAGTTCACCAGGTGCCTGGTGGGTTGTCACAGTATGGTCACAGGGCCACCTTCCCAGGAGAGACTTGGCCTTTCTGAGGAACACAGCTGGGAACATTTTGGGAGGTGCAACATTCAGAAGCTCGGGCTCTTCATGGCACCTTTACATCTCTTCGTGGACAGAGCATGCTCCACACTAACTAGCCCTTACTGCAGGAGCAAGAAGCCCAGCCTGTTCCCATGACTTCCTTGCTTTGAGGAATGGGTTTCTAATGCTTTTAGGTCAAGTTAGCAGATGTCTTCCTCCTGCTCCACTGATGCCCAGAAGAAGCTCTTGTATCAGAAGAGCTCTGCTGGTGCAGGTTGTCAATGACTTCTGCAAAGGGATGTTTTGCCCACCTTGCTTTTGGCCAGAGGCACATGGTGATTTGAGAAACTGAGAATGTCTGGCATTTCTTCTTGAAAATAACAATGAAGAGCCACACCGTTTTGGAGGAGCAACATGATATCATTAGGAAGACCAACTCCATTTTCTCGTTGTTTAGCAATGCACTCCGAGCCACAGTGCAAAAGGCCATGGCTCTGGGCATATCATGTGATGGTGGTAATGAACCAGGCCAGCCCCCCATAAAGGTCTGGGGAAATGGGAATGCATTTAACCTCCTCTCTTACTTGTTTCCCTGGCTGACATGTAGTCCTCACTCTTGGCAAGTCTTTTTTTATCGTTTATCCGGCATCTTTGGAGTGCAACCACCAAGTCAGCTAAAACACAAATATCTGACTCAAGGAGGACAAAACTGAACCAGCAGCTCTTGCCCTGATCAGTAACGGTCTTCATGATAACATGATATGTTAATGAAAGACACACAGAGGTTCCTGGGCTCCTTTTTTAGGTGGAGGATGCACTGGAAGAGAAGAACAACTTCTTTTTGCTTCAGGTGCAGTGTCCTCCCTGCCTGGCTCATGCTGCTGTGACACCCGCCTGGTTCCCCCACCTCTGCAGAAGGCATCTTTCTGGCTCATTATTCAACTCCTGTGTGTCTGAGCTGGTGTCAGCCATCGTGTGAGGTTCCTGTCTCCTATCTTGGCTTCTTAAGGTGTTTCCAGTTCCAAAACTGAGAGCTTGGGGAGCTTGGTTTGCCACATCTTTTGGATGTGGAGTGATTGGACATGGACTGGACCCTGGTGGAGACAGTGTCCCTGGCTTCTTCATCAGTGGGTCACCTGTGCTGGTAGATGTGCCTTTGAGCTGGGTCGCCCTGTGGGGAGGGTGGTGGAAAGTCCTTCCCCACAGTGACAGAGCTGACCATTGAGAAAAAATGCAAGGGCGGGGGCAGGTCCCCACTGTGTCTTTGGCTGAGGTGGTGGAGAGGAGCACTGGGAGGGGGTCTAGGTGCTGGTGTGAAGGGACGACGCTGCATAAGACCTCTGACCATTCATGTTTCCTTGTTTTCCACCTGGAAGCATTCCTGATGGTAGGCAGGGCTGGGTCCCAGGTCTCACCATATGTGGGCAGGAGCTGAGGGGCTGGCAGAAAAGGGCACGAGGCCGGCCACATCACCAACACTGGGGCTCTGGCACCACTGGGAGAGGTGATGAGGGTGTGGGGTGTCCGTAATTGCCTGGGTCTGCTTCTCAGCACCAGGAGGAAGGGGCATGAAGGTTTGACATGCAGCAGAGGAGGACCATGGATGATCCCCACTGCAGCCTGGTGGGGCAGGACAGCAGAGCTGCTCACTACGGCAGTCTGAGTGAGGAGGCCATTGAAATCCCCCAGGTGGGTGGCAGCAGCCTGTCCCCCTCACAATCAAGCTGCCTGCAGAATCGCTGCTCTCATTGCCCCATATGCTTTACTTCCAGCCCAGTGACACAGCCCTGGGCCAGAAGAGCATAGCCAATGTCTTCAGCAATGGCTGTACAAGGATAGGTGAGGGAGAAAGGCTGGTCTTTGGGGTCAGTTCCTTTCTATGTTGCCGAGAAGGCTGGGGCTGGATGGAGTTTGCTGGGTTGAGGAGGATGGGGAAAGCACCAGGGCTCCACAGCTGGAGCTGATGGCAGCAGGTCCTGCTGACTGTGGCTGGTCTGTACAGTACATCCAGAGGGCATCAGACCTCCTGCAAGCCCTGGCAGGCACTGCCCTGCTCAGGTGCTCAAGACTTTCCCTTCTGCAAGATTGCTGTGGTCCTCAACTCATGTTAATAGGTGCTTCTAGCTTCCTGTCTCCCGTGCTAGAAACACCCAAGTGAGGTGGCAGACAGTCCCTTCCAGAACAAGTGTGTCCTCCCCTCAACTCCTGGTTTTACTTACAAGACAACACCCAGCCCCATGAGAGCACCGAGTCCTGCAGGACACGCAGGATGGGGATGGCTCTGGGATCTGCTGCCCTTCTGGCCATGGGGTGGACATGAACTCTGTTTCTTTGCTGCAGACTTTGTCCTGGCGTGGGAAACCGTCCCCTGGGAGCTGAGTGGGCAGCAGGAAGAACAGGGGCTTGCAGGAGAGATCTTCTACCATCCACGGGACCTGGCAGAAGAAGTTTCTGGACAAGCTTCATGCTACTAGGATCCTCATGGAAAAGGTACCTGGGGACCTCACCTCAAATTTCTACCCCTCTGTGATAACCGCAGCCTTGCTCTGTGAATCGGGAGGAGGGATGCCATGCTGTGGGGACCCTTGCATGGGAGGGGTGCCTGGGCTTGTGGGCAGCTGAGCTGGAGCGTGGGGTGGGATGTGCTTGTGCTCTTCTCCACTGGGTCAGCTCTGCCAGGCTGATCCACACCAGTGTGGAGTCACCCTAGTGCCTCCCACAGGGACCTGTACTAGTGCCAGCAGCCTTATGTCTGCTGGGGTCCCCTTCACCCAGCAGCACATGACCCACATGGAGAAGAAGGTGGTGCATTACCTGCTGCTGAGCACACCCTGGAGCGTGGTCTGCTGCTACGCCAAGGAGCTCCAGCTCCATGTGCCACTGCAGGTGAGGGGCTGCAGTGCCTGAGCTCCCTGAAGTCAGGGGACAGTGCCCTCAGCACTCCTGGGTACCCCACACTGGGTAGTGGGGTACAGCTGCTTGCTGGGTCTCTGATGGGGTTTGCATCTTCCTTGCTTTCTGGTAGACCCGGCAGTTCCCAGTCATCGGTCTTGTCCCATGCATGGTTATGGGATCCCACCTCATTCCCTTTCTGAATTTCTCCTCCAGCGCCCCATCCCCTCTTTCTCTGGCCCTTGAAGAACAGGCTCTCTCATTCAGCACAGCCCAGGCACTATTTCCCCCTGGCTTGGCTGCTGTCCTGCTCCCGTTCCCTCTTCCTGAGATATTTCCACTGCCCATACAGGCGCTGCCCAGACAGACCTCCAACTGGTCGGCCAGTGTGCTGCAGCGGCTAGGCATCTGCAACAATTGGGGGCCCAGGAGGTTTCCAACCTGCCACTGGACTACTACACCTGCCCCTTCAAGGCCAACAAGCTGCACTGGTGAGCGCCCCAGGAGGGTTGGGAGGTGGCCCCCAGCCGGCAGGCACTGCGGGGATGGTGCCACACCCTCTGCAGAGCACCAGGCTCTGCTAAGCTGCTCCTCTGTGCCCTTCCAGGTTCCTGGGGAATGATGAGCAGGACACCTTCCTCTCCACCACCCAGCGGCACCAAATTGTGAGCACCAGGGATACCGTGGCCTCTCTTCCCTGATCCCGGGTGGGCTGCAGGGTCTTGAGTGCTGTGAGTAGGTGTGTTGTCATGTGTCATGTGTTGTCACGGTCTCAAAGGTCCCAGACTGGGTCACTGTCTGCTAATAACTCCAGAGGGGATTAAAAGGCTTGGGTGGAAACCTTCCTCCAGCATCTGGGAATAAGGCTTGGAGCTGGTAGCCAAAAAGCTGACTTATGGTGGGGACCTCTCTCCCCATTGCAGGGGATGGCTGCATCCCCCTCACCCCTGCTGGCATTGCCCCCACAGCTCTATGAGATCCTGGCCATGACACAGTACAGCCACTCCAAGGAGTAGAAGGTGGGGGTGGACTGGCTGCTGAGCGAGAATGTCTTCACAGCTGCCTTCCCTCTGCATGAGGCAAGACATCGCCATCCTGCAGGGAGCCATGCTGCTGCTGGCCCCACACCCCTGGCCAGCCCCTCGCCCACCCCCTGCCTCTCCCTGCAGGGTCCCTACAAGCTCCGGCCGGAGGAACTGGCCGCTGGCAGCCTCAGACAGTGCCAAGTCCTCTTCCAGTACTGGGCCAGCTGGGGGAAGTGGAACAAGTACCAGCCACTGGATCACGTCCGCAAGTACTTTGGGGAGGAGGTTGCTTTCTACTTCGCCTAGCTGGGTGAGTCCTGCCGGTCCAGAGCAGCCCTCAGCTCACCCAGGGAACAGCCTCATGGCATGGAGTAAGGGGCTGCTGGCAGCAGGTGGCAGCTCCTGGCTGCCCCAGGATGTGGATGCAGCTTTGCCCCAGGATGCTCTCAATTTCAAGAGTGGTGGCACCATGAGCTGTGCCCCATGTGTCCTAAAAGGACTAGCCAGAGCCTGAGGGGTAGTTTGCAGCCCCAGGTCTGTGCTCATGTCCTCCAAACCACGCATGGTTTTAGGCTCGTGCTATGCTGGGCTTAGGCATGTGTAGTCCTCAGTGGTTGGAGGCCTGCAGGACTCACGGTCTCTGTCCCCGCTGTCATCAGGCTTCTATACAGGATGGCTCTTGCCTGCCACAATGGTGGGGACAGTGGTGTTCATTGTGGGCGTTTTCCTGATGTTCAAAGACGTACCTTTGTAAGTGCCCTGACTTCCCTGCTCACACCTTCCCCTGGGCCGTGCTCCCTTCGTGCCCAGGGTGGCAGGGAGGAGGGCAGGGGTGTCCCTGCATCCTGATGTGCTGGTGCTGACTGGCTGCTGGGGCTTAGCCACAGCACTCGGTACAAAAGTGCCCGTGAATGGTCCAACGGGGAGCCATGGGAAAGGCTGAGTCCCAGCAGGCTGCTGACTGCTCCTTCCTTGCTAGTAGGCAGGAGATCTGCATGAGCAAAGAGTACTGGATGTGTCCCCTCTGCAAGACCTGTCCCTACTGGCAGCTCTCTAAAATCTGCAGTATGTTCTTGGTGAGGTCCTGGAGGGCAGCTCAGGGCCCGGGTCGAGATCTCCATCCCAATGTTAGCCCATGTCATCCCAGTCCGCCTCCCCACCCGGCCCCTGCTGCCCCAGTGTTTCCTCTCCCACCCATCTTCCCACCCCTCCCTCCCCAGCGAAGCCTCCCAGGTGGCCCCTTCCACCTTCCCTCCCTGCCTGCCCCATGGCTTGAGGACACCAAGGGCCTGGCACTCGCAGCTGTGGAGAGGGCAGCCCCTGCTGCCTTGCCTGGTCTCCTGCCTGTCCCTCAGACCTGCTTTGCCCACAGGCAGGACAGCTCTTTGACCATGGTGGGACCATCTTCTTCAGCATCTTCATGTCCCTGTGGGCAGTGCTGTTCCTGGAGTTCTGGAAGCAGACCAATGCATCCCTGGCTCACCACTGGGACTGCCCTGAGTTTGAGGACATCGAGGTGGTGTCTGGCCCTCTGCAGCACCTCCCAAAACCGCATGGAACAAAGCCACAGGGCACCCCTAATGCCTTTCCCCCTCTTTCCCAGGAGCAGCCGTGGGCCCCAGTTCATGGCCACAGCTCCCATGACAATAATAAACCCTATAACAGGTGTGGAGGAGCCGTATTTCCCCAAGCACAGCCACCTCCACTGGATTTTGGCTGGCTTGATGGTCATTATAATGATGGTAAGATTGTGGAGGCTGGAGCAGCATCTGCCCATCATCTGTCCCGGGGCAATGGGACATGGTGGGATGGGATCAGTTTGGGGTAAGAGAGCATGGGTTAAGCTGGGGATGAACACACGTGTCCCTGGCCTATGGTGGAACCTGTGGCTGTCTGCTAACTCAGCCTGCACCCCACTGTGCCCAGGCTCAGCTGCCCACCCCGGAACTCCCCTGGGACTCATAGTGCTCTGGGTTAATGGTGGAGTTTTCCTTCCCATCACAAGCTGCTCATACCTCATATGCTGTGCTTGCAGATTGCCATCGTGGTGATGTTCATGGTCTCCATTATCCTCTACTGGGCAATGGTCGCCATTCTCCTCTCCAGCTCAGGGTACTTCTGGTTTGTGGCTTCGGTAAGAGGTGGCCAGAGCCACCCCTGGACCTGCTTCGCTTTCTGGGCTTGCTTGCCATCCTCTGTGCTCTGTGTGTTGCTTCTCCCTGTAGGCATCCCGCATCACCAGCATCACCGGCTCAGTGGTGAACCTCAACTTCATCCTCATCCTCTCCAAGATCTGTATTTCCCTGGCTCATTTCCTTACCAAGTGGGGTAAGCTGGTGAGGGTCCTGCAAGCCAGACAGTGATGGAGGGAGTGGTCAGTAATGGCAGAGCACCAAACCCAGTGAGCTTGCTGCTGGGTTGTGAGCTTCATCCGCAGCCCCGGAGGGAACGCTGGCTGACACTCAGGAGGACGACAGCTTATGGAGGAGAGGAGAGCTGGGAAAATAAGACCTTCAGTGAAAAGTGACTGACTTTTGAGCTGACTTTTGAGCTGACTTTTGAGGTCTGGGGGAGAAAAGCATGTGGGATATTTTTGTTGTATTTAATGAGACACAAAGCCTGTTTGTACTGAGCGGAGGAAGATTCTTTTTTGGTGCAAAGGAGATGGGTGTCTCCAGGCTCTGGATGAGTGGCAGGTGCCTTCATGGGTACCGCAGCAGGTTTGGGGACCCCAGGCTGCGGGGGATTGGTTAGATTCAAGCGATGCAGAGTGACTTCCATGATGATGTGGAAGAGCATTCTGGAGTGGTGTAGGGCCATGTCCCTGTGCTTCCCCCTGGCAGAGATGCACCACGCCCAGACCAAGTATGAGAATGCCTTCACTTTCAAAGTGTTCATCTTCCAGTTTGTCACCTTCTACTCATTTCCCATTTACATCGCCTTCTTCAAGGGCAAGTAAAGCCTTTTCAGGGAGCAGGGGTCTTCCCCATCTCCTGCAGCCCCTGCGGCCTCCAGGCTTTGTTGCTGGGGAGTGCTGCTGCCATCAGGGGCAAGAAGCACTGCAGTGGGGGCAGGGACAGTCCCACCAGAGAGTGGGAGCCCTCACAGGGCCATGGGACACCTGGGAATGAGGGCAGTGCCAGCCTGCTGTGGGCTAACTGGTGCAGCTGGTCCCAGTCTGGGACTGGGGGACTCCCTCCATCAGAGGCAACCACTGCCAGCCCTTTTGTCCCCCTTGGTGAGGGAGAAGAGGGCTCTGGGTGGACCAGAAAAAGCCCTTCCTTCCCTGGGGCCACTCTGGACGTATTCCTGGGTTCAGCACCTGGGGTCTCTGCTTGCGGCTCTGCCGCAGCTCCCACAGGTTCGTTGGCTACCCTGGGAATTACCTGAGCTTTCTGGGGATCCACAATGAGGACGTGAGTGCTGGGTGGGAGAGACTCCATGCCTGCTACCCCAGCCGGTGCATGCTGCGGGGACACTTTCCCATGCTCAGGGTCCTCCCAGCCCTGTGTGCTGGACCCGGCAGGCTGAGGGCTCCTCTCTCCCCGCAATGCAGCTCAGGCGGGTGCTTCATTGAGCTGGCACAGGAGCTTCTGGTCATCATGGTGGGGAAGCAGATCATCAACAATGTGCAGGAGGTGGCCATCCCATGAGTATGCTGTGGCTCACCAGGGCCATTGTGTACCCCTGAGCCTGCACAGCACAGGGGCTTCAGGGCTCTGCCGAGGGGGTGTTGAGTGGTGCTGGCTGGCTGCACTGGGGGACACGGCCCCTCTTGTCTCCCCAGGAAACTGAAGTGCTGGTGGCACAAAAACAAGCTCCTCTCCACTAAGAAGATGGGTGAAGAGGGGGAGTCAGTCCTGGTGGAGCAGGTGCCCTGGGTGATGGACCACCAGCTGCTGATGTTCGAGGGGCTGTTTGATGAGTACCTGGAGATGGGTAGGGACTGGTCTTGGGGTGGGGAGGGCTGAAGCACTAGGAGAGAGATAGACAGTGGGGAGAGGCAGGAGCTGCAGGAGCTCCCCAGAGGAAGGGACCAGCCATGGGAGCTTTTGCCCCAAGCAGCCTGCAGGTGCTGGAGGGAGAAGGGCTTTCCTGCCCCCCGCGGGATAAGGCTGGGAGATGCCACAGCTGCCGCTGCCGCCTCTCAGCCTGTCCCTCCCTGCTCGTCCTCCTCCTCTTCTTCCTCCCAGTCCTGCAGTTAGGCTTCATCACGATCTTTGTGGCAGCCTGTCCCCTGGCACCCCTCTTCGCTCTGCTCAACAACTGGGTAGAGATCCGCCTGGATGCCCACAAGTTTGTCTGTATCCACCAGCGGCCCATGGCTGAGCGGGCACAGGGCATTGGCATCTGGTTCTCCATCCTGGAGGCCATCACTCACCTGGCCGTCATCAGCAATGTACGCTGGGCAGGCAGGCAGGTGGTGAGGGGGCTGCAAGTGGCGTAGGGGAATTAGGGAGAAAAGCTCGTTTGGCCACTGCAGGATGCTGAGTGATGAGGGGAGCTGCAGTGCCTTTGCAGAAGGCAGCCACCTTTGCAGAAGGTGCAGTTCCAACCATGGGCAATAGGAAGTCATCACCCTCTGGGGCATGCAGACCTGCTTGGGTTTAACTGAGGGGTGAGAGCAGGACACAGAGCCATGACCAGCAAGCTGCTGTCTAAGACCGAGTGGCATTCGTGTTTGGTTTGTCAGACTGAGGGCAAGGAGAGGCGGAAAGCCACCTCAGAAGCACAGGGCATGGAGGAGGTCTTGCCAGTGGGGCTGCAGTGTCACCCGGCTGCAGGACCTGCTGCAACACATCTCCCCTGCTCCCAGGCCTTCCTCATCGCCTTCACCTCCGATTTCCTGCCCTGTGTGTACTATGAATACATCCATGACAGCAGTCTGTGTGGCTATGCAAACTTCACCTTGGCATACACACCGTGAGACTTTGTCCTGCAGAGCAACACCACATGCAGGTGGGAGCCCCCATCCCACCTTGTCTGGCTCCTCTCCTTGTTTGCTTAGGCTTGGATTTGCTTTTGTCTGCCACCACCACAGCAAATGTTTTGTTTAGCACAGCGGCCTTTAGCCGGGTCCAGGTTGTCCACCGACTTTCCTGAGGTCCTTGGGGCCCTCACTCATCCCAGGGCTGAGCATGTGTCAAATGTGCCCATGCATGGGTTAATGTGGGGGGGATTGCTTGCCCAGCCTGACCCCGGGCTGGAGCAAAAGCTACTCAGTCATGGAGGGAGGCGCTTTTGCAAAAGAAGTCCCCCGGGGCCAGGCTACCTGCAGCTGGCTGGGTCCCAGCAGAGGCTGGCCAAGGGCTGGTTTTGCTGCGCTCTAGCATGCCGGGCTGGGAGCTGCGATCAGAGAGCTCCTGCAGCAATGCACAACAGTGATGTCTGCTGTGAAGCAGACAGAGGCAGTTAACAGCTGCACTTTGCTCCCATAGATACAGAGCGTTTAGGGATCAGGAATGGCAACTTGATCTTGACTTACTGGCAGCTGCTGGCCATACGCTTGGCCTTCATCATCATGTTTGAGGTACCAGCTGCTGAGCCCTGCAGGGTGCCCCAGGGCACTGTGCTAGGGCAGGGGGTGAGGACCTGCCACCTCAGCCAACCCGTGTGTCCCTGATCACTTCCAGCACGTGTTTTTAGCGAATGTGTGATTGCGTAGCTGGTACCTGACACTCCTGAGTCCATGGAGGTCAAGATGAAGCGTGAATGGTACCTGGCCCAGGAGGCCCTGGCTGAGAACAACGTGGGCTGTGGCAGCTCCTCGGCCTCCTCCTTTAAAGCCTTTTTTGCTTTAAAGTTGTGCAGGGGCTCAGGCAAGCAAGAAGGCAGCCCTCTAAGGAGCTGTGGCAGCTCTTACTAGTGCAAACACTGGCTCCCTTTTTCTGTGGTTCAGGTCCTTCTGGAGAGACGGGAGACAAGAAGCAACACCAGCGTCACAGGTCTGGCTGCAGGCAGGGACTGGGAAACTGAGCAGTTTGCCAGCAGCTGAGCACCGCAGTGTGCCCTGCAGCTCACGGCACTGTGCCGGGACAGAAGGGCTGCCAACCTGCTCCTCCTTGGGCCAGCCTGGAGCTGCAGGGCAGCAAGCGTGTCTTCCCTGCCCAGCTGGCACACAGGCATTTGGGGACAGCTATTGCTAAAGTTGGGGAGGGACACAGCTGGCTCTGGGTGTTTGTCCAAGCTCATTGGTGTTACCGCAAGGTAACTCCACTGCTGCGTAAATGACCTAGCACAGAGCAAATTAGAGGCTGGCCATGCTGTGTCCCTGGGCTGTGCTCGGCTAGTGCAGGGCAGCGCCTGCCCACAGCAGCCGCACAGCTGGTCAGTGCAACCACAGCTCCGCTTGCCGCTTGGGCAAGCGAAGCTAGGGCTATGACCTCCTGCACTGGCTCTTGCTTCTCCTGCCTCCACCTGTGCTGTATGTAACCACAGCTGGAGGGTTTGCTCCTGCCAGCGCCAACAGGTACAGTGGGAATGGCTGAGCTGCTGTTGGGAGGGGGAGAGCCATGGAGACACCTGGTGAGCGTGAGAGGCAAGCTGTGATCCTCTGACACAGCAGCCCCTGAACCAAGCTTCGCCTATTGGAGAGCAGCAGCTTGGCCCTGGCTGGTGGGTGCTGTGTGGCAGTGCCAGTCACAGAAGGCAATCGAGAGGCTCTGGCTATGGAGGAGATGAGCAAGAGGGACCATGGCTGGTGCCTCCCACTCCTCCCCTACATTAGCAGTGTCCCTGTCCCCGGCACCGCCTCCCTGTGAGGGGGGCACAGCATCTGCTGCTGCCTGGTGCTGCTCCCACCTCCTCCCTTGACCCAGCCACTTGCTGTGCAAATCCCACCTCAGCAAGGGCCACCACCACAGCAGAGGCTCACGCATGCAAGCTGGAACTCCTCAAATTGGGCTAAACCCAGCCAAGAAAGGGCTGCCTTGGATCTCAACCCACCAGTAGAAATAATATCCATGACACGCCAAGCTGTTTCAGGTTTTATTTTAGAATTTATAAAATTCCAGTGTCATCCATACTCATGAGCCTTTTTACATGTTTGCATATAGTCTCCAAATTCCAAAGTTAAGGCCAAGGGATCATTGCTATGGAAACGTACAATATGGAAGACGTCATAGAGAAGAAATGGACACATGCCACAGTCTGCTGCAGAAAGAGGGTGGTGGGGGGACAGTACTAGGTACAATCACTTCATGACCTTCTTTAGAGTGGAGGGTTGGGCTATGGGGCACAGGCCCAGACGGTGGTGCCCCAAATGTAACTCAAGCCTAGCTGTGCAACTGGTGAGGGCACGGGGCGGGGCATAAAGAGGGGGACGATAGGCTTGGTGACATAGGACAGACCTAAGCTACAGGGGTAATAACCATTTTCTGACAGACACAGATGCAAGGGTGTCACCCTAGCTCTGTCTGACCCACCCTGTCTCCTGTGCTGGAGCAAGGCCACCCTGTCCTTCAGGGGCAGCCAGGTGCCCTGCAATGGGCCGTGGTCAGCTTCAGTCATTTCTCAAACTTAAGGAGAGCACTGTGAGGTTTTGGTTCAACTTCTGCATAGCAGCTTCTTCCAAGAAGAGCTGGCACAGGAAGAAGTGTCGGCATGTCAGACTTGCCAGAGGGAAAGGCAAGAACGCTGGGCTCAGCTTGACAGAGTTTTGGGCCTTTGTTCCGTAAGCAGCACTAGAGAAGAGAGGCTAGGGACTCCTGCTTGTCCGAGAGCTGAAGCAGCTGGGATAGAGGAATGGCTCAGACTACAACCTCTGTAGGAATGAGGCAGGGGAAGGAGGGAACACAGAAACCCCATGCTTCCTGCCTCCCTCCACAAAGACATGATTTTCCTCTTACTGGCTGGAGGAGCTTGGACACAGCCCCCTTTGAGCAAGCTGTGGCAGGGCCTAGGCGCAAGCAGCCCAGAGTACAGAGTATGGATCACCCTCTACTGCCCATACGATGGAGGCCTCAGGGAGGGCTCAATGCACCGTGCCGTCAGCCCCTCAGTGCCATCAGAGCAGAAGCCTAGCTCACAACCTCTGCAGCCGAGGGCTGTGGCAAGGCTGCACCTATGACCTTGGGGCCGAGCTCTGTTCTAGCTCAGCAAGCAGTCCTACAGTTCTGAGTTGCAGCCTGCCTCATCGTCACCATACTCAGCTTCCCTCCAGAGGAGCTCCCACAGCCACTCGGGAGACAAAAGGCTCCTCTTGCTTCTCCACGCTTCTGCTCTGGGTGCCAGGGCAAGAGCTGGAACAGCTGTTTACCCACTTACACTGAGAGGCCACCATCGTACCGACTTTTGAGGTAGAAAGAAGGCAATAGTAATAGGTGTCCCTACCGCTCATGCCTAGATGCTGCAGTGCTAGCAGAGTACTAAAGCTTCTCAAGGCTGTGCTTCCCACCAGCTTCTCCTGGGCCATGCCACCACAGCAACCTTGGCCAACCCAAATCTGTCTCATCTGGTGATACTGTCATGTGCTGGCTCACCTGCCTGCTCACACTGTTGGCTGTTTGGAAGGGTGAACAAGGGAATGTGGGGAACTAGGAGCAGGGTCTGTCATCACGCACTGGAAGACTCGTCAAGCGTGCAGGCTGGGGCTGTGCTTGGTGTGGCACAGGGGTGCGCTCGCTACGCACTGCACTCAGAGGTGTTTACCTGACCAGGGTAGCCATACGTTGTTCTGGTCCCTTCCATCTCTGCTGCTTCTACAGCCTATTGAAGGTTTTGTTCCTTTAAAAAGCAAGTTTCTGACCTTTTAGATTATTTTAAGCTCTCCCCATAGTCAGCTATCAGCATTAAATGAATTTTTGGCAGTTAAAAGGAAAAAAAGTTGATTGCACTCTACAAAGGTAAGGTAAGGCCTGGGATAAACACAAAGGAAGGAGGGCAAACGTTTTGGCTTTAGACAGTCAAGGAAATTTATTTCCTGAGGTCATGAGACAGGAAGTTGATTCCTAGCCACAGTAAAGGAGGTCTCCTAATGAAGGCAAGAATGCCTAGTAAGACATGCTCAAGAGAGCAGATTGCTCTGCTAGCGCTTGGGAAGCTGCAAATCTTAGCCACTTTGAGTCAATTATGAAGTGTCTAACAAAACCACACACATTTAGTGTTTGAGCAGAAGTCTGGTTCCAAAGGAGGAAAAAATATCCATCAAGAGATGAGGGTGGGTCCTAGCCACAGTTAGCTGAGGGGAACACGATGGGATCTAGCACTCTAGACGCCATTAGGAGACCTCTTGGGGCAATTGACTTGTGCTCCAGCCGCTGGGTCAGATTTCAGACAGGAAGTATTTGTGGCAGGTTAGTGTCAGGTCAGCGGGCTGGAGGAGATGTTTCTGCTTCCAGGTCATTATCGTTTGGGTCCCCAGGGAAGAGTCTTGGGGGCCACTTGAGCCCCAAAGCTGGGGAAGTCTTCAGAACTGCTCATATCAGGGGCCTAGAGCAAACAAAAAGGGAACAAGTTAAGCTCCTGCCCTGCTGCGAACCTGCACGATGCACCCGAGCTAAGCAGTGTTTCTGATGTCCCATGAGCAGAGACAATGGGGGAGGGCCGAAAAAGATCATTATGCCCTTAGGACTGCCCAGGGTGGATGGTCAAGCCACCTAGAGATGACATTTAGAAGGGTGCAGATAGGAGCAAATGGCAGGTAGATCAAGGGCTCTGAGGGACCAACCTCAGTAACTCAGTCACTGGAGTGGGGTGAGGCCAGTCCTGCAGCAGCGCCGGGGCAGCTGAGGACAGAGCTGCTGCATGTTCCAGCTCACTGCTCCCAGCCAGAACACAGCTGCAAACATTGAGCTGGTTCTGTGCTGCAGCAGAAGAGTTAGAAGTCCCAGGGCCCCATCCCTACCCCTAAAAAAACCCAACACGACATGGCAGGACACTTTCTAGTATGGGTCCCCCATTCCCCAACAGCTCCACAGTGGGATAGTCAGTGTGGGCAAGATGTTTGGAAGAAAGACAGCAGTGCTTTGGAAGCTGGAGAGGCAGAGCCCAGGCCTGCCCTCAACTTGCACAGGCCACAAAGAGCAAGAGGGTCCTTCACTGCTTTCTCTGCAGCCAAAGGAGGGAGAGTACTCAGTTTCCCCAGCTGAGATATGAGGGCCAGACCTCAGGGTAGGTCCTTGGCAAAAGGTGCTACATTCCCTGTGTCCCCAGGCCTGTAGCAGAAGTAGCACTCACCTTTTCGTTGTTGACAGTGGCCCAGGGGGCATCTCTCACCACAAAGCCCTTGGATGGGGCCTTGGACTCTTCATGGGAAGAGGGCTTCATATACACCTGCATTGCCTCATTGTCCACCACATCTGCAAGCTGCAGTGACACGGCCCAGTTAGGGGAAGATCTTGATAATTCCTCAAACTGGTGTAACATGCCTCCCCTGCATCTCACCATGCTGCAACCCGTCCAAGGTCACCAGCCTGTTCTACAGTGACCTAATACAGTGTTTCTGCACTAGTCTGAGGGCCATCAACTCCTAACTGATGCAAGCTGCAGCAAGGCAAGCATGTGCACATCCTGGTGGTGTCCCAGCATTCTCATTCACTGCCCCCTCCTGGGCAGTGGGGCCAGTCCTTGCACTGCTTTGCAGGGCACAGCCTGGGGCTCCACACCCGGTTGGTCTGAGGGACAGTTGCAGATGAGGGCTGACTGCCACCTGCACAGAGCTTGAGTTCTCCAATGCAGTAGTAGAAAATACCACATGGAGATACTTCAGACATCTGGCTCTGTGGCAGAGGAAATCCTTGCTAAGCCCCTGCACAGATATGCTGAACACTTACATATTCCTCCTCCAAGTTCAGGATGTGATCGATAGCTTCTTCCACATTCTCAGGGAGTCCTGTCACAGTCACACAGTTGGGGTCAGGAGCTCCACTCTGGGGAAAGCGAATATCTACCTGCAACACAAGGAACAGGATGGGACTTAGATGGCACATCTGAAAAGCCACAGACTTCCCATGACCCTTGTCATTAGATTCACAGAAGAGAAAAGCTCTGATCTGTTCACTGCCACAAGTCTGTTTAGGACCTCCCTAGTTCAGATGCTGGGGGGTGCACTGGAATATACCTGGCCCTGAAGCTTATCTGGTTCCCCTGTGAAGGAAGGCAGAACAGAGTCTGTAGTAACAACCCACCTTCCAGCAGTCTCTGCTGCTCTCACTGCCCAGAGGCCCACTGCTTTCTGTGCAGCACTTGCAGCAGAAGCAGAAGAGGGCTCCTCACACTGCTGCATTTTCACCATCAAGCCATTAGTATGAAGCACAATCAGCTTTCTGTCTCCTCCACAGATAGAGTAATCCTGGCTGACAATCATGTTATGGAGCTGGCTTAGCGTACCCCACACACAGCCACTGAGCTCTGACAGCTTGCCTTCCAGATGGGTGCAGGGAAGCCACACAAGACAGGACCAAAATCAAAGACTGCTCATTTGGGAACCAAACAGCTTGTTTCAACAACTGAACCAGCCAAGACGCATGTCTCCAAAGCCTCATCACTCTGGATTCACATTCACTACTGCCCCTATAAGTAAAGCATGCTACTGCCACATGCCGTCAGGGGCAAAGGTCCTTGCCCTTCCCAGAGTCAGCTGACTTTGCCAAATCTGGAGCCCTGAGAGTGCGTCAAGATTCCCAAAGTCAAGGGAATCAACAGTGGCCTAGACAGACAAAGAAATCCAGAGGACTTCCTTGAGCTAAGCTCAAGCTGAGGTGGTCTGGGCGCAGTACCCTCCCAGAGTCCCCCAGCAACAAGCCTGACTGTCCGCTTCCAGTAATCGGAGTAGCTGACATAACCACCTCCTCCCTTTGAAGACCATCCAGGATGCTGTCTGCAAGAAACCCACTAAAAGGGCTGCACAGAGGGACAGAGCTCAGTGCTGTTTGCAGGGCTAACCCAGAACACCAAGGACTCATTTCCAGGTTCCTCTTCTGGCTGTGCTCCAGCAAGACAGAAGAGCTCAGCCTCTACCCTGCCTGGCTCCCAGAAGAAGGGCACAGCTAAGGTTGTGTGTGGATGTTTCAGCTGGTGTCTGGGTGTGGTGTCCAGACAGCCCAGCTGGCCAGGGCTTACCAGGGTGCCCTGGCCCAGGGATTCTTCTCACATGCTTGTGGTGACACAGCTGGGAGTGAGCAGGACAGCACTGGCTTTTCTTTTGTGCCTGTTCTAGCTGAAGGTGCTCCAGAGGCACAAGACACAAGGACCACAAGATGTCAGCATCACGCTTCTGAATTCAGCCCCTAGCACCAAGCTGCTACCAAGCTCTTAGCACAGGAGCGAGCAGCACCACTGGCTGCCCAGGCCCAGCCTGTGCTGCATCACCCCACACTCACCTTGAACTCATCCATGATTTTGCGGATGGCTTTACCACGTGCACCAATGATGCGTGCGTGAACACGATGGTCTAGAGTCACATCCTCAGAGACCATCTGCTCCAGCTCACCAACAATCTTCATGATGGCATCCCGGGCAGCCTCGGCATTCTTCTCATAGCCAGTGATGGTGATCTGGTCTTGGGCCTGGGGCACAAGGAAATGTGTGAGAGACCAGGCTCATAAGCAGCTGAGCAAGCCTTCTCCCTGCTAATCCCTTTTACCCTCTGCCTTATCCAAAGGCGGCATGTGGAGATCAGAGCCCTAGAGAAGATGCTGTGCTTCCTATGCTCAGAGACAACCAGCAGGCCTGCTTGCACCCCCTCTGACCTCTCACCTGGCTTTCATCATCCTTGTCAGGGAACTGGATGTTGACCTCATGCTCTGTGCGTATCTGGGTGATCACTGCTCCCTTCCGCCCAATGATTTTAGGGTGATACTTTGGATCCACAGTGACTGTCAGCTTGAAGCTTCGCAAGGCCTGGAACAGGAGAAGCAGAATGAGATACAACACCAGGGAACACACCATGGCTGGTCCAGTGATGTCCATCTAAGTCCCAGTGTCTTCTTCTGGCTCCTGACATGTGCAGACAGATTCTGCAGGGTCATGCCTATGTACATAGCTACAGAAGAGCACCCAAGACATCTGCCTGCTGCAGCCTTGTGCTTTCACCAAATTCAGCAGGAAACTACAAGTAGCAAACAACCATCCAACTCATCCCTCACCTGTTTATTCAGAGCTGTGATAAGGATTCAATGAGGATAGGTACAGAAAGACTCCTAACACAGTGAGGTACCCAACCTGCAGTGTCTCTAAGGTACATGAAGGTGTGATAGAGCCCTGGGCAGTCCAAAGTTACCTAAAGTAGAAACCCAAAACTCTCCTGTCAGTTCATGTTGAATGGGTTACATCTGGATAACCCACTTATGAGCACTCCACACTCACAAAGCAACTAAGGGTGGCCTTAAAAGGAGAGGGGTTCCAGGAGTCTGCACAACTTCTGAGAGGAACACCCAGAGGCTGAAGGCTTGTTTGGCTGGAAGGAGGAAGGACAGGCACAGGCCTTACCCGATCCTCTTGTTCAGCTTGCAGCTCCTTCACTCTTTCCAGCAGCCCAGCCTTGGCACGGTCCAGGTTGGTAGCCAGCCCAGTGATGGTGATGGTATCTGACTGCAGCTCAGGAGCAGGGACCTGGATGTTCACCTGAGTAACAAGTAGCCATTACTGTTTTGTATCACTGCTCACTGCAGGTTGGCATCTCCCCTGCCACCGAGACCAGCTCCCACACAGACAGCCTGAACCACAGAATCACAGAATGGTTGACAATGGAGAGGTCACCTGGTCCAACCCCTCTGCTCAAGCAGGGCCACCTAGAATCAGCTGCCTGGGACCATGTCTAGGTGGTTTTTGAATAGAACCCTGTTTCTTCAGCCATTATCTATATAAGATTGCTTTGCTGTGGGGCTTCAGTCCCCAGCAGTCCCTGTGCCAGCCTGGAGAGGCTAGGAAACAAACACATGTTCAATAGCACTGTCTGCAGCCAACCTGCATCAGCCTCAAGAGTCCCTGTGGGCTTGTGGGGAATTCTCCCAAATGGGCAGGCACAGCAGAGCTGTTTCCCATGGCCTAGGAGGAAAACAACTCTCACACTGGTGAGGAATCCCTGTAGGCACCAAACAAGTCACGCAACACTCATGGCATCAACAGCGATCATACAGCTTCAGCATGAAACCTACTGAGCCCCGGAGCCAGGGACTAAATCACACAGGTCTCATTTTCTTATTACAGAGCTCGTATTCCATGGTCAAGCCACAGAGGTCCTGAGTATGTCACAACTGATTGCCATCACCACAAACACGGTCATTTACAGATTCTCCAGGACAGAGAAGAGGGGAGGAAGGGCAACAACTTACTTCAAACTCATCCATCATTTTGCGGATCCCACTTCCTTTCTGGCCAATGATGTAACGGTGAAGATCAAAGGGAACTTCCACCTCAATGGTGACAGGAACCAGAGCCTGCAGGAGAGGGAGCACAGTTTACCACCTGAAAGACTTTTCCTGCCTTTCAGCTTGCCATACACTTGCCCAAAAGAACATGTTGCTGAACTGAGGTACATTCCCTTGTAGTCAGGATACAAACTCTACAGGAAGAGAGAACAGCTGCAAACACTAAGATGACCTGTTGGTTGTTAAAGCACTTTTTCCAAACAAGCCATGTTAAATCCCGCCTCTGGGGACAGGCTGTTTTCGTATCCTTGGCTTCCATCTAGCAGAGACTTGGACAACATCACTACAGGAGCATGGCAAGGTCTGCTAAAGCTAGAATGATTCAGCCTCAATCAGACTCTGTCTCCTTCCAGCCGTGCTACATAAATCAAGCATGTCATGCTTTTATGGCAAGTAACTCAGGGCTGCCTACAAGCTCTAGCAATTGCAAGGTCAGGGACTATGATTCAAGCAGCCAGGACATATCACAGAGCAATCAGAGGACTTCCCTTGAGTGGTACAGACCACCTCCACAGTTAGCATCAGTGACCACCTGGATTGCAACTTTGAGTAGTTTTTATTACCACCGCTAAAGCCTGCAGTGAGTTTCTTGCATCAGGCATCACTTCATTACACGATTAAAGGGCTTAGAAAGCCACATACCTGCAGTGCCTCCTTTGCTGCCTCACACTTCTCCCTGCGGCCAGAGATGATGATGATATCGCACTTCTTTGGAGAGCTGGGATCTGCATCCTTCCCGTCCTTGCCTTCCCCACCTTCCTCGCCATTCTCCTGCACAGCTGGCTCTGCAACAGGGGCTGGAAACATTGGAAGTCTCATGTTAAATGCACAGAGCCCCCTCCTTGCTCATTATCTCCCCCCTCCAGATCCTCAGGCTCAGTGTGGGCTTTGCCACAAGAGGTCAGACACTATAGACTGCTATGGAGGAGGTTACTCCTAGCACAGGCAGCTTGCCAGGGCTTAGCCTGGAACAAGCAGAACAAGAACATCTACTGAGATAGTCTCCTCCACACTTCTCTGCACAGCATTGATATTGCCTTTGCCTGCACAGAAAGGGCCTGCAACTGCACTACAGAAGCGGTCGCTGCACTCCTGTGTCAGTGGAGACAACAGGTAAGTCTGGCAGTTTCTTCCCCAACAGGGAAGTTCACCCACACAGCATTGGATGTTACAGCAGGATGGCTGGTGCTAGGCCAGAGTATCCAACAAGCCCCAGCTGTGCAGAATTCAGTACACCCAGCAACAAGAGCATGAGAAATCAGAGACCTTGGCCTGTAGAGCCCTTTTTGCCAGGATAGGTCTTTGTACTCCCTGCACTCTGTGGTGAGAACACATTCAGAACACCCATGTCTGCAGTTTTACCTCCTAAAACTGTCCCCTCTTCCCAAGAGGGCAAGATTGATGCTAAGCCCAGATTCAAGGACACTGCAGGGAACACCCGGGGTTAGTTCTCCATAGATTTTAAGTAGAACATCTCCACTGATATGGAGTGTAGGCTACACTACACTACACTCATTTGATCACTGCAGCTACCATGCAAACGTGCATCCATGGGTGTACCTGGGTTCTCCTCCCTGTCAGGGAATTTGATCTGGACACCATAGTCCCGGGTGATCTGCTGGATCCGGGATCCTTTGGGGCCCATAATGGAGCGGTGGAACTTTTGTGGGATGGTGCATTCGATTGTCACTTGAGCTTCCTGTGAGAAAGCAGAGTTGCTCTATTGCGATGCAGCCTCTTTCACACCAGAAAACAGGATGCTTGTGCATGGTGAAATCCATAATGAACACAGTGAGGAGTTAGAAAAGATAACAGCTGCTGACAGGGGAAGAACTGAAAGTTTCCTAGAATCTTTCCTCTCTCAGAGAAGTTAGCAGAGGATTTCTTAATGAAGGCTGCCTCCACGCCATGACGTTAAAGGCTTCCAAGAACCAAAGCTCAAGCTATTACCCTGAAGAGGAGGAAGCATTAGAAGAAAGGAAAAAGATAAAGAAGGAAGGAAAGGAAACGAAGAGGTTTGACAGTTTGCTGCTTCCGAAAGACAATACTAACAGCACAGGAAACCCCAGAGAGCAACTACTGCCCAAGGCCAGGCATGGAGAGGCACTAGAAGGCTCCAATCTTTTAATGTCTAGCCGTACACCACAGAAGGGTCTCCTATTTCCACTCCTAAAAACCAAGAAGATGGTCAGAGGAAGCAATTCCTTCATATAGCATTGCCACTTTGGAGCCAGCTGCCATTCCCCAGGCTGGGATCTAAAGTCTGCAGACCCTGCATGTTGACAGCAAGGCTTTAAATCCCAGAACTACCATGGGACTTGTTCACATAGAGCTTGACTGTACAGCAGGTTCAAGGAGGGCACTGCTGAAGCAATGAAGTATACAAGAAACAGCTTTCCTGCGACATACCAGGTCCTCGATGATCTCCTGGATGCGTTTCTTGGCTGCCTCCACACAATCCTTGGCTCCCTTGAGGGTGACTTTGTCGCTCTGGGTGCCAGAGCGTGGAAAGCTGACCATCACACCACCATACTCATCTGCGATCTCACGCAGAACTTGCCCTCTCCGGATGACAAAGTGGCGGTGGTGCTTGGGGTCCACCACCATGGAGTCTTCAACCACATTATCCTGCCAAGAGATGACAGCCAGTCAACCCTGCCTGTCCTGGTGATAAGCACAAGTTTGCTGCACTCAACAGCAATCAGTTTACAACCTCACTCCAACAAGTGACAGCGAGGACAATCTTCCTGAGCTCTCATGAAGGGCAGCACATGGTTTTAGGACAAGCAGGTCCTCCACACCAACTCATTACATCTTGCTACAGCGATAGGCAAGAAAGGAGAAAAAGTAGTTCATACCAGGTTCTTGATGAGGGCCTCCAACTCCTTCTGTGCCTCTTTAACAGCCTCCTCAGTTCCCATGATAGTAATCAGCTCCTGATCTTTGTCCTCAGAGGTTGGGAAGATGATGCGGGCCCCAGTGTTGTCACGCACCTTACGGATGTTGCCACCACCCTTACCAATAAGGAATTTGTGGTACTCTGGCTTTGCACGGAGGTCTACGGTGTAACTCTTTGTTTGCTGAAAGGAGTCAGATACCCATGGGACATGTCAATATACAGAAGATACATCAGCATCAATAGTAGGCATGTAGGTATGTTACCTGCACCCACATCCACAGTGTTACAAAAATAAGGTAGATGCAGCTTGCTGTCGAAGTCAAAAATGTATACGATTTCTCAAACTAAAAGCACTACCCAAAAGATGTTCTCAGGGCTGAAAAGCTAACTCCACACTCAGCACGACTGGTGAGAATATGAGCAGAAGACTTCCCTAGGTGAAGGGTCTGACACTCACACAAAGCAGCATAATCATTTGCTAACTGACTGCTGCAAGCCAGGCAGCAGAGGCAACCAACTAATCAGGAGAACACGTTCACATGCTGATGTTAAAAAGGGTTTTTTCTTGCCATTAAAAAGATCAGTCAGTCAGCCACAACTCAGAGCAAGGTCTGGTAACCCAGAGTTCTCAAACCTGGATATATGCAGTGAAATGGAAGAACTGGAGCTGGAATTCAGAGATCAAGAAAAAAGTAAAGGAGATAGGCAGAGTAAGCTGTTTCAGAGAAGTGTGGATACCCAACAGCATTAAAACCACAGCAGTAGGAAGCCTTAACCCTTTGAGTATGTCCCCAGCCTAGGCAGAGAAGCATTACAGCCAGTTCTTCCACCCATGGGGGAAGAACCCATTGTCACAAGGATGGAAGCATAGTTTTCTTTTAGTCATCCAAACTGCACCCAAATCCCTTAACAGAGGGTTAGGCTGTCTGATGCCAGAGGCTTCCCAGAAAGCAGAGGGAATCATTTCAACCCCCAAAAAGAAATAGCTTCCCAAAACAACCTGCTCATTCCCCTATGAGACAAGGCTCACCTTCTCCTCTGCCAGGTGCAGCAGCTGTTTCTTGGCTTTCTCCACATCCTGGGCTGGGCCCCTGATGGTCACAGTGTCACTGCCAGAGCCCTCAGTGGGGAAGTGGATGTGGACTCCACCACACTCCTCCATGATGGAGCGGATGAAGCGGCCTTTGGCGCCAATGAGGGAATTGTGCAGTTTGGAAGGAATAGAGACCTCCACCTCTGTGATGTTTGCCTAAGAGAGGACAGTACCAGGCTGTTAGTCAAGCTGCAGAAATGTGTTTGCGCCCACTCTGCTTACTAACTCCCACATTGCTAGGAGCTTTATACAGCCTGACCCAGAGGGCTTTGAGCCTGGCTACTCCTGACACATGAGCAGTCACAAACGTAGGTTTGAGTCAAGAACAGACGGATACTCACATTTGTCTCCTGCCTGCCCTCCCCCACTACAAGCACTTCTTCTGTATTTATGTCTTCTAGCAACATTTTCAAGTCCCTCCTCTGCAACAGGCTAGTTGTTTCACTTACCAGCTCCTTCTGGATGGCAAGAATTCTGTGGCGAGCAGCCTCACAGTTTGCTCTCTTGCCTGTGATAACAATTGTCTCCGAGTTGCTGTTCTCTGCTGGGAGATCAATTTTGGTGTTGCTTTCTTCACGGATCTGCCACAAAGGAAAAAAAAAGAAATAATCTCAGAGGTGTCCCATGTCAGAAAAAAAGCCCTTGGAGGTTATATTGGACGTCATCAATGAGCAGGAGAGAGCAGCAAGCGGGATTTAGCTGCAGGCAGTGACCGTAATGAGCACTGGAGATCGGAAAGATCTCTCACCTTCTTGATGTTGGCACCTCCTTTCCCTATGATGTTCTTGTGGAATTGTTTAAAGATGGGGACAGAAATAGAAAAGCTGTTTTCAACCTAAGGGAGAAAGGAAGGGAGAACTGAAGATTACACTGTCATGGCAAGTGAGGCCCCGTCCCCGGAACTTGATAAACAAGCTTTTCACAATAGGCTTAGACCCAAGGAAGTTCTCTATATGAGACTTGCAAGAATAAGCAAAGGCCAATACCTTCCCCTACAGTCCTTAAGTAACAGGTATTACCCTCCAGTCCCCAGCCAGCCAGAAGAGAGTCCACAGCTCCCTCATCTTGAGGTGTTTCAGTCCTAGCCAAGCCAGTACAGTTCTGCTTTATTCCAGGGTTACCCAGGCATGTAGGAGAGAACAGCAGACAAAAGTCCCCCTTACCAGGTCTGCCACCATCTTTTGCATGTACTTGGTGCACTTCTCCACCTCATTTTTGGGACCTCTAAGTTGGACAATGTCACTCTTGTGTGCAGGATCTGGGAAGTTGATGATAACCTGCAGGAGGTGGTCATTTATAATCAACTCAAGCAAATGTAAGAATTGCCATGTCAGACACATGCAAAGGTTGGGGGAATCCTACACATCCCCTTTCCCATTTGGAAATGGGCAACCACATTAGCAGCCTCTGGCCGAAAGAACTATCTTCTCATACATATTAGATACAAAGCCACTAAATTTATGACTTCAGCAATGACATGTCTACTACCCAAGTAGGAAATATCCCCTCTGGATTCCTCATCTCCTAGAAAGCCTTACCTCTGGGAATTTCTCCCGAATTTCCCGGATCCGCTCACCCTTTTGCCCAATGATGGTCCGGTGGAACTTCTGCTCAATGATTAGGTCCTTGGTGCGTTCATTTTCCTGATGAGAACAGTTTATATTGAGTGTTCAGCAGGACAGCCACATACTTTTATTTACCAGTTTCCTGCCTGACAGTTTACTTGCCAGCATCTTCCCTCTTTTCTCTAGACAAAATTCACTCTAGGTTGACAGAGAAGGGGTATCCAAGGGAATAGAGGAAGACATCTGTGAAGAGGAACTTGCACTTGTCATGAGATCCAAGTGCTCAGCACTGAGGGGCACACACTTGCACCAGAAGGTTACAAGGGAACATAGGAGCCCAAACCCTACGGCCTCCCAAGCATCACATCCTACTCACCATACGGGAAGCGAGTTCCAGCAGCTCTTTCTTGGCCTGTTGGACCCCCTGTGGGTCTCCTTCAATTCTGATCAGGTTGCTCTTCTCATTGTCCGGGGGAATGCGCACAGACACCTTGTAGAGGTCCTTAATCCTGTTAACTTCAAGGCAAGGACTGTGGTGACACAGTCTGCTAGGCCAAGACTTGGAAGCAAGGCACCTTGATTACCACTGCTTAGAGGCTGTTTAAGAGGTACACCAGCCTCTGAGAAGGGACCAGTGGGGTGGGGTTGAAACAAGGGAAAGTGCCTCTTCACCCTGGAGTTCAGGGAGAGCAGATCTGTGCCACACAAGAACCTGTACAAGTAAATACCGTGGCATCTACAGAGCCAATTGTTCATTTGCCAGAGTGAGGCATCTGTTTCTTCCCCAAACAGCACCACATTTAGATCAGAAGATGATCATTAATTTCTAATCCCAAATTATTTTTTGGGGAGAAACTCACCAAGCAGATTTCTACCACCCCCAATCGGCTGCTAAAATGTAATTCACGTAGAGCAACATTAAAAAAAAAAAAAAAAAAAAAAAAGACAATTCTCCAACCAAAAAAAAAAATTTCCTCCAGGACATGGCAAAGTAATCCCACCACTGTTCAACCTCCCAAGCCACTTTGACACATTAAAGCCACTCCAAGGCTTCACTGCCCATTTATCTCCTTGTGCCAACACCACTTCAGAAGAGCAGAGGAAATGTGATGGAGACAGCACACTGGATGAGCTACAGAGCCCTTCATATGGTCATGGAGAGTCCGAGCACAGGAAGGATTAGAAAGGCACCCCACTTACTGTTAGCTCCATTCTTGCCAATGAGGTGTCGGTGGAATTTGTGGTCAACATTGATTTCTGCGTAATCCATCCGGTTGATCTATAAAGAATTGTACAGGGTAGGCCACCACTTCTCCTGTCTTGTGCCCTACGTAGCTGCCTACTGCCAGTATTGGCACTGACTCTCCAGTAGTCAGCTACAAGCCCTCCTCCTGCTATTAAGCAGAGCAGAAGCACTCCTCTGGTTTGAGCTGAGAGCAACATGCTTGTGAAACAGTTAAAGGGACTGATACGCCTCTCCAGCTACAACTGAAAGAGAACCCTTCCTTCTCTGCATCAAAAGATTTAAGACCTGCTGCTCATTTTTTAAGAATGCTATGGGGCAAGCTTCGTAACCAAGGGTTTCAACCATCTGCCACACAACTTGTCTTCTGCAAGTTCTGTTAAGCATGTCAAGACATCATAGGGATGTGATACACACCGCATCATCTCTGCTCTGTTGCCCCTTCTTCCCCCACTTTCTTCTTATGTACTGGAACTAGTAACACAAACTTACCAGATCCTTGACCATGACTTCAATCTGTTCCTGAGCCACATTCACATCTTCTGTAGGTCCTTCCAAAGTGATTTTATCCTCTCCTTCAGTGAATTCGATGTGAACCTTTAGACACAGCAATGAATCCAGTAAGAATTTTCCAAGATACAAGCCAGATGAATGCTGTTAGTCAGGCCTACACCATCAATCCCTGCCACTAAGAGATGGTTTCCTTCCCACACATCATTTCCATGGTTTCAGAAGCAGCTACCTTACAATTCAGGCTGTATCACCGTGTCTAGAGACCAAGGCTTTGGTGCTGTCCTGGAGTCTGCAAGGGCTTTGGAGAAGTTACTCACCTAGCCTTTCTCTAGATACCACGTAATTCCCCAGGGAGAAGCCTTGCTGAGGTCAGCATTTGCAGGTATCCTACTACATCAGTTCTCAAAATAGTACCACATAAAGCTTCCTTTGAAGGGCTCAACCCATGAGAATAACATAGCATGAGCAGTGTTTGCAGGAGTAAGAGACGCTCCCCCTAATATTAAGATATGTGTCATTTCCTCCCTGGTTTTACCCACGCTAGAATACATTTCTCTCTTCTACAAAGAGGGATCTGGACTAAACCATATTCTACATTGGATGGTGCTAAGCTAACCAGCTTACCCATACCTTTGGCATCTGCTGAGTTATTTTGGCCAGGTTTTGTCCTTTCTTTCCAATAATGAAACGATGAAGCCAAGAGGGGGCAGAGACCGAGGAGACGGTAAAACTGTTGGCCTGAGAGACAGAAAAACAGAGAAGCTGTTTGATGGGCAGACTGGAAGAGGTCTTCACAAAAATTCAATTCCAATTCCCATGTTGTACCCTCAGTATTGACTTCTAAGCTGCATTTCTAACAGCCCAACAGAGACCACGCTCCCTACACCTGTCAGTGCTCACAGATGTATCTTTATGGGACTTTCAAAGAAGGCCTAGCCCATCTCATCAGTACCTTTGCATAGACTTCAGTCAATGCTTGCCCAAGCTTTTCAGGCTCGCCTCGCAGTATCACCGTCTCTGAGCTACTGTCAGTGGGTGGGATCTCGACAGAGACTCCAGTTTTCTCCAAGATCTCCTGCAGGGAATTCCCCTTGGGGCCGATGACATACTTGTGCTGGGACTTCTTCACCTCCACTGCAATGGTAGTAGTCTTCTTTTTCTGTAGGGGCAGAGGCACAGGGGCATCAATCACAAGGCTGCAGGGAAGGACAAGAACGAAAGGAAGAAGCACAAGATGCAGGGAAACTGCACCCGGGAAAGAGCAAAGCAAAGGTGAGCACAGTGGTTCTGCAGTACCCTAGCACCTTTAGGGCCCCTGCCTACAGAAAGCCTTGTGCTCAAAAATTCACAGGTGAAGTATAAAAACTAGTATTCTGCGTCAAGCTCCCTGGGACACTACATGGAAAAGACCACATACACGCACACACTCTTGCACAACAGGGCTCAATGCCCAGCTGTTCCCCAGGCAGTACTGTAATGCAACACCATGTAGACTACTAGGCTATAAGCTGATTATCTCTGTTGAAATCCAGACTGGTACAAATACAGACCTAACCATGAAGAAAACCAGCCCAACAATCCACAAGGATATTCACAGCAATGTTGGCTGTGGAAAATAAACTGGAGTGAAATTCACTCTTCAGCAACTTCTACTTATGTAGCAACTTTGATACTGTTAGCTGGCCACCACTGTAAGGCTTCACACTTCCCTCCTTAGTAGCACCTGTGTGAACAAGAGTCAGAGGAGCTCTCTGTGGTCTGCTAATTCCCATGACACAGAAAAGCAAGAAATCTGTCACCTCCTTGGTGGTATCACCCCAAGTTCCACTTTGCTGAGCGAGGAAACTGTAAGCTCCAGGGCCCTATACTGCAAGGGCTGCTGAGCCAGAGCTGACATGAGGAGGATGCAACAGAGGGATGCACAAAAGTAGAACAAGAAGGGAAGAGGGACTGTGAGTAGGTGGGGGGAAGATGGGAAGCTTTATAGACCATCCGTACCTTCTCCTCATAGATCTTCTTAACACGAGCCACGGCCTGGGCTAGCTGCTCCTTTTCTCCTGTGAAGACTATCTCTGTCTTGTTCACGCTGGGTGGAGGAATGTTGATGCGTGTCCCTGTGTCCTGCATGAGCTCGCTCACCAGCTTGTTGTAAGGGCCAGCAATGAAGGGGTGGTATACTTTCTCCACATCCAGCCGCTCCACGGCACGCTTATCCTGGAAGAGGGCCAGAACAGACCTCAGTGGGAACTGCCCTCCATATTACAGTCTCTGCCAGACACAGCTAAGTTCCCAGTGCTGTCTTGCTTGACACTCTGGCCCAAGCACCCTTTTCAGTTTGTGGGCTTGTAGATCTCCATCCCTTTCAATCTACAAATACCGCTGTTGCTGATGATGATTTATGATATTCATCTCTGTAATCTCCTGCCATATCTCTTATGTGGCACCTAATCTGGTTCACTTCAAATATGAAACATGCTTATCTGAATTCAGAGATGGACAAAATGCAAAACCAGAAGTTGCAGAACTCGGCAGTGATGCTCATACAGCCAGTGGCACAGTATATCACTCTGTTCAGACTAACATACTGGCCACTGACTGTGGCCATGATCACTACAAACACCTAATATACCATGGAGAAGCAAAGTGGCTGTCCAGCTAATGCCATGAGAAAGATCACAGTACTGAAGTACCTGCTCAGCAGAGATAAGCAGGATCTCGTGTCGGGCCTTCTCAATCCCTTCTTTAGTGCCGGTGATCTTGATCTGGTTGCTGGGGTCATCTGGGCGGGGGATCTGGATTTTGGTTGCAGTTTTGAGCTCCAGGTCTTGCAGCTTCTCGCCATTCTTTCCAATGACAAAACGGTGGTGCTCCTTGGGGATGGCAACTGTCGCTGAAGCCTGCAACACAGGAATGAAGCATCTGTGAGAACCCTTGCCTGGACTGGCAGATCCACAGGAACAGAGCCAGGGAAAGCAAGTTAGATGCCGCTCAGTGGTACCACTGAGGAGCAAACACCATGCCTTCCCAGCACATTCTGTCCAAGGACTAATACTGTACCAGAACAGTTGATCTATGGTGCCTGTATACCAGGAGTCTAAACCCCACCTTTCCCTCAAAACCCTTCTGTTTGCACAGGAGTAGTACTCTGAATTAGGAAAGGCCTTTAGGCACAGACGAGGAGGTGTCTATCCTCCAGTGTAAGACAGTGGAGCAGTACCAGACAGCAACCGAGATGATGGCTCATGGGTGGAGTTTATCTGAACTCTGACGTATGCTGCTAAGGCTACAGAGAACAAGACACACAGTTTGACTCCCAGGAAACAGAAATTCAACACCAGAAACCTATTCCAGCAGGCAGACAGCTAGGAGATGCTTACTGCTAAGTGCTAAGGTGTCTTCAATGCAGCATATGCTGCTCCTGGGACTGATTCTAGAAGGCCCCTCTTGGAAAAGGGGTCCCAAGAGCTTCTCTCAATCTACCATTAAAGGGCTGGTTTGTAACAGGGATTCCTGACTTCTTCCTTTCTGAGTTTTTACTGACCTGTTAGTTTATGATTGCTACCATGCTCTTGATCCCTGTGAATATGTAACTACTCACCGTTATCAGTCACTTAAAATTCAAGCTACAATGGGGGGTGGGGGATCAGAAAAGATCTCTTGATGTGACTCTTCAGCTCTGTGTCCCTGTACTGAAGCCAGCCAAGCCTAGGAGAAGTTCTAATACAGACACACCTTTCAGACCTGGGGCCAGGGCAGCAGGAGGTATATTTGAGGACAGTGGGTCATGGATCTGTGGCAGTACAACCTGAAGTATTTTTTCAGATGCACATTACGTAGGGTTTGTCCCTTTCTCTTCTCTCTGGCAGGGTATAACACATCAGCTGAACAGCACTAAGCAGACGTATTAACTATTGCATTAACTACCTTTGACATTACACTTTAAAATACACTATGACACCTGGCTGTGATATATCCTAACAAGAACTACCATCTTGATTATGAACTCAAGAACCTGAAGGTAAGAAATCAAAACTTAGAGGACTGAAAGGAGAAGCAACTGACAGAATGGGGCTGTGGCTCCTTACCAGTGTGGCTTGAGTTACACAATCCAGAAACCTGACCTGAAGCTTTCAGCTTTTGGCAGGACTTCCTCTTCTCTACTTTTCTTTCTTCTGTCCCACCACATTCTCCTCTGAAGGACTTCAGAAAAAGTAGAATTCCATTCTCACACACTACCAGCTTTGTGTGAGGGGCCTGCACCCCCTCCAGCACCAGCACCTCAGCACAAAGTCACTGTATGAAATTCAAGCATTCAGAGATTGCAGACTCCACCCTTCATGCAACACCATGGCCTGTAATTAGCTTTGAACCCTATTTTAAGCCTCATTTGCATTCCAAATTGCCAATTGTGTGCTTTGAAAATACACGGCAAAGCTGAATTAGTCATCTAATAACACCTCTTCAGCTTATAAGCACACACGCCCAAGGGTCTCAAAGCATTTGCAAATCTTGGGGAAGAGCAAAGATGAAGTGCGGAACAGTTAGATGCCCTCACCTGAGTCTGCAGCCGAGCGACAATCTCCTTCCGAGCCTTCATGACTGCTTCCAGCTTGCCAGAGACCATGATTGAAAGGCCCTGGTCCTTTGCAAGAGACAGCTCCAGGTGAGCTCCTGTCTTCTGCATGATGTCAAGGCAGATCTTGGCCTGCTCGCCTTCTCCAAACTGATTCATGTCCTTGTATTTCCTCTCCTCCAGTGGCACATGAAACACCTGCTCAACCACAGAACAGATAAAAGAAGGGCATGGCAAGCAGTCAATATGCTTTTGATTGCCAGCGCCTCCCTCTCTTATTGTCATACAGGACTTCACTGTCATGCTAAGTTCCCAGGTTTGTGCAATCCATCAGCCTTTCCAGTGGAGACACCAGCTGTGACCAGGGAAAGTGCAAGAGCACTGCAGCACGCAGTCTGTCCTACACTGGGCGTCTTCCTAAAGTACATCAGGCAGGCAAAGCGCTAAGCTGTGGGGGGAATACTTTAATGAATTAGCACTCACTACTTTTAATTCTGCACTCCTCCCTTCAGGCCTGCTCCAGCTATTTGTGAAACAAGGATGCAGAGCTTTTTCTGGACAGTTTTCCAACACATCCCTCCCCTCCAGAGCAGTCCTAGCTCTCTGCTGCAGTTCTCCTCCTGCCCCAGGGGAAAGTACGGCAAACAGGCTGTCAATATGACACACTAAGGATTTCATACTCTAGGCAAAGCTTCACTTCACCTACTTTTTGGAGGGAGGAAAAGAGACACCCACTCCCACCAACCTGAGTGATGACAGAAGCCTTTATTGGTCGGATTTTGCTCCAGGGCCCAGCAGGTTCCTGGGCAGCTTCCAAACATGGTGCTTTCTCAGGGAGCGGAGGGAAGGCTTCCTTGTAGGTTGGAGGATCATTCTCTTCTTCAGAGTTTAAAGCTGTAACTGGGGTGAAGCAAACAGGGTAAATGAGATGCTCTCCCCACAGAAATGCCCCTATTCATAGGCAAGTGCAGTTGTATTTAGGCACCACTAACAAGGGAGAGCAAATGACTTGCGTACTACTATTAATCCTATTACAGTTATGCTTGTGGAGCAGCCAACTCTGGAGCATAACTGGCCTCAGCACAGTACAGCCTGCAGTAGATGCCATGAACAACCAGCCTTGTCTGAGCAGGCACTACAGATGCAGGAAAGTGAACGTGGAAGTGAATGGTGGCAGTAAACAGCACATTACTGCCATCTTTGTCAAGAAGGGCTTAATTAGGGGAGAACAGGCTGAGCAGAAAGAAGTGAAAGGAACAGAGCAAGGCTGCAGGTCAGAAGGGGATAAGACAAACATACGCTCAGGACAAAGGCAGAGAGAAGTGCTATAGCTAGGGCAGAGCCCAGGGAAAGCCTGTACCTTATGTTCAACTCAGTTGTGCACTGGGCTGTGCCAAGTGGGCCAGCTTGCAGCTGGAGGATGGTGCTGAAACCCATCAGTGAGTCAGTTAATATAGTCATACTGACCTTCCCCAGCACCTGGCTGAGCAAAGGAAGGAAATGACAGCCCAGCACACTGATCCCATGAGGGTCTCTTGTAGCCCAATGCCCCACTCTTGCATGTGCCCTGTCCCATGGCTGACAGCATTGCTAGCCAGAGCTCTGTGGAGATCTGAGGGTTGCCTCCTCCTGGCTCTGCACTGTGCAGCATCACCACTGTGCTGCTACTGGTAGAAAGCCAGAGTTTGGCGGGCCACCAATCCAGCAACAGAGCATGCAACATCTGCACACTTGTGGGGAACTGGATGCATGGAGCAAGCTTGGGTAACAGCAAGGAACCTTGTCCATGCAGTCTGTATTTAAAGGCACATCACAGGATCTCAACTGTGTTTTCTCACCTTTCACCTGCTGCTGAGCCAGGCCGCTGCGGTGTTCAGCGAAGCTCTCCTGGGTCAAAACTGCCACAGAGCTCATTGTCGACTTCCCACCCACACACAATCCGGGTATGCCACTGGAAGAGACAGAGGTGGCAGCACTATGACCAACACCATTCAAGATGCACGAAAATCACTCCAGGAAGACAAAGTACGTGTACTGAGCACTCTTCCAGTCAGCCTCTTAAAAAGCAGCTACAGTGCCAGTCAGCTGCCCAGTTCACTTGCTGAACCAGATAGGAACTCAGGGGGGATATTTCCTCACAGCACAGTGCTCACTAAAACCAGAACTCCTCATTAAGAAGGCAGAGGATGTGCAACCTAAGAAGGTCACTGGAAAGGGGGACACCAGCATTTGTTAAAGCATACTCCAATTAATCTATCATTTATTAATGGTGTGCAATTTTTAAATGAGTATCCAAAGGTCTGCATAGTCAGTCCAAGACCATTGTGTAACCCTGGAGAGAAAAAACAAAGGGCCCAGGATGCTGCCTCTTCCTGAAAAAGACTTATTTAGGTGCTTGCACTCCTGCTGACTTAGGGGTACACTCAGAAAGCCACTCTCATAAGCAAGCTCAGCAACAGCAAGATCTTCGGCTCTCCCAAAATAAGAACTTACCAGCTAAATGGTCAGTAGCCAGAGAGTCCGTCCTGTAAGCTGCCCGTTTGTCAGCCTGCCAGCTTTTGCTTCATAGAAAAAAAAAAAAAAAAAAAAAGGAAAATATTTATGTGACTGCTCCAAGACAACAGGAAAACGTGACACCCCTGTTACTGTAACTTTCAAAAGAGCACCGCCTGTACTGTGTTTCAAACTTGCACCCTATCCAAAATGTTCTCATACTGAGTCACATCTCACCATACTTTACCTGTGATGTTTTACTAGAGCTACAGGCAACACCACTATCTACTTAAACCTCACAGCAGGAAGCCTGGGGTAGCTGCTCTTTCATCACATTGGCTACAAGAGCAGTCATCCAGTATCAGGCAAAAATACAGTCAATTAGTAACAGATGTGCAAGACAGACGTGAAATTTCAGGGTTGCAAGCAAGAGCATCAACATCTAGTCAGAGAAGACTAACAACCTGAAAACCTGCCAACAACACTGCCATCAGTCAGAAGTTAGGAATGTAGTTTAGTGGAGCTTGGATGAATCAACACAGACATCCTCACAAACTAAGACAAACATTCAGGGCTATCCACACACAGCTGCTGGCCAGTCCACCTCTTCATTTTTTATTATAATAAGATCATGCACCAGGCACCGAACTCTGTCTCCAGGCTGAAGTCTGCGAGTTGGAAGAACAAAACCCATGCTGGTTTACATGGACTATTTTAAACACGTACACAAGATGGAACCAGGAAAAAATATACGCTGTTGGTGGGAGCTTTACATCTCTTGTATCTGGATCTGCAGATTTACTGAAAAAGTGTTTAGGAATATAAGTAAAAACACAAAAGCCAGTACAGTACATACTATGCCAGATGTACATACAACAGTTCCCCACACCTGGAGTACCCCCCCAGTGGTTATGCATGCTCTTGCAGGTCTTGCACTCTCCTAAAGTCCAGTGCCTCTGACTGCTCATGGTGGGAGAGGTCCCTCTCCCACACAAACCCTGCAGTGCTGCTCAGACCTTCTTCTGAACAGCAAACTCGGACACTTTTTAGTAAACTCACAGTTGTCATTTCTGACCTCCAATGTGCCAGAAAAGACTCCCAAAAACACAGCATCACTGATGTGGTATCTCAGATTGCACTTAATGTGAGACAGTAAGGGAAGGTGACAGAGGCAAAAGGAGGGAAGAACAAAGAGAGCAGTAATGCAACTGGGCCATACAGGCCTGATCAGCACCTCAGTGAAGGCCAGAGTATTTTTCCCTACTTCAACATACCTCTTATCAGGCACAAGGCAACACCACCTGTGCCAAAGCAACAGAGCTAATGTTGCAATTAATCCTGTAACAATCTGCTACTATGAGGTGGCAGCTACCTGGACAGCCAGCCAGCCATGCTGCTTGAAGCACAGCTGTTGCAGCACACAGAAGCTCTGCAAGACATTTGCTGGTATACACAAAATGGTGGCTAGCAATTTTATCTCAGAGAAATACTCGAGTTCTTCTCGCTGTCCATGGTTATGCCATGGTGTAACACGGGGCTACATGTCCATGGTGCACGACTGCGCAGCTCAGCCTGCTGCAGAACCAAGGAAAGCAAGTTAGTGGCACAGCACCTGTCCCAGACCATTTCAGCAAAGCCTGCAGACTCAGCCGTCGACTCCTCCAGCCCACTGGGTTGCTATCGAGGGTGCCACCACCTCATGGCAAGTTGCAAACAGGAATAAGCAGGAGCAAGCAGCATCCTAGACATCACAAGCAGCTGCCAAGGTCTGGCTATAGCCTTGCTAACAGCATGGATGTGCTTATAACTCTCATTTCTCAGGAAAGCACCACCTGGCTCATCTTGCATGTGCTCTGCTCCTTAGAGGAGGAGGATGAGAAGTGAATGACACCTAATATAGCGCCTGCCTGAGGGCCATGACCTCAGGGCACAGCTGCTGGTTTCACCGTGTCCACACCAGCTGCAGAGATCTTCCTTGCAGCTTCCACCTCAGACAACAGCTAGACATTCAAAGAGAAACCTAAGAGCAGCGTTTATCCGTATGAATTTCTGCTTTGTCACCCATACAGCAAGCTAAGAACAAATGCTCTTCAATTCCAGTAACCCCAAACACCTGGTATATCGTAGGCCACAGGAATTCATCTCTGGCCAAAATCCGAGGTGACCATCAGAATGGTATTTTAAATGTAACGTCACAAACAGCAGCTCAGACATCACATTTGGAGCCTACACCTCCTTAACTTCCCACTTTAGATTTTGAAACTAACGCTACAGCTACGTCATGCTAGTGTGTGGCTGACTGGGTCAACAGGTTTTAAACTGCCTAGTTTATACACCGTCTGTAGTGCTGGCTTTGTGTGCCAAAACAAGTTTCAGAAGTCTAAAGCACACTTAAAATAAAGAGAACAAAATAATCCTAAAAATAACCTCCAGCAAGGGCCAGACCTAACCACACGGGAAACATTTGTATGAAGAGAAACAAAAGCAAAGTCATGAGTTACACTGCCAACACAATCAGTACTCACATGTCATTTAAAACTATATTTAATAAAATATCAGCATTTTATTAATGGAGGTAACTAAAATCAGATGCAGCTAGGATTGCACAGAGCAACAGGGCTGGGGTGGTTGTGGCAGCCACTGTCCTCTGCCAGATGTTCACACAAGGCAGGGCAATCGCTTGGTAGATGAGTGGTCATACATGAAAAAACTTGCTTTCTGAAAACTGACTAGCTCTTCCAGACACTGAAGGCCCAGGCCCCTTGACTTTGGGGGGATCACACAGGCGGACAGCTGCTGTGTGGTGGGATGGAGTCTTTCCCTTCACAACGATTCCTGAAGTAGTACATCTGAGGGTGCAACAGAACTGGTGTCTTAGACACAGCCAGACTTGCATCTGACCTAACCCCTGTATTTACCCTTCCACTAACGCCATGACCCACCACCTTCCCCACCGTCACTTCCTGCCCTTGGACAGGAGGTGTTCTGTGCTTGTGCAGCTGCTCACCAGAGCCCAGCCAACGAGAACGTACACCTGCCCGTGTCCTCCTGGCCAGCCCCGAGCAGGGCAGGCCCCGGTGGTGCTTCTCACCGACCCCGGGAGAGGGCTTCCACGGCCGCGCACCGAGAGGGGCAGCCGGCCTCGGGAAGCGCGTCCTGCGTGGGGCAGGCAGCGCCGGAGCCCGCCCGGGCCTGTACCGCCACCGCGCCCCTGGGGCAGCGCCCGCCTTCCCCGGGACAACGGCACGGGCAGCGCGCACGCCGCCGGGGACAGGTGGAGAGGCGCCCCTCCGCTTCCCCTCGCCGTACCCGGCCGTGCCAGGCCGAGGCGGGGGAGCAGCGGGCCCCGCGGCCCAGACCAGGCCAGGCCAGGCCGGGGCGGGCGGCACCGCCAGCGCCACCTCAGCACTGCCGGCACCGGGGGCGGGGCGGGGCGGCGGGGCGGGGCGGTGCCCTTAAAGGGCCCGTCCGGGCCCCACTGTCACCCGCGCGGGGCTGAGCAGGAGGGGGGCGGCGGCGGGGGGCGCGCGCCCCAACGCACCGCCCGTGCGGGAACGGGGCCGGGAGCACTGCAGGCGCCGCGGGGCGGAGGCAGCGGCAGCCCCAGCCCCAGCCCGGCGCGGCCCTCCGGGATGCAGGCCGGTGGCGGCCGCGTCACGAAAGCTGCTCCCGCGGGGGCCCCGGTGACAGTCCCTGAGCACGGCTCCGCGGCGGCCGGAAAGCTGCCGGTGGCGGGCGCGGGGCTGGGCGGGCACGGCCTGCTCCGAGCCCAGCCTTAGCACCGTCCCGAGGCCTGCTCGTTCCCGCCGGCAGCCCAGGGAGCGGGGCCGGGGCGCTCTGCCCCTCTAGTAACGACAGGAGCGGAGTCGCTCGGCCGCCCCGACCCAGGGGAAGGCTGCCCGCCGCCGGCGCTGCGCGGGCTGATCCGGCGCTGGACGAACGCCCGCCGCCGACCGTTTTGGCTCGTACCAGGCGCAAACCCTCCGACCGCCAGGGACGACGTGGAGCCGCCCCGACGCACGCCGCTACCCCTCTCCTCCCGGCGACAGGGACCATGCCGCGCCCCGGCCCGACCCACGCCCTCCCCAAGCATCCGCGGGGCCCAGCGTCCCCATCAGCCCGACGCCGGCGCTACCGACAGCTCCTGCCGGCCGGCACAGCCATGTCGGCACCGGCCAAGGCCGTGCCCGCTGGACCTTCACCCTCCCGCCGCCGGCTGCCCCGAGTGCCCCCCGCCGAACTTTGCCCGGCCCAGCCGGCAGGAAGTTGGCCCGGAGTTTCCCGGCGACGCCGACACGTCGGTGCCCAGGGGGAGGAAGCGAGGCCGCGTCGGGCCGCGCCGCGCCAGGCCGCCCCCCCAGCCTCCACGTCGGCGCCGCGGCAGAGGGGCCGCCCCCGTCCCCCGTGACTCACTCCGGCCGGTGCCCGCTCGCCCGCCCTGCTGGAGAACCGGAGCGCTCCTGGGAGAGCGGCGCGACGCCCGCCCCGGCGCCTATATAGGCCGGGCCGCTGCCAATCCCTGGCCCCCACGTCAGCGGGACATGCCCCTTCCCGGCGGGGCCGGCCCGCCACGCGTGCCCCGCGCCGCCAGGGGAGCCTCGCCGCCTGCCCGCCGCGGCGGAGCGGAGTAGCGGCCCGGCCCGCGGGACTTTACGGCCGAGCAGCCACCCGCTCCCCGCCCCAGGCTGACACCCGCGGGAAGGCCCCCGGCTGCCTTTTCCCTTAAACAACGGATTCACGTGCAGAAAGCGCCTCCCGTCCGTGGCCCGGCGGGTCCGGCGAACGCGAGGGCTAGAGCTGCCGCAGAACCGAGCCCACACGGCTGGCTGTCCCCAGCACCCAGGCCCCTCTGCTCTCAGGAGTCAGTTCAGCTCCCCAGAGCTGAGAATTACCGGCTTTGTTTGGCTGAGGCCGGTTTCACGCAGGATTAGTGAGCTGGATCAGTCTGAAAACCACGGCTGGCACTGGACAGCAGGAAACACCTGGGGCTTCTGCCCCGTCCCACAAGCAGAGAGGGACACTGAGGCTCCAGTCCCAGACGGCCACCTCCTGCTGCGCTGTCTGTGTGAAACCAGCAGCTGCCCGATGCTGAGGTTGCAGACAGGGGAAGGGGCAAGGTAAGAGCAAGATTTAAAAAAAAAAAAATACCCCCCCCCCCCCCCCCCCAAGACAGCCCCTCTCCTTATTCCAATCTCTAATTTGGAAATAGGGAAGAGTGAAGGAGTGAAGGCAAGCCAGCAAGCACAATACCATCCCTTCCTGCAGAGAGGATGTTTATTAGTTTGTGCAATATAGATGTTTTTAATTATTAGGTCTGCACCCTCAGGGAACCAAGGAAAAAAAAAAGGTCACATCACACTAAAAATACATGGAATTTGAACTGATTTTTGCATTAGCTCAGTCTCTGCCCATTTTCCTACACAGGATTAATTTTCCTCATTATTCATAACTTGCATTTAGTAACTGGTTTTCTCATTCATGCCCTGCTCTCTCCCAGACTCTGGCAAACTATACGCAAGAACCTTTGTGGAACTCTGACCACAGAAACGTGAGGTCTTTGGAATAACCACTTTTGATTACATGCAGTAATTTTCAGAGATATTCATGTGATGTATTTATGGAAACATGGATGGTATTTAGCCTTAAGTAAAATTATGATTACTTATTATTATTGAACAAAAGTAGGAGATTTCTCTGGTTTTCCTCTTTCAATCCTGCAGCTGGGAGGACATCATTAAAGCACTTGAACTTTTTGACACAAACAACTCATCACTGTAAATAAAAATACACTTGTGGGTGAAATCAGGGAGTATGTTAAAGGGAGGAGAATAGTCATGAAGTGTTGACACCCTGCCCAGGCACCAGAAAGATCCATGTCCCCCCACCCCAGCCTCCCCTCAAAAAGTCTGTCAGTCTCTGCAAGGATGCAGGGATACTGCTCCAAGCACGGGGCTGCCACAGAGAAAGGCAGCAACCGCTGCTGCCACGTCATATATGCTCCAAGAGCTGGCTCAGGCTCCTCCGACAAAAAATGTCTAGGCTGTGGTTGCCAGCAGCACCCTGTAAGACACAGGCGAGCAGGCTGTTGCCTACCAAGACAGAAGTGGCTCATGCAAAAGCAGAGCTTCGGGGACCCGGTCAAACCACAGCACCTCCAGACTTTGGAAACTTCTGCTTCCAGGCAGCAGCTGGGAGTGCGGGAGTTTGTAATTTGGGACTTGCAGCCTAGCGCTCTGAACCTTGCTCAAGGTGCACAATGCTTTTCCGATGCTTTCACTCCCTCATGTTTATCTCCCCAGTGCAAAGCAAGCATCCTCCTTTCAAAGCTCTAACTTCACTGTGTCCAATTAACTCTGACATAGGTAAGTACTGCGATCCCCTGTGCCAGAGTACCATCACAACCCCCAGCCTAGAGCATCTTACTGACACACGAACATCCTTCTCCCTCAACTCCATCTCATTATCTGGTTCAGCAGGGGCCCTCTGTGGGGATGTGCCACCTTGTGCCTATGGGACAACCACATGCGCCTCTCCTGCTCTCTCTGTAGTGTTGCTGCAGCCACTGGGGTTGCTAGGACATTATGGATTTCTGGCTTTTATCACAGCTTCCTCTCTGGGACTGTTTAAGAGGGAATCTTCTCTGCATGTTTCTGTAGCTCTTCCTTTTTTTGCAGCTGCAACTGGTGGGAGGGAAGCCTGCCAGGCCCAGAAGTTACTGGAAGGCCTAGCACATCCACTGTGTCCCACCCTTGAATAATGATTTCTGCTGAAGGAAACCTGTCACAGGTTGTTCTCCGTAGAGGAAGATCTTCCATGGGGAAGAAGGTAGTGGGGGGGAGAGCTCACCTTTCATCCCACATTCAGTAAGTACAGAAGTGTCCTACAATGGACAAAAGCACATTTAGAAGATGCTTGGAGGCCTATTTCAACCTGCCGCTCCTCCTGTCAGCATAACATTGATCATCAGTGTCTCACCCTGTCCCTCTTCTTCAATAAGGCAATGGGGTAGGGGCAGAAGGAGGCCTGCAGGGGCTGCTTGGTGCCTGTTCGGTCTACTTGCCCACAAGTGGAATCTCACATTAAAAAAAAAATGCTTGTCATGGAGATGCGTGTGAAATGGCTCCTCTAGAAGCCAGGCACAGGACTTTTTGGTAGCTCAGGGGAAAGGAGATACAAGAAGGTACCCAACCCCAAACACTAACCTGCCCCTCTCCCTCTAGCATCCCATATTTTGGCAGTGTTACAACAGACCCTGGTTTCATGACTTGCGAGAACAACTGAAAAGGAAGCCTCCCAAAAAGAGCACCAATATGTGACAGAAAGGGTGAAGGCTTGGGCAATACATAGTTTCCATGGCTTTGCAAATTGGCAGCTCATATCACCAGACTCAGGGAGGACACAGAAATGAGACCAGCAAAAATATGAAACACACACAGAGCTAAAACTAACACTGAACAGGTTTGGGGTTTGGTTTTTCTGAACATGTGTTCACCAGTGTGAAAGCAAAGGTTGAGGAGTTAAGAAGCTTTCCAAGTATGCTCCAAAGAGTGTGTGCTGTGACTTTATTTCCTGTTAAATATAACTCCAGATTTCTAACACTGTACAAGTAAGCACCCTTTTTGTACTCTGGGTGCTTATCCCACACACTTAAGTCAGAGAACACCACAAAAGAACTGCCCCTAAAAGCATCCATTTCGGCACATCCCTCGTCAGTGGCATGAAGGGAAAAGAGGTGGGGGAATACTTTGGATCATACTAGAAGTAGTAGTGGAAGAAGATTCAGGACGCAGGGCACTTGTATGCCAGAGAGTACCTGGGTTCTCAGCCAAAGCAAGCAAGATAACGCCTCTCAACTCTAAAGCTATTGCTATGGGATCTTCCAATAGAATGTTTTTATTTCTAGAGAAAAACCCCTATTAAATTGAAATTAAGGATCAAATTATATAGATCCTTCTGCTAAGAGAATGAAAAAAGTTTCATCATTAAAAAAAATGACTGAATGCAAGTCCACATTGCTTTATGTCTCGGTGACTTTGAGACCAGATTTTCCTTATTTGCCATGAGGAAGGAAACTTCCAGGGACGTGCAAATTGGGCACCTCTCTTCCCCATTCACACATCAGTACTAGGAAGAAATGACTCTGTAGGCTATTCTGCCCCTCATCTGTACTTAGTGCAAGCCCACCATCTTCAGAAGCCCACTGTAAATAGCCAAGTAGAGAACTGCTGGTAGAAAGAGAGAAGTCTACCTGAGCCTCTACACTAATCCTAACTCCAACCATTTAGTCACGTTGTAAAGGAGGGAGGTGGAAGGAAGATGAGTGACTATATGTGTTTGTCTCACACAAGACCTAGGTGGTATAAATAAGGGGTCCCAGGGAGTGCAACACCACTTGCCTTTCTCCTGCTAAACCTACATTGTTTATCGAGGGCAATTCTCTTGCACAAGCAGAAGAGCTGACCAGATATTGAAGGAAGGTGACTAACCTCAGCAGGCCTCTCAGGCCAAACAGTTGTTTAAAAGACTTATTTATTTCCTGGGCACACTGACAATAAAATTATGCAACTGTCAGCTAGCAAACAATATATACACTGCCCTTCCTAGACTATCATAGGGTACTCTATAAAAAGAGACAAGCAAAGTAAGTAGGAAGAACAGGAGCAACTTACTGGTATGGACAGAGTTCTAGTGTGAACAAGTAGCTTCAAGCCCTCTGACTGCAGAGAGAGGAAAAGCTGCTAGTTAAGGGGTAGATATGCATGTTTTACACAGGGACTCTGTGAGAAAACTAGATTTACTGGTTAATGTAGACAAACTGGTCAAGAGACTTGAGCTCTACTCTTAGTTTTGCTGCTGATTTGGTGAATTGACTGGTGAAATTCTCTCAGTTGCCCTGGCTGTGCACACACAGTAGCCTTGGTTTACCCTGTGGACTCATTTCATTGCAGGTTGTTCAGAATGCTGTGATCCTTGGATGCCAGGTGCTATGACAAAACATGCCATTTCAGAGATGAGGAAGAAAGTCAATGGACAATTTAATAAAATCAATCTAAAAGCAAAGCAAAAGGAAGCCACAGAGGACAGGTCAGAGTCCATCTTTCCAACTTACACTGGAAGACAAATCTGATTATTTAACATGAACTTGGCTTTCAGGAAAAGTTAGGATTTCAAATAGCCAAGATAAAATGGAATAGATAAAATGGAATTAGATGAAAACAGAAGTAATACATTCAGACCAAGAATGACTGAGATGAATTTCCAGATGAAGACAGAAGTAATACATTCAGACCAAGAATGACTGAGATGAATTTCCCACCTGTGTCTCAGAGATGGTTATAGGCAAATTTAGGAATGGAAAAGGTTGTCAAAATAGAAGCAAATTTCAGGTTCTTGGCCTTGGGGAGCCTTTGAAGAAGAATACTTTTTAAACATGAGGGACAAAGTGAAATAAAGTATCTTCCTGTGTTGTTTTACAATTTCACAGTAAAGCAAAACACGGACTTGACTCAAGAATGGTAAAAGAGATTCAGAAAACAAAGGTTATTGCCTGGAAAGTGGCAATAGCACAGAGTAGCAGAAATGAAAGAAATCACAGAAATTCAGGACGTCTGACAACAGGCTGGAGGTCCAAGTCTCTGGGGTCTCCAGTCCCACCTCCTGCTCAAAGCAGGGTCAGACCAGGGCATTCAGGGCTTTCTTCAGTCAGGTCTTGAAAACCTTCAAAGCTGCACAAACTTTCTGGGCAACCTATTCCAATACCTGACTATTCTAACAGTGAAAAAGATTTCTTACTTGCAGTCAGAACCTTTAATTTCAATTTTGGCTCTTTACGCTCATCCGAAATCGCTTTTTAATTTAAATTACCACCACACTGTGTGCTCATCATACACAGAGCTTTCAGACTGGTGCTGCAGCACTGTTCTCTGTTCAACCTGCACTGCAGAAGTAAAAAAAAAAAACTTCCACAAATAATTAGCTGAGAGCTACTTCCCAAAGCCTGCTTGGACACTTGCAGTTAAATATGACAGTTACCCAAAAAGTGAGGATTGCGGAGATACTGCAGAACAAAGCACACACTATTTCCTTTCTGTTCTTCAAAAGGAAACTTTCACTTCGCCCTCCTTTGGCTACTAGGTTGGAGTTCTTTTGTTTACCTTCTCAGTGTCTCTTGTTCCCTCTCCCTTGGCAATTGCAATATAAAATGAACACGTGGCAATTTTTTTTTTTCTTTTTTAAGTGGCCAGAAGCTCTCATGCACTATGTATCACATAGCTTGGAAAGGTAAGGGACTTGAAAGCCCTAAACGTACCCTTTTTCACATTAACTGTCATATATTTAGAAAATTCAAAGCTGTCTGTGTCCCTTAGCTTGAATGTGTCACCATGCTCCCTAACATCCTCTTACAGGTACTCTTAGGCTGACGTTTTGCAGGGCAGAATTTAAGGACACGCTTACAGCAGTTTACAAAGATGACAACCATTTCTTTCCAGAGAGAGTCAATTAGGTAAATACATACAGCAAACAAAAAATTAAAAAAATAAAGTGGCAAACTAAATGAGACGTCTCAAATGACATTTTTCAGGGGGCAGGGGGGCAATTTGCAACTTAAGCATGGAAACTGTAAATAGACATTTATTTTTGACTGTTTTGTTTGGTTTTATTTTGTTTTGTTTTTTAATCTTGCTTAGCTACTTTGATTCTAGGTATTGTACAGAAAAACCTATGCAAGGTTGTTCATGGCTGCTTAAAAGATTTTAAAGATTCCTCAGTTACTAATGTTTATTGGATAACGAAGACTTAAGAGAATGCCGGAGCTCCATTTTTATATGCTTTCTATGTGCTCTGGTATGTTTTCCTCCAAGTTCCAGTTCCACAAGTCACATGGCTTCACATGACTCTCCAGTTTTGTGGATTTTTTAAAAATTTATTTCTATCTTTCAGTTACAATAAGCAGTTGGAAAATATAACCCCGACAAGTTAGCATTATTGTGACAAAACAAAAACTTCAAAAGCATAAATTAAACTTGCAGGGAGGCTAGTGCTTTGTCTGGAGAGGGAAGGAACAATTTAAAATTGAAAAAAGAAATGTTCAGTTTGGCAATAATTCCTCTGAAAAGGCGTCAAATAAAGTATCTGATTCCAACTGCCACTTTTTAAAAGCAATGATGCCTATTAATAACACATGCAACAGGGGCTCAACATATCCACAGGCGAGCACTAACTCCTAATCTCTACTAGGCCAAGCAAAAAGCTCTTCATGTGTTAGACAGAATTACATCACAGTGAGCTAAACTGACAGTGAAAAAAAAAAAAGACAGTCTTCCAAATCTGCAAGGCCACACTAAGCCTGCTATGGAAGGGGGGGGGGGGGGGGGGGGGGGGGCGTGTGTGTGTGCATGGTGAGAGACAGAACTCAGAGTAAAACTATTTCCACTAATTGTTACAAATAATATTATTTTAAACTTAAAACTTTTTTTCATAACTGAATCATTTCCAGTACCCCCCTGCTCATCTTTGGGCTGAACTAAAAGGGTACATGTGCCATTTTAGGCACAAATTTTTTGCTTCGATACCTCATGCTGTACAGTCCTCCACCCACACAGTTAATTGTCTTTTGGATTAACAGAATAGTGCCCTAAGCAATACGAGTTTTCAAATAAAATACAGGGGTTAACATTTCTTAAATTTCCAAGAACTTCTAAACTTCTCTAAATACTCATTGCTTGCTCTCATTTTTAGCCACAACTCGGCTGCAATCAACAGAGCCATCAACTCAATATTTTAATTTAATTAAACTATTTATAAGAACAGGTGTAGAACTTTAAGTTTCCTCAATGCTACTTAACCAGCTCTACTTTTAAGCAAGTCACATATCTACAGCTTGCTAGTCTCCAGAGATTTCAAGGGTCCTTGTAAGACCACACACCTAAATCCCAGCAGGCTATACCAACTTGCTGAAGTATCCATTTTGAAAACAAAAGCATATGCAGTAACAGGCCAACCATAACATATTCCCATCCATACTCTCACCCTGCCTGCTCTGCGAGTTGTTTTTCTCAGCTTTCCTTTTAACTGCTCCAACACAGGTTTACATTCAGCTTTATCACTTGAACAGAGATAACAGCGAACTTACTTTCTACTGTGCAATGGAAACAGTCAGGGCCTGGTTTGCAAAGAGCTGAGCCCCACTCCCCTCTCTAGGAAGGCCAGGGGAGGTCAGACAGCCCACACAGTCTCCAGTGCCCACTGGAGAGACAGAAACATCCCCACCTCCTCACCCAAGGCTGCAGCTGGGGCAAGCAGCAAGTCCATTTCAATGACTCCTGGCCTCTTGCCCCACTGGGGCTTTCTCTGGCTTTGCCTCTGTCCCTTCCAGTGGGGAAATCTTCCTTGCATCAACTCTGATTCTTACTCTCTTCCTTTCTCCTAACTTGACCCACATATCCATCCCATGCCCATGTTCCTGCCACACAGCCTGGCCTAGGCTTTGCATCTTTGGCAAATATCCAGTTTATTTTGTGAAATATCCAGTCTAATTCTCGGTGCCAGAAATGCAGGAATAGACAGAAACATAGTACCAGAAACAACAGGGAGAACCAGCAAGTGGTACTACTGCAGGTGGTACCACCCAAATTGAGCAACGAATGTCAAGGTGTTCAGCATTCCTCTTAAAAAAAGGTCTTTACTGATTTTTCAGATAACCCACTGCAAAACCTTTGAAATACCAGTCAACCAGAACTAGCGGTGGTGGGGGAAAAGGGGCAGGGGAGTGATGCCTATGCTATGTGCCAATACTCTAAACCAAGCCTGACATTTGAATGATGCAAGATTATTCCAGTTATCCAACCCCTGATGAAAAATATACCAGAGGTTAGCTTTATGAAAGCTAGCCATACCTGCCTCATGATATTTACTGTGAGATATGACACCAGTAACCTTCCTTCAAAACTAGAGTCCTGATATGTATGGGTCAGACAGCACTTTTATGGGCTTTGACAGAGACCCCAACAAGCAATTATCCATTTAATAACACAGGAACAAGGCTGGGTCCTGCCACCTCCAACCTGAATAGTAAAGTCAAAACACTACAGAGTTCCAAGTCTTTCCTCCTTAAAATCCAGTTAGTTGCTGGGATATCAGACTACTAAATGCATAGCTACAGCACATGAGTATCAACTATCACAGTATCAGCACTCACTTCCAGAAATCTTCAATCACAGATATTTCCTGTGCAGATAAAAGGTATGGTGGACACACGAGTTATATGCATGGATGCTTTTACCAGAATCATCCCAATTTGTGACATAAGTTTATATGCAAGTCACTTGTGGAATTGTTTATTGGTTTTGGTTTTGTTTGTTTGTGTGTTTGGTTTTTTTTCTTCCATTAATGCAAAATAAATCTGTCGGTTCCATCCACAAACTCTTCCCAAACGGTCCTCTCTCATCAGTGAAAAATCTTTAGAAAGGGCGAGGAAACTGTTGCTGGAAGGCAGTTCAGATACTGTGTTGCTGAGCGTAAGAGAATCTGATACTACTTCCATTTTACGTCAACAAGTAAATCCATTTTACTTTACAATTAAATTAAACAGCGTCATTTAAGGGAGGTTGCATGAATATTACTGTGCTATTCAATCCTCTCAAAGGCAAAACTTTTCCTGTGAATCATCATTTCTTGGTGTCTTACAGCTACTGAACCAATCCCTGCCCTTCTTCCAGTGCTGTTTTTCCACTGAAGTTAAACTCATTATGATTTCCTCTAACCAAGCCTTTTGTGGTCCATCTTTTCTCTCAGGTTTCTCCGTTTTTTTCTGCCAGCTGCTTTGCAAGCACCTCTTTTGTGACTCTAGCTGGACATAGCTCTTTGCCTCAACCCCTGCTCCTCACAAAAGACTGACATGCTTCCATCGCTGCCTCAGCAACACAGCCAGCTCCCATGGTACAGGCAGCTGTGGCCAAGGTCAGCCCTCCACACCCGCACAGCCACTGGACTGAGACTGCCCTGCTCCAGCCACCTGCCCCTTGGGCTCCACTCAGGAACCTGCTCCTGGCACTGGGGCCACATGCTGCTCCTGCCGGGGCCAGAGGTTTCTTCCCAAGTCCAACAATTACCAAAAGTACAATTAAAGAGACTTCACTGAGAAGAGAGAATTGCTAGGACCGTAAGTGTAATGTCAAGTTTTTCTCCTCTGTCTCCCCTCTAAACACCACTACCATTTTGCTTTATTCAGAGCAATAAGCAGAAATCCAACTGGCTTTCCCCCCACTCCCCTTATACAAACACATATGTAAATGCACACCCCCTGCCTTCTTTGCAGAAGCTATCTATTTAGCCCTCCCAAAATACAGGAACACACAGACACAAAACAAAGTTACAGTACACTGAGATTAAACCAAACAGATTTTTTTTTTTAAATCAGCTGAAGTCAAGAAATTAGCACTGTGAGGTATAAATGTACCTATGTTATTTACATGCTAATATATCTAGTAATAATTTGCAAAATATTAGTAGATACCTTCAAAGCTTGAAAGATCTACCAGATGCAAGATTCAACAAAATTGAACCAGTCACGAGAGACAAGTGATGTCAACCAGCAAGTTCAAAGAAAAGTATCTGTATTATATGGTAGCTGCTGGAAAGGATACTTGTGTTTCTGTGAGACTGCTGGGAAAATACCAGAGCTTGTGTAGGTAGAAACACATTTAGATCACCTAAATGATGGAAAAAAGAACCACTTTGGCTTTAACATACGTAAGTTTCTTATGAAACAAAATAAACCCAGAACACTCTTCACAGCCTGGCTACCGTTCCTTGTTAGAATTAAAGCCTGAAACACATAAATCTTCTAGCAACCCAAAGTCTTCTATACACGTAAAATATTCTAAATAAAGCAGCTTTTCCCCCTGCTTAGGCTAGAACTTTTTGCCTTGTTTATTGATACATCTTTTTTTCAACCTGACTCCCCGATTCTCTTCCACTGAAGTCACACCATGAGAGCTATGGGGCAACATGAGTTCACAGAAGGAAGATGGGAAAAAAGGTCATTAGAATTATTAGGCATGCAGGACTTTTCCATTTAAGATGGTAATGTAAATCACAAGATTTTAATAGCAGTCTTTCTTTTAAAGCTAAAGGACAGCTAAATATAAAGCCACATGCTGAATTCTCTCAGGTATAATTCCCCACCCAGGATAAGCTCATAACCCAAAATCATTCTTCTAAACCTAGGAATTTCTAAAATGAAAAGAGCTCTTGAAACAAGCCCTGAACTTGGGGCACTAGACTCTTGCCTGAATTACCAGCCTAGCACAAGCACCTGGGGTCTGGAGACCAGCTCTAGGTGTCTCTCAAGCTCCTCCACAATCCCTCCCCCAATAGGCCCTACTAACCAGGACCCTCCCTTCCACTCCAAACACTGTCTCACAGCCCACAATAAATACCACAGCCTCCTGGTAACACGGACTCTGCTGGAATAGACCAAAGCCCCAGAAAAAACAATAAGCAAAACAAAAAAACACCAGCACGCTACACAGTACAACCTAATGCTCTCTTCTTTCAAGGTTAAGGTAATTAGGCAGAGGAACAGAGGCCTAATCCTGCAGCTGGGTTTTATTTCCTTATCTCTTCTTTATCTGTTTTCACATTTTAATACAAATAACACTTAATTCTTGCACAGATCCATGTTGCAAAAGTTTTACAGGCTCTGGGCCTCTCAGTAATGCCAAGCCTCTCTTGGACAAGTTAGGCTCGTTACATCCCGGGTGAACATGCCTTTCTCAGCCCACGTTAAAAACCCCTGCTGCAACTTCTTCAGCAGTGCGTGTCTTTGTCAAGATTGTAACAGCATTTCCATAAGAGTAATGCTACAGAGAGGAGGCTATTATTGTGCTTGATCCACAGGGCGCCAAAAGGCTTGTATTTCTTGTAAGGGTGTTTTGCCAGGCTAAACCTGGGTGCCTACTCCTCCTAAGGATGAGACTGACTGATCTGTAACTTCTCTCTTTCTGGCAGCAAGGGAAGTGCGAAGGGAGTTTCCAGACCCCGTCTTTACTGCTTGCCCATTTCAAGACACCTATGAGGACACTTGCCAGAATCTTGCTACTTTGCTCTAAGGTTCATTTTACAAGCTCTGCACAGTATAGGCCCGAGGATTTCCTTCTGTAGAATTCCTGAATACAAAACAAAGTTGAACCATTGCTGAGCGACTTTTTTCTTTTTTTCTTTTTTTTTTTTTTTAAGAGAAACAACATTTTCACATAAATCTGATATTCTGCAGAAATGCACAGCTCAAATTGTCAGACACCCTCCCAGTCATGGTGAATGAACTTTTTCAACCACACACCTGCATTCCGTTTGAACACTCTGGACTGGTCTCAGTGCTACCGCTGACTATTCTAACCATCTGACTGGTAGTGACCTGGGTAAATCACCTGAATTCTCACAGCAGCACAATCCTAAGTGCATTTGTACCATCTTAATATGTTTCTATATGCAAAGGGAAAAGTATGTTTTGGGAAAGGCAGCATCAGCTGAAATATTGTAACCAATAAAACACCCCAGTTTTCTTTGAAAAGGTGTGAACTGCACAGGCTGGCTTGTCTCTCATGGCTCTCCACACGCCTAACAGCTATGAAATCCAAGGTTTATCAATCTCTCTTCTAACGGACCATACTGTCTTCGGAAGCAGCTTAATGTGAACTGAAAAAAAGACTAGCTACTTGACTAAGAACAACTGCCCTTATCCTACCAAAAGTAAGTTGTTATTATTATTACCGTTATACTACATAACATAATGATAATGTTATGATCCAATTCCAGATCAAGAGGAAATTGCTTCCCTTTCCCCCATCTCTTCCTTGATCATCCCAGTCTAGAGAAGTGATACCACTGAAAAAGTGGGGAATATAAGAACCTTTAACACAATAACCTTTAACACCTTTAAAAGGTGCCATATTTTTTCCACCTTTTCAGGCAGAATTGGGAGAGAGGAGGTAAAGACGACAAGAAATCAGCTTAACTTGCAATGAAGGAGGAGGCAGGAGTATGTGCCATACTATCAGGAGTGAAATACCAGAACAATTTATATAGGACAAACACAGAACAATCTTTGTTAACCGCTTCTTAGAAGCCACTTAGAAAACTCTTTTCAGAATGATCTATGCTTACTATATCTTGCCACAGTGGCAAAGCTCAGACTAGACAGTTACGCTGCCTCCTCCACTCTACATTTACAGTCCTCCAGATATTGTTACCTCCACATCTAGCAAGAACTTTTCCTGTGCCTGTCATTCTGATCTGTGAAAAACTATACTACTGTGGACTTTTTTGGAAGTAAAAGGTTGAGGTTTGAGTATGTGGGTGGCCCTGCCTATGACTTGGGCCATGCTGAATGAGAATTCACGTACAAACAGTAAACTGTTTTTTCTAACAGCTTAAATCTAAACAGGCAAAGGTGATACAGAGCTTTAGCAGACACACAGCTACGAATTACATTACTGCTTCCTTTCCTGCCTTGCCTCTGATATATATTCCTGTACCAGATGGAGGGCAACCCAATCCATGTATGAAACGATACCCGAAACACCACTTTCCAGTCTAGTTTGGGAGAAAAAAAAATAAAGCCATTATACTATCTGTTAAATTGTCTTCTAACAGAAAACAATTGTGCAGCACTTGGATAAAAACAGTACAAAAAAATGGAGACTAAATCATTGGGCAGCAGCTTCACTTGCCTTACTAAACAGAAAACATGCAAAAAAGCAATAGAGTATATATCAGGGTGCAGAATTTTCTGTGTCATTACACAACAGTAAAGAACTGACTCCTTCAAACTCCTTGGGACTGTGAATGTCTCTAATTTTCACTTCCCAGCCACAGAGTCACAACCTGCTCTCTTGCGTCTTGTCTTTCAGTGGAAGGAATTGCTCTTGCCAGTTGGGAACTCTTCCTATGGCCAGCATGGGAAGCGCAACTTATCATGTGTCAAGCCACTTTAGCCATAGCCAAGCTGGGCCCAAGGATCAAGAGCTGCCCGCACTTAACCCTCTTCAGTTCTGCTTGATTGCTGGATCACCTTGTCCTATAAAAAACCTGCAAAAACCCCACACTACAGGACTAAAGAGCAGTTCAGTAAAGAGTCAGAATTTCCCCTCTATCACACGGAGGCAGCTGGCTCTACCTGAAGAACCACAGGTGAGGCAGAAACCCTTCTCCAGAGCAGCCCATGACCAGAGCCTCAGCTTTTGGGCCTGCCAGCAATGCAAGAGGAGACTATTACACTCAAGCTCGAACTCTGAAGCAGACCGGGCCTCAGCACGTAGGCCGAGGTAGGAGGCGACCCCCTCCGTGCTGTCACGGCTGGAGGTGTGAGGGCCCTCAGCCCCATCCCCTCAGGGGCGGCCCGGAACAACGCCGGGTGACTCGCGGGGCGGAGGGCAGCCCGCAGGGAGAGGAAACGGGGCATGACTCATGTTTTTTTTCCCACTCCCTGGCTGGCAGCAGAGTGCTCCCCAGCGCCGACGCAGCGCGGGGCGGCCGCTGCCAGAGAGAGGGCGGCGGGGGAGGCCGGGGGCGCAGCGCGCCCCTGTCTCGATGGCGGGGGGGGGGGGGGGGGGGAGAACGCCCCGGAGGCACGTGGCCCACCCCGCGCCAATTGGAAAGGCCGAGACCATAGAGTACAGCCGGGCGCTCGCTAGACATTCCGTCCGCGGAGCCTGTCTCTCTGCTGCCGCCATCTTGTTGGAGGCAGCGGAACCCGCCCGGCCGCAGAGCTGGGCCCGCGCCCTCGTCCCGCTTACCTGAGGCTCTCCCCACCCCCTGCCACCCTCCCGCGAGGCCGGCGCCACCGGGCGCAGGGCCGGCTTTACCTCTAGTAGGCCCGCAGCGAAGCCTATGCTGGGTACGAGGCCGAGGGGCCGGCCGCCATCTTGGTAAAGAAGAGGGATGTGCGTGACCTACCAACATACGGATGATCCCTCCCCCACGTACCCTCGGCCAGCGGGTTGCTATGGGAATGGGGCGGGCGCATGCGCGTCTGCCCCGGCGCGGCATCTCCGGGCACCGCCCCGAAGGCGGGGCCTGAAGGCGGGGCGGAGCGCTGTGGCTCCTCCCCTTCCCCCTCACGGTGCGCGCGCGCGCGGGAGCGGCAGTTGGGGCAGTTGGCTGCGTGCAGTGCGGGCCGGCAGGTGAGGAGAGGAGGAGAGGAGAGGGAGACAGGAGGAGAGGGAGACAGGAGGAGACGGAGACGGAGAGGCGGGGCGGGGCGGGGCGCGGCGCGGCGCGGCGCGGCGCGGCGCTGCCGGGCGCTGCCTTTCCTCGGTGGGGCCCGTCTGTGCGGCCCCTCTCTTGAAGGGGTCGTAAAGGACAGCCCTTCCCCGGCTCTCCAGCCAGTCCCTTTGGGCGCTCCCGCGGGACGCTCGGCCAGCCGGGGCTGAGGAAGGGGCTGAGGGAAGGAGGCGGGGCGGCCGGGAGGGGTGCTGGGCAGATGCTGGTGAGGAGGAAGCGGGCTGATGGGCGCTGCGTGGCAGGACGGCCGTCGACGGCGCCGGCTGTAGAGCCGCCAGCAGCTTGGGGGTGTCGACATCTTAGGTAGCGCCCGGCCTGCCCCTGCCGAGCGCGGGGCCTGGTGGTTGCCTGGGCCACCCGAACGCCTGAAGCACCCGCTGATGGGAGGGCCTCGGAGATGCGGTTCCCTCTTTCCAGAGGGGGTGAGGTAGTCACTCCAGTGCCATTTGCTCACCACGCTTCAGAAGACGCTCTCGTGGAAAACTCCAGCCGGGTTGTTGAAACCGGAGGGTCTGAAACATGATTGACCAGCTCCAGAGGAAAATCTGGACTGCTCTGAGATTGCGTGCTCCTGCCAGTGTGGGAGCGCTCAGCTGCTGCCCTGAAGGGAATGCTATGGGAAAGATCTTTTTCATGAAAGATTTCTGTGCTTTTCCGTGTATTAGAATGTAATGTAACTGCAGCCATGTGCATAAATAGTTCTCATACGTTTCTTGGTAGCTGTGAAACCTTTCCTCCGCTCTTAGCGTGCCTCTCAGAACTAGTTGGGTGACAGACAAGCCTTATGAACTAAAAGAATGTTCTTCTGTGTTCTAGCAGAATCTAGTTTTGTTTGGCATTGAAAATCTTCATGGAGAATGATTAAGTAGGGATCAATGACATCACTCGGCAGGAAACACTCTTGGAAGAGTTGCTATCACAACAATCTTGCACGATGATAAAAGTCTCACAGATAACCTCTTCAGTAGTTGAATACTTCGTAGGTCATAGACCAGCTTATTGACTGAAATAGATTGCAGATACTGGATTTTATTTTTAGCATGAAATTTTACTTGAGAAGCATGTTATCCAGTTTTTATTCCGTGTGTGTAATCAGGATGTCAGATTTTTGTCAGTAAGTTCAGCTTCATGTGAAACAACACAAAATTGCTTCAGTGTTTACTGCCTTTAGTCTGTCCCTCCCATCAAAAAGCCTTTCTCAAACCTGACCCTTCCTCATTGGGGGGGCGGAGAAGCAGCTTGGTAACTGTTAGCAGTGAAGTAATCATGGTGAGCTAAGAAGTTTCATCTTAAACCTAAATGAGGTGGCATTTGTATATATATACATATACAGTAGCTTTGAGAAGCAAATGCTATAGCTGCTGGAAATCATCACTAATTTGAAAACAACTTTGCCTTCTGCCTCGCACAAAAAAGGTCAGGCCCCTGTCCATCTGTCACTGGCAGTTGGCTTTGATTTCAGGATGGCTTTTTGATGGGAGGGACAGGTTGTATGTACATTGAAGCAATTGGGTGTCATTTCACATGAAGCTGAACTCACTGACAAAAATCTGCTTGGAAGGTGGAAAGAATAAGACTGATAATTTCAAATCTGTAGAATGAAAGTGGGAGTGAGCTAGATGGATAAGAGGTGGCTATGATATGTGGGTTTTGTGAGTGGGAACAGATACCTTTTTGGTTAGAGGGCAAGCCAGGGGAGGGACTAGAAAGGGGACTTGGAGCACTCACCACTTGAAGATACAGCATATGCTGACATATTGCCATAGTAAATGGTATGATCTCTTGAACTCATGCAAGTTAGCGTGATAGAAGTTCTCTTCTGTTGACAGGTCTTTGTTTGTCAAGAGACTTTTTTGCATGGAGGTGTGAGATCATAGAATCGTTTAGGTTGGGAAAGACCTTTAAGATCATCCAGTCCAACCATTAACCTAACACTACCAAGTCCACCACTAAACCATTTAAGTGTAGAGTGGCAATTTCATGTTTCCTGGCTTGGTGGCTGGATTATTTTTTAATGAAAGTGAAAACTGGGAGTCATTAAGGTTGGAAAGGATCTCTAAGATCATCATTCCAACCATCAACCCAACACCACCATGTCCTCTAAACCATGGCCCAAAGTGCCATGTCTACCCATTTTTTGATCACTTCCAGGGATGGTGACTCCACCACCTCTCTGGGCAGCCTGTTCCAATGCTTGACTACCCTTTCTGTGAAGAAATTTTTCCTAATATCCAATCTAAACCTCCCCTGGCACAGCTTGAGCCCATTTCCTCTCGTCCTATCACTTGTTACTTGGGAGAAGAGCCCAACACCCACCTCACTACAACCTCCTTTCAGGTAGTTGTAGAGAGCGATAAGGTCTCCCCTCAGCCTCCTCTTCTCTAGATGAGAGATTTCACCCCCCCTCCCCACATCTGCTTTGTATCTCAGAGTGATGCAGCTGCATGTGAAAATCTTATCTTGGCAACAGAAGTTAAAATGACTGAGTTTGCAAGCATCCAGATGAAAGAGGAGGAGAAAATGTTTCGTTTTGAAGCTGTCAACCCCTTACAGAATACTTGAGCATGAAAGGAAATGTTGAGGGGAAGGAGGTTAAAAAGAAAAAAATAATACATGAGTTGAAAAGACTGTTTCCTGTAAATAGTAAGATCTGTTTAAGCAGTGTGTTTGGTTTGGTTAGTTTCCGGAACAGATGTGAATTTTTCTTTTTCAGGCTTCAAAATGGTTTGTCATGCATCTAGTGCCCTTAGCACCCCACATTCACATTGCTTGAATTCAGTGTCCAATGATGTTAATAGGAACAATGGTTGCTGAAAATTCTTCCCCTCATTAATACCAAAGAGTCAAATACTTGTACTCTGTGAAGCAATTGACACTGTTTCAAAATCTGGACATCTGATCAAGAATGCTTCTGTTCTAATTTAGTCTGCAAAGGTGGTTATTACATTGTTTTGTGTTTTGTTTCATTTTGTTTTTCCCTCGTATGATTTTTTAATAAGCTGAAAACACTATTATTTTTCCAGATCTGTTCCTGACCCTCCATAAAAATGTCCAAGGTAAGAATAGCATTTCTGTCTTCCAGTGTAACAATGTGAAACATATATTTTGTTTTTAAATACTAATCTGCAAAGGCAGAATGTGTAACTTGCATCGTATTTGATGGTGATGTGTATGCTAAATTTATGGGTCATAAATAAGAGAATTCACATTTAGAAGACATAAGTGATGTAAAACATATTAGTTTCCTACAAGTGTAAACCTTTGCAGTTAACTAATACTCTTGCAAGGATTTGATTTTGGTCATGGAGTTGCATACAAGCTGCTTGGTGTGTTTTCTTTGAAAGTTCCACTCTGCTGCTGTGTTTTGAGCAGGAATCATTTAAGAAAAGGATGTTCTTAGATTTAATTTCTTCCTTTACTAATAGAGTCAACTGATCTTCCAGAAAAATCCTTCATAAACAGCGTGGTAACTTAAAATATTATTGTCATGCTGGGATTCATCTAGTTCTTGGTCCCCTGCATTTGCTATAATGGGTAGAACATCCATGTTACCTTATTGGCGTGAAATGAATGATAAAGGGTACTTGAGTAATGTGTTTGAAGAAGGAAACTAATAGATCTAAAGATTTCTCTGCAGTATTTGTGGCAGTGGGCATTTGAAACACTATTGTGTAAATTGCTCCCTCCACCCTGTGTCCCTGCCCTTTAAAAGAGATCTCTAAAGAGGACTTCCAGCAGATGGATATCACTTCACTAGTCCTTCAGTGTTTTCATTTGGGTGTGCTAAAAACAGATTAGACATGGTCATCTTTTAATTTAAGTCCATAAACATTGGACACAAGTTGTTTTTTTTTTTTTTAAATGTGTGCGAAGGCACTGTTTAAAAAATGTGTGGTTAGTGAATGCACTTCATACTTCTATAAATAAATGTTGGGGTTTTGTTTCTTTTTTACTTAAGGAGATCTTGGCTGGATAGCTGAATAAATGAAACTTTTTTTTTTAATAAACTTTAGGTGAATGCAGTTGTTCTGTACTTCATTGTGAAACTGTTGAGTAGTAAGAACACCTGTGTAGTTTTCTGTATGTCATGTAGCTTCAAACCATTTGAAATAACTGAGGAAAGCAGTTAGACAAACAAGTATGTCTTGAGTGGTTGCTTATTATTGTGTTATTTTATTTTATTTTTAGCAACAGCCTGCTCAGTTTACCAATCCAGAAACCCCTGGCTATGTTGGATTTGCAAACCTTCCCAATCAGGTTCACCGGAAGTCTGTGAAAAAGGGGTTTGAATTTACTCTTATGGTGGTTGGTAAGGAAACATTTTATAGTCTTTCTCAAAATTAGTACTTGCTCACAGGGAATTTGGAATTAAAGTGAATATTACTTCCACTATTGTAAGGCTTCAGTTTGCATCAAAAAGCTCTTCTCTACTGTTGCATTCAACTTTCTTTTGTAGTTTCTTAATTCATGCAGCAGTTGTTTTCCACACTACAAACCATGTTTGAATACATTAATAAGTTTCTGCGTAAAATGAAGAAATTTTGTTGTGCACTCAGGTGATCATTGCTTCACTCCTTCTCTGCTTTCTTAAGGGGTTCAAGCATTCCTTTGCAAATACAGTTTAAAACTGGTTTTGCATTTGAATACAATCTTCATTTGCTTGTGTGTTTTGATTAAGAGAATAGTATTAAGGAGACTATTCTATTAAAAAAGTTCTTTATGCTTCTGTAGCTCAAAAGAATCTGAATTCTGGTCTTTCCACCCCTTCTAAATACTCTTGTAAGAGAAGAATGAGAATTGGATTAGTTGGTTTTGATGTGAGCTGTTACTTTTGGAATTGATCTTGATTTTGTTAGTTGTAATAATTTAAAGCTTAATTCTGTTCAGTATTTCATTGAGAATCTGTGTTGGTGTCTGGAATGGAAAGAAAAAATCTAGTGTGTCTGCAGAAATACCTTGATCCTCTGAGAAGTCAGTGTTATTTTTGCAAATTAAGTAGGCTTCCAAATGAGGCTTGGGCATCTTTTATATCTCTTCTGGTCACACTGCTTGGGAGCTGTAACTTCTGAGTTTTGGTGTCTGAATTCTGTAATTCTCACTTTTAAAATAAGCTTTTGCGAACAGTAACCCTAATAGAATTAGGTTACCTGGTGTCACAAGAAGTAAATCCCATTTGTGTTTTAGATTTGTCCAAGAGAGATCACAGTAGAAATGAGCAGGAGAGGTGGGGTGGTACATGATAGGAGGTGTTTAAATTCTTAATTCTTTTGGATTCCAGTAGTTACAGAAGGAGTCTATCCTCAAACCTTTCATTAGTTTTGCCAAGTGGCAGCCCTAGCATTGCTTTTATCCTGTTTCTGTCTTCTGTAATTCAGTGTTGGACAGAGTTGACCCTTATTTTTGTCTTTATAGAATTTTGTCATAGTTGTTTAGTGTATCTTTCATTGGATTTGCTTAGGATAATATCATAATGGATATCTTATAAAATCTAAGGGTAAAGCCAAACTATAAAGCAGATGGTTCAAATTATGGTATCTACTGTAACTCTTCAGAATTTAGTGTTCAGTGATCCTAAAAATCTGAACAGTTCTGAGAAAAAAGATGTGCTTTCTCTGCTGCAGCTAAACTTAATTTCCAGATCTCTTTGAGATTAATTGCAAATAGTGCTATGTGAAACAGTTCTGGCAGAAAGCTCTGTAAAATTACATAGACCAAGCAGTTGTTTCTAGCTTCCTGTAAAATAGAAGGGAATGCCATGGTGTCAGAGTAACAGAAAGGCAATTAAGCCCACCCATGTCTTGGAGTAAAATTTAGCTTTACAGTCATTGACTGCCAGTATTCTAAGGGATAAATGAAAACTACAGGAAGAGAACTTGGAGAAAAGTAATTTCATTGAAAATTTGGAGCGATACTTTTAAGATACACTATCAGAGGGAGGTGGTCAATGTAAGATAAAATAAACTGTGCTTTAAATTGTTGATTGTTTCAACAGTTTGGAATGTTACTTCTTTCTCTTGAAATATGCGTGGGGTTTAAGTATGTTCTCTTGTGGGCTATATCACAACGCCTCTATTGAAATATTATTCTTCATTAAGTTGCCATGCTTCTTAATTTCTGAGCAGGAGAGTGTTTCTTTAAAAGCTATCTGCACTGACAGGGTCCTAATCAATGGTTTTTCTTCTTTGCATTGTTTTTTCTGCTATTGTTTATTGTAGTTTGTGAAGACATGAGCTCGGGTTTATAACAATTTGGCTGCTTGGCTGTGTTGCTTCCAGAGAAATCCTAACCGCTTGTATATATTATTATATTTTATGTTCATTCTCATTATTAAGCTATGACTTCATCTAAATAGTTATTTCACTTGAGAGTCACTAAACTCTAATACTGTGGCCAGTAGTTAGAATAACTGCTCTTTTCATTAATCCTTGACAGCAACTATGAAAACTGATTTGTTTTCCATGTAATATTTACCCAGACTGAAAGGGTGGAATGTGCCACTGGTTAAAATAATACTTTTTTTTGTTTTGCTGAAATGATGCCATGTGACTGTTGAGTTACTCTGGCTGCATGTCTCTTTCACTGGTGAAGGCTGCACTAGTAAAATCTGATCTTGAGAGATGCATTCTATAAGACATTAAAAACTGGCATCTCTTAGTCAAATCTTTATTTAAAAAATAATTCCATCTCTTTTTTCTTTTGTTCAGATGTTTTTGTCAGACTCCTATTACAGCATAGTCTGTGTTAGTCAGAGGGATCATGTGGCCCATTATTTTTAACATCTAATTTTTTAAATTAATTTTATCAACACCTGAAATAAAACCAGAATTCTAGAAAAGGATTTGTTCAGTGAATTCAAGTACTGACCACTTCAACTTGCTGGTCTTTTTTATGCCGGGAACATTTGTTCTGATTAAGATCTTGATCTTTAGGTAATTAGTTGGCTTTCGAACTGTCGTCATGGCTCAGCCCTAGAACAAAAATATATTTATGGTACACTTTGGTAATGCCCATTTTCATTGGTGAAAAAAAATGCTCTGTGTGTGTGCTCAGTAGCCATGTCATATTCCTCTTCCCTTGGGTTCTTGTTTGCCGTATTAGCATAAAAAGCAGAAATAAATCATGCTTTATGATGGCTGGCTGTGCAGAAGTTCAGCAGTGCCTTTTTCATTGTTTAAATTGATGATATAGCCTAGGCAGGATCTAGCTTCTCACTGTGTATGATCTTTCACATTCTGGAGTGATAGGAGAAAAGCATGCCTTAAAAAATCAGGAGACATAAAATGCGAAATTCTAACTCTAAATTGATCAGAACTCCACTTGACTAGCAGATTTAGTTACAAATCATCAGTGAAAGCTCTGAGAAAGTGTGTTATAAAGCTGAGGTGTACAAATTGTTATTAATTCCTGTGCAAACTTTTCTACTACAAAATTATAAGCTGTAAATTTTTAAATTAAAAGATACACATTTAATGTGAAAAAATGTATAGTTGGAGGATACTGTCTGGATACAGTTGAAATTAATTATGTAAATATGTTGAATTTATCTTTATATTGAATCACAGGTGAATCTGGATTGGGAAAATCTACATTAATAAACAGCCTCTTCTTGACAGATCTCTACCCAGAAAGGATAATCCCAGGAGCTGCTGGTAAACACAACTTTGTTCTAGTTTCTCTGTTCTTGCTGATTTTTTGGAGATGAATGCTTTTATCTTTGGATTTTAGTAACAACCAGTAGTGATTTCTAGCTGTAGTGATTTCTAATGTATTTCCTATATTTGAACTGTTTGATAGAATTGGTTCCCTTGGTAACCAGGATGTATATGGGGTCTTTGTTGTTTAGTCCTCAGGTATATTCATATTGGCACCTAGAAAGTTGATCCCTTCTTTTGCTTAAAAAAATACCATCGTGTCACAGTAAGATAAACAATCAACTAAAACAATCAGAAACTTTCTTTAATCTATTGCAGTTCTAAACATATGCATTGTTTATGCATGCTTGGACTTGCAACTTGATTCCTTTGCTTTGGGTTGATATTTAGTGAATGAGAACTTCACCTCCTTTTCTTCTTCAGTCCCATGTCCCTTTTTTATTCTGTTAACCAAGGCATACAATAATCCAATGAAAGAGAATCTTGTAAGAAAATAGAGGAAGATGCTACTTTTTTCCCTCTTGCTACTTGTTGAATGACTTGCTTTAATAATTTGTCATCCTTGCTGACGATTACTTGTCACTTTCAACCTTAGGAAAAAACTCTGTTACGTATAATATAGTATTGTCCTCGAAATTACTGATTACCTATAGTTTTTCTCAGTTCCTTTTGCCTTAGTTTCTACATTATGTAAGAACAGTATGACATCTCAAATAATCTGACAAAATCTGAAGAACTTAAGTACTGAGTCTTGCTGTTATCAGGCCTTAGAAGGTAATCTGTGGAATAACATTTATACAGTTGCATCTGCCAATTAATCTTTTGAGCTTATCTCAAAATTACATAGTCTTATAAATTCTATTCTATTCTGAAAGATCAAGTTTGTCTTTCAGAGAAGATTGAACGCACTGTGCAGATTGAAGCATCAACGGTTGAAATTGAAGAGAGGGGTGTGAAACTGCGTCTGACAGTTGTAGATACACCAGGATATGGGGATGCTATCAATTGTCGAGACTGGTATGTACACAGAGTATATATTGATCTGTGTATGAAGACTGACATCCATTTCATGTTTGTCCTGGGGGCAGGAATAAGTAGCTGAAGTGTGGCTATATTAATAATGATATGCAGTTCAAAGTAGGATGGCCCAAGTGGCAACCCTAGCTCTTTTAAACACTTCCATTCCAAAGATGATTCAAAGTGATTATACTGTTAAGTCATTATCTTACCTTTTTTTGGTGTGTTATGGGAAGTGCTGAATTTGAGGTGTGATTTTTGGAGGGATGGACATGTTTTCTAATTTTGAGGAAGCTTAATTTAAGTGTCATAAGTTCATTCAAATACATGTAAAGAGGCATCAATAACTTCCACACAACTTGAAATAAATTTTGAGACACAGATATTTTGATTTTTTTTTTTATTAGTTAACTTTCTTAAGTTTGGAAGAGGTTTAAGTGAACAGTGACCTTGACTTTTTTTTTATAGACAGAAAGCAATGGAACCACTGGGACACAAGAAATTTCAGCAACACTCTGAGAAAGTAATTAATCTAGTCTTCAGTGCAAGTAAAAATGCACTTTTAGATCTTGTCCACATTCATTTGAGCATTCTCAGATTCTGTGCTTCGTTTTTAAGTGCATTTTCATCATCTTTGGGTTTGATTTGATTTGGGGTTTTTTTTGGAAATTTACATTATAATAAGTACTGAGAAATAATCTTGAGATTAATGGCAACCAGTTTTCAGTGGTAAGACCTCTTCCCACATCTCTCAAGCTCCTGAACCTCAAGGCAGGGACTGGGGAAATGAAGTCCCTCCCACTGTAAGTGAAGATCAGATTCAAGACCACCTGAGGAACTTGAATGTACATAAGTCTATGGGACCCAGCGAGATGCATCCCATCTTGTCGGGTTATCTATGGCAGATTTAGTTCTCAAGTCACTCTCCATCATATTTTAAAAGTCACGGTAGTCAGGCAAAGTCCACAGTGACTGGAAAAAGGGAAGCATCACGCTCATTTTTAAAAAGGGTAAAAGGGAGGACCCTGGGAACTACTGACCAGTCAGCCTCAACTCCATGTCCAGTAAGATCATGTAACAGATCCTCGTGGAAGTTATGTTGAAACATACAGAACACAGGGAAGTGATTAGACACAGCCAATATGGCTTCACCAAGGGCAAATCGTGCCTGACTAATCTGGTGGCCTTCTACGATGGAGTGGATAAAGGAAGAGCTACTGATGTCATCTGCCTGGACTTCTGTAAGGCCTTTCATATAGTCCCCCATTACATTCTTGCTTCTAAATTGGAGAGATGTGCATTTGATGGATGGACTGTTAGATGGATGAGGAATTGGCTGGATGGCTGCATACAAAGAGTTACAGTCAATGGCTCAAACTCTTAAGTGGAAACCAGTAACAAGTGGTGTCCCTCAAGGGTCTGTACTGGGACCAATACTATTTAATATCTTCATCAATGACACAGTGGAATTGAGTCCACCCTCAGCAAGTTTGCAGATGACATCAAGCTGAGTGGTGCAGTTGATTCACTAGAGGGAAGGGATGCCATCCAGGGGGACCTTAATAAGCTTGAGGAGTGGGCCCATGCAAACCTCATGAAATTCAACAAGGCCAAGTACAAGGCCCTCCACATGGGTTGGGGAAATCCTCGATATCGGTACAGAGTGGGAGATGAATGGGTTGAGAGCAGACCTGCAGAGAAGAATTTGGGGATACTGGTGAATGAAAAATTGGACATGAGCGAGCAGCCTGTGCTTGCATCCCTGAAAGCCATTCATATCCTGAGCCACATCAAAAGAAGCATGGCCAGCAGGTTGAGGGAGGTGATTCTTCCCCTCTACACTGCTTTTGTGAGACCTGCATCCAGCTCTGGAGCCCCCAGCACAAGACAGTCATGGACCAGTTAGAGCAGGTCCAGAGGAGGGCCATGAAAATGATCCAAGGGCTGGAACACATGTGAAGAAAGGATGAGAGAGTTGGAGTTGTTCAGCCTAGAGAAGAGAAGGCTCCAGAGAGACCTTACTAAGGCCTTTTAATATATAAAAGGGGCTTACAGCAAAGATGGAGAGACACTTATTACCAGGGCCTGTAGTAATAGGACAAGGGGCAACAGTTTTAAACTGAAAGAAGGTAGGTTTAGGTTGGACTTGAGGAATAAGTTTTTTTACAATGATAGTGGTGAGACACTGGATTAGGTTACCCAGAGAAGTTGTGGATGTCCCATCCCTGGAAGTGTTCATGGTCATGTTGGATAGGGCTTTGAGCAACCTGACTTACTGAAAGATGTCCCTGCCCATGGCAGGGGGGGTTGGACTAGATGATCTTTAAAGGCCCCTTCCAACCCAAACCATTGTATGATTTTAAATCAATTAGGAACAAGAAGCTTAGATTATCTTGAGCATGTATAATTAATACTAGACAAAAGAGAAATACTAACCCAAGAGAAATTTGCTGTAGAAGTTAAGATATGTGTTATATGTATGTACATTTTATCTTTATATATAAAAAAAACTATGCACAGTAGTTTGTTATTCTGGAATTCAAGTAAAATTTTAAGATATGCGCTCTTCTACTTTTACAGTCTTACAGCACCAATAAATTAATTTTTGTCTATTAGCAGGTTGGTTCATCAGCAGGATGTCTTGGTGTTCTAATATTACCTTTGAAACATCACTAAAATTATTGACCGTTTGGGAACAAGCATGATTTCTTGAATCCATATTTGTTTTACAGTTTTAAGACCATAATCTCTTACATTGATGAGCAGTTTGAGCGATATCTGCATGATGAGAGTGGTTTGAACAGAAGGCATATCATAGATAACCGGGTTCATTGCTGCTTCTATTTCATTTCACCGTTTGGTCATGGGTAGGTGCTTCTCTGTCATTTTATTTTTTAAATTATTTTACTTTGGGGAGTTGGTTTGTGCCTGATGACTTAAATTTTCAGAATCAGATTACCATTACTTAAGGAAGTACTAGAACTGCTGGAATTAATTGGGTGTGTTCTGTGTAAGGAGAGAGATTTATATTGGTGTGAAAATAAATTGGTACTCTAGATTAAAAATAAATTTAACTTTTTCCATATTTTAATTTTAGCCTTAAGCCTCTGGATGTTGAGTTTATGAAGGCCATACACAACAAAGTAAATATTGTACCAGTGATTGCAAAAGCTGATACGCTTTCTCTGAAAGAGCGAGAAAGACTAAAGAAAAGGGTAAGTATTTTTCTAGCTTGCGGAAAAATGTTGTACTTTGGTTATAGCAGCATGGTCAGTGAAGAGGGGCGTTCTCATTCAGCCTTACTCTGTCCTAGCCAAGAAGAATATAATCTCATGCACAGTGTAACATTATTTAATATGTGGTTTGATATCTTGTAAATTCTTTTATTATGTATTTAACTGAGAAATTGTCCTTAAAATGTTGCCTGCAAAGTGGCAGATTGGCTACATTTACAATTACATTATGAGTGAATTTTGAAACTTTGGAAAAATATTGAAATGCATTTGCTAATGGTAATTGCTTCCTTACCTGTTTAATCAGTCTCAAAGCAGAGACAGTATCTGCATCTATAATGTGCATATATTTTTCTATCCAGTCAGAATTCTGATGATTGAAAAACAGGAGTTTCAGAGATTTTTCTGATTTTTGGGGTTGTTTTTCTTCCCCTGTGTGACCCTCTTCTAATAGATTCCAGTTCTTTCTTCCATAGGCAAGACCCCTTAACACATGCAGTCTTGCAGGACTTTATGCTGTATTTGCTGAGGGGCAGGAGGGGGGAAATGCAACAAACCATCATGAGTTAATAACAACTATGAAATTTAGGAAGAAGTCTTAGACTTAACTTGCCAGAAGGCACACTTGATCCAGTCTTAGCTATTCTATTTAAAACTTTATCTATGATTTTTTCAGTTAATTTGAAAATCCTCATAGTTATCTTACCCAACTTAAAATAAAAAGAGAAGTATACTCTACTTTGATATACATATTGTGCTACAATTCTGCAGAAATAAAGATTATTTTTTTTTTTTTTTAAGAGCAAAATTTGGGTTTATGGCAAATGGATTCCAGCTGCAGATGCCATTCTTAGCGGTCATAAAGAAAAAGTATTTGTCATGTCTGTAGCTCAGTTAGGTTTTTTTAAACACTCCCACCCCTACCCCCCAAATACTAATTCAGAGGCAAGAGCAAGGAGTTTTAGGCTGTTCAAAGCAATTATGACTTCTGAGTCAATGCTTCATAATTAAAAAAAAAATTGCAAACGTTTAAAAAAAGCTCAATTTTTTATGTGTAATCCACAAAAGACAGTATTTATTTGAACACTATTGTTTGTCTGAAAGTCTGTGACAAGTAGTTGTTGAATATTATGAAGAAATACAGTGTTTAAAAACAAATACTTGCCAAGTAATTTGGATCAGTAAGATAGACCCAAATTTCTCAAGAGATTGTGTATAACTGATTAAGTAATTTTACCTTAAGATTTAAAAGTACTGACTTTACATGTATATTATCTCAATTTCTTATAATATAAATTTCAGATTCTGGATGAAATAGAAGAGCATGGCATCAAGATTTATCACCTGCCTGATGCTGAATCAGATGAGGATGAAGATTTTAAAGAGCAGACCAGACTCCTGAAGGTATGACTGGCTTTGTAAGCTACATATGTGGATAATATACTGTATCTTTTTGGACTGCACGGATAGCTTTAGAACAAGATACATACTGTGACCTGCGATGAGACCTTGAGTGAGTCACTGTGTCTCTGTGCCCAGGCTTCTCTATTTGGGAGATGGTGGTAACAATGACTTTTTTCTTTTCTTTTACAGCTTCAAATTAAAAGCATTACAAACTTATTACTATACTATGCAGTCCTGAGCAGTACGAGTTGTTCTTGGAGTTGTTTGTTCTGGTTCATTATTAGTAATTTTTGCATTTTTGGCTTTCAGGCCAGTATTCCATTTTGCGTAGTGGGATCCAATCAACTCATTGAAGCCAAAGGTAAAAAAGTTAGAGGTCGACTCTACCCATGGGGTGTAGTTGAAGTGGAGAATCCAGAACATAATGACTTCCTGAAGCTGAGGACCATGTTAATGTAAGTTAGAAAATTCCAATTAAATGGTAGTTTAAAAAACAGTCACCAGGAAGATACTCAAACACTGTAGTGGGGGTTTGGAGTGGTTGTGGAATCCTTGGAAACATTCAGAATTTGTCTGGAAAAGGCCATGAGCAACATTAACCTAGCTGGCCTAGGTCTAGGCAGGGATTGGACCGCATAGGCTCCATAGATTCTTTCTAATCTGAATTAATCAATGATTCTATGAAAATAATCTGTTGTGTAATTCTTTTGTTGAACACAGTGTTGTATTGCTATTCAGATCCCCAAGAACATAAAACAGGTTGCTTCACACCTTGTGCTTATTTAAATATATCTGTATGTAGATACATATCTGCAAAGGAGTAGACTTCAAAAGTCCACTGGTTTGGTTTTTTTTTTTTTCAAGCTTTGCTACTCTGCTTCCCCTGTCCAGCACTGCTTCATCAAACACTTCACCCAGGAGGACAGCTTATGTCAGGGCTGCCTCAGGGTTGGAGGTGGTCTCTCTGTGTGTCTTATTGCACTGATTTAACTTAAATTAGCTTTTAACTTGGCATGTTAAATGAGTGTACATTCTGAACATATTGACCCAATACAGTGCTGAATGTGAGAGTTGGTTAGGGTAGCTGATGTGACACAGGTATATTTTAATTATTTTTCTATCTCCAGCACCCATATGCAAGATCTTCAGGAGGTGACCCAGGATCTTCACTATGAGAACTTCCGCTCTGAGAGGCTCAAACGAGGCGGCAGGTTGTTACATGATGATTACATGCTGTTTCTTCCTCTTCTGAATTTATTTTTTGGTCTCTCTGTCTCTCCTACATTCCATTGCTAGGATTTGGTAGATCACAGACAGCTCTGTAGCTCCAGTCAGCATCAAGTTCAGTTGACCACTTACACTGAGTGTAAGAAAAAGTATTACGTAAATCTGAAGAGACAGTTGTGACATAAAAAGGGTATAGTTAGATCTCTGCTTTGTTTTAAGGCTTGAACACAGTTGGATTGGAATGTTTGAGGTAAATAAGTAGGGTAGATGTCTACGATAAATGTCTTAAAAAATCTGCACATTAGGTCAGTGCTGGTATGTTAAAGGTTTTTTTTCAGAAGTAACCACTGGACTATTTGGACTGTGTCTTTAGAAAGAGAAGCAAATCCTTCTGCAGTACTTTATTAAACATAGTCTAAATAAATAATTTTCTTTGCATAGCAGTCACAGGATAATGTCTTTCAACACTATTTTGAACTGTGATGGAAAGGGCACAGCTTTCCTGGTAAGAGAGACAGGCAGAACACCCCATTTTTAACTAAAATAGCAGGGTTTGTAAAGTTGAGTTTGTGAGTTCTTGTTGAAAACTGGGTGTTGCCTGGTTTAGATTTTTCAGTTGCTTCTCTTATGTGAACCACTAGAGGGTTTCATAATTGCACATTTCAGTGGGTTTGATATATTTTGCAAAGCTTTTTCCATCATGCTGTTGACATAGGTTTTTTTCACACACCTAGTCAGTTTTCAGGAAAAGGAGTTTGTCTCTGCCTGTAGCATTGGTCTATAAGTCCGGTTTTCCCTTCAGGCAAGATGACATGCTCTTCTCCCCTGACTTTTAAATCCTGTCTTCTGAAGTTCAAGCTAAAAAAAAAAGTATTTTTGCCAAGTTCTGGTTCCTGTTAACCAACAGGTATGTACAAAGGTCTTAGAAGTAATGTAACCTAAGGACATCCTGAGTTAAAATAATGTTTACCAATTTTTAGAAGATTTAAAGTTGCCTCTGCCAAGGACCTGTGACAGTAAGTTGTTGTTAAGTTGGAGTATCTTTCTTTGTGAAACTAAAACATGTTTTTGTGTCTTGTCTAGTTAAGTGGCCTATATGTCTTTGTTTTCACATTTCTGAAGTGCTGCTAGAATGTAGTTAAGTTTACTGTAAGTGAGGGTAGTTTGCATGTGAATTTATTTCAAACTTGCACGTACCCCACCGGCAGTGCTTGGCAGTTAGTGCTTGTTGACTGTATTCGCTAATGTTCGTAGAGGCTTTTTGGCACAGAGGATTTTTTGACAATCTGTTTCTCGGTTAGGCTTTTAACAAGCATCAGTTTGTTCGCTTTGCAGTTTTGATAGCGCTTGTGTGATTAGATCTGTTAGCAGATCTTCCCCACTGCAACATGGGATAGGAGAAATCTATTAGCAAAGCAGTAGGTAATCTTGAAAATATGGTACATGTAAGAATATTTTGATGTTTGGTTTCTCAATGTAAAACTAGAACGTCCCAATTAAGCAAGAGTTTGCTGAGATACTGATTGAAAGCATTTGCTTAATTTTAACAGAATTAGTCAATGTTTGTGCTATACTTTAATATGGTATACAAAAGAAATCTTTTGGACTTGAAAAAAAAAAAAGGTGACTATACTGGAAAACTTCAGTCTTTAAGTGGAGCAGAGGATAAAGGGTTCCTCCAATTGGAAGGATTCCAGATATCCACATTGGTTGTGTTACTTCTGTGGTTTTGGTTATGAGCCTTTTAGATGTTTGGTAGCAAACATGGTTCATGAAGTTAGAGATGGGATAGAACTGCATAGAAGGAAGGTTCTGCCTGGAGGTAGGTAGGTTTCCAGGTACAGAATTTCTTAGAGCACTGGTTATTTCACATGTTGCTTCCATATTTTTGTTAACATCTTGTCCAGCATTACCTTGAACTTATATTTTGATTTAGTTGTATTGCTTTATTGCTCCAATGAAAGAGAAGAATTGAGTATGTGTTTGCAGTATTTCTGAATTTGTGGTACTCAAATTGCCATCAGTTAAGATAATGTTATGCTCAGGTAAACTGCTATACTTCACTACTGGTCAGAAATAGTTTTTATTGATACCTATGTGCAAAGGTCTGTCATGTTTTACAGTCGTAGCTAGAACAGTTTATGCTTGTTCTGGGCATACCTTTATGAAGGAGTAAGGGATAAATTGATGTTTTTAAAATAATTTAAAAATAAAAACATGAATTGCAGCTATGTGGAGAACATGTTTTGATGAAATTTGTTTGTATTATGATACTCTGACATATAAGATGTGTTCTGAGAGCCTTGATTTTTGTCAACAGAGCATTCTCTGGAAGTTCAAAATCTGGAATATATGCATGTTATTGAACAATATTAATCTTATTTTAGGAAAATAGAAGATGAAGAAGTAAATAAAGACCAGATTCTGCTTGAAAAAGAAGCTGAAGTAAGATGACAGAACTCTATACTATTGTGATGGTGGAATTTTTATTCTTGTATCCCTACTTTAGGTCAAACGATTTATATGATCTTGGTAGTTTGTAAAGGAGAAGACAAAATTTGCTAATATAAAGTTAATTCAAGGTGCAGTAACAAAACGATTCGAAGAGGTGTTGAGGAGTCTCAGGATACTGATTTATTGGAACAGGTGGAATCTGGTAAAATGCCTGATTCCACCGATGGATGTAATGCATGTTGTGTGGGGAGGGAGTGCCATCCTCACATGAGTAAAGGTTCTACAGTTAGCAATTGCGGACTGGGAAAAAGTCAGTTCAGCTCTGCAGCAAAGGTGGGAACAATGGTAGGAATTGTCAGGAACAAAGAACAAAACAGAAATTCTTATTCTGCCACTATGATAAATCCCTAATGCATAGCTCTAACACTGTTTTCATTGTCCCCCTAACCCAAAAAAAGATATAGCCAAGACTAGAAAAAGTACAGCAAATAGCAAAAAATGGGTAGAAAGGCTGAAGTGAGATCTGAAGGAGGTCCTGTACTAGGGGAGATTAGGTTAATATTGGGAAGCAGATGACAGAGGGGAAGGATATAGTAAGGGGCTTACATAATCATAGATGGCAGGGTGAATGGGAATCTACTATACAAGAAACAGGTCACATTTAATGAGATTAATAGGTGGCTGCTTTCAAATAAAAAAAATACTTTTAAGACAGTCTGTAAATTGTGGAACTCATTAGCATGGAATTTTGTGCATAACAAGTATGCAGATAAGCTCAAAAATGCTGAGACTGGAAAAGTTTTACTTTCTCCATGAATGTGCTCACTAAACGCGAAGGTAGAATTTTTTGGCTTAACAAGTTCAGAATTGACAGATTTCTAAAGTTTGAGAGCATATGGCAGGAAATACTGGGTGTGTGCACCTGGCTGTTAGGCTTTTCCATGCGTTTGCTAATAGCCAGTGTTGGAGAGAAGGCTGAGCTAGCTGGACTTTTTGGACTGCTCTAGCACAAGCAGATGCTTAGTCTTCTACTAGTGGTCTTAGTGGCTACCAAAGTCCCAAAAGATAACTAGAGTAAAAATGAAAAGGGTTGTTGTTTCAAGGAGTATGAAAAAAGAATAGTGTAAACATTTCACAAGTGTAACTTCTCATTGTTAAGCTTAACAGTTTAGTTTGAGTTTCATGTGTAGGTGCACAAAGGCAAAGACCCCCAAATGTATTTCAGTAGTGAGGTTGACTTCCACCTGTTGCAGCTAGGTACAATAAAAGAATTTAAGTATTGTACATGCAACATGGCTGAATTAATCTTAGTAGCTGAGTTATGTGATTACCCTGTGTTTAAATGTTGCAGGGCTCTAAAATTGAGCTTCAGCCATTTTTAATAATGCTTATGTCTCCTTGGATGTTTTTCCTGTAATACTTCACCAGCAAGGGAGTTGGGAAGTGATACTGACAATTATTTTTAGTGACAGATAGAGGTGTACTTTGGAGGGGCATAAACAAGCTACTTTTCTTCCGGTGATAAGCTTTAGTAACTGTGAGTGTTCAGCACTTCAGCACCATCATTTTATCTATTTAACTTCAGAGGAAGCAAAGACTTCCATTTAGGGATGCTTAAAATCTCATCCCAAATTACAATAGTAAAGCCTGCTTATTTCAGTCAGCAAATTTCCAGTCTCTTAATGGACAAAGAGCAGTAGAAGAAGATGCCATAACCCAAGATTGTTACCCATCAGACAAAGATAATGCAGATATGTGTTCCCTCTTTAATATAAATAATTAATAGTGTGTTGGCAGCAGAGTCATATTCTGAGGTGAGATTAGGCTAAAGGATTCTTCTGTGCTACTTTTCCAGCTTCGTCGCATGCAGGAGATGATTGCGAGAATGCAGGCACAGATGCAGATGCAGATGCAAAGTGGAGAAGGAGATAGTGCAGTTCATGGACACCATGTATAAAGTCTTTGGTAAGATGTTCAAATAGCCACTTAAAGGGCTTTTCTTTTAACTACTCGTTATTGTGGTTGGTATTAAGAAGTTTTGGAAAAATGTTTACAAGATGGGTTGGCATAGGTTTCAATCTTAGTTTTAATTTTTAAGGTTTAACTACTGTCTGTGAAGTGAAATGGCTTGGAGCCAAACTAAATATTATGGGGTGGGGGGGTGGGGGTGGTGTATGTGTGATGGTTTCCCCCCCCCCAAAATTTTCCAGAAAGTCAATACAATGTATGCTGGCAAGAATCATGGAAGGGTCTTTGAAATTGTGTAAACAGGTGATTCTCAAACTCATGATGAAGTCATTGTTTCATTGTGACTTTTCAAACGTTTGTGGTTTATTCAGGTTTCTAACTGTAAGAAGATAGCTGATCTTAAATTGTATGTTTCTGTCTTGTTTTTAGATTACTTCATACCCTGACTTAAAGGAGACATTCTGGAGTTGAATTACGGTGGTGTTATACCAGAAAGGATGCCTTTTGCTCAACATGTAACTTGGAGTTTGCTTTAGAGTTTAACGTGGAAATGCATTGTGGTAGCTGTTGTGATACATATTTCATAACATGTAGTCAGTTGGTATTTTATATATTATACACATTTGACTTTGTTTCTGTTTAGTAATTCTTATATTGAGCTTATTTTCAGTTTCCCATTGTATTAGGGATACGAAATAGACACTGAAACTTTTCTAGCCTGATAGGGCGTTAGATAATAATTTTTTTTTTTATATGGCTTATTAGCTCCCTGCTTTTAACTTTGTATTACATTTAGAAATAAATAACTGTCAGTGATATCTTGTTCAGTGGCATGTAACAGTCACCTCACTAGGGATCCCTGCAACCTTAGTTTTATATTTTTTGCAGTGTTTACCGGTGTGTGTCTGTGAGACCATCAGCCCGTTTTCTGTCTCTGCTCAGTGCAGATGATTTCCTTGGCCTCTGCAAGTATTAAATTAAAATTCAAGTATGCCTTGTGTCTTAACAAAAGAAAGAAAAGGAAATGCCTCTTTAAGAGGCACACTGTATTTTATATAACAGGCATTATTTCCTTCAGATTTAACCTTGAGGGACATATATTCTTTATTGTTTGCCTAAAATCTCTTACTCTGTTGCAGATAATTTTTAAGATTTTCTTGTAGGTTAGCACAAATCAGTCCTGCTATTTTCTGGCATTACTGTAGCCAAATAAACTTGAATAATGCTGATACTGTTAAATGAGGTAAACCCCAAAGAGTAGTTTTCTATGCATGGGTGTTTCTTATATCCAAATGCATAAGAAATTCTATAATTCCTAATCAGTATTTCCTTACGATTTTTAGGGCATTGCAAACTGTTAATTGTAGTACAAAATACATACTAGCACACTTCTTTTTAAAGTGATCTGTGCCTGAGCAGATCAATGCAAACTGTGTTTTAAGGTCTTTCTCCAAGATGGAGTTAGCAGTATTAAGGCCAAGGTCACTTTCCTTAACACTGACAGTAAAGGAGACTGTGTTTTAGCTTGGCTGGACTTCTGCTGTATATCATGTCTGGTGTGGTATTTGCAGTACGTAGTAACAGCTATAGTATACAGCTACATAGGTGGTAGCTGATAGGGTAAGCAGTAATACACTGTGGTTAGTTTTTCTACTACTTCTGATAAAGCCAGCAATCAGATTTCCTAATCTGATCTGTTACAAAATATTGTTATCTGAACAGCTAATAAATAGATAGAATTGCAACTTTTTTCTCTTTGAGCTCAGGTGCAGCTGTGACTTTTATAATTTTTTTTAATATTTCTTTGAAAAAATTAGTAAGATTTTTACAGCTAATGTATAATCCCAGTGGTACTTAAGTGGCTAGATTTAAATATAAACCTGTTAAGCAACTGAAATTTTTACCTGCCTGAAACTACTGTTGATGAATTGTTTTATATTTGAATCTTTCTAAAAATGTGAAGTAAAATCGTAGCCTTTACTAGGGAGCTCCAGTTTCCTTCTCAAAAGTAATTACTGTCAAAGTTTTACAGAACTCATTTGACCTTCCCTAACCTTGACAAAAGTGAAAATGAGAACCTTTTTGTATGTTGACATGCACAGAAGTGATAAGTCCCATTTTGTCAAATGTTTACATATAAAACTTAGACAGAAAAACATGCACTTCTAGGTTCTTGTCTTGCTTTTTCAAAAGAATGTGTAGAAACAAAGTAATGTGGCAGTATTATCAGTAATGTGGCAGTATTATACTCCACAACACCTTATTTATTTCTAAATCTTTTGATGCATTTTTGTGAATCAGTTGTGATAAACTTACCAAAAGAACTTACTATAAACTTAAGTCATTGAATACTTTGTGAAGTCCCATGCTGTTCTTCATGTGCCACAAATCTGGGTTTTTTTTTCCTGATAATGTCCACTTCTAAGCTATTTGTCTGGTATCTCTCTGTTAAATATTTTGAACACTGTGTGCTTCAGACGCTGTCTGCTTTGCCAAGGCGAGCCACTCTGGGACATTTGTGTTTTCACCTATAAGTTTGATAGGGTATGGTAAGCTGCAATAGTACTATGAACTCGTACTTGAAGAAAAACTGTGAAATCTAACGTGTGCAAAGAGGGACTGGTTGTACATGTAACTCTCTCTGTGTATGTTGGTTTGATAGGTTTTTTCCTGTATTTTCTAACATGGGAACAAAAGCAGATTGTCCACGCATTTAGTGCTGTTTGGTCACTACCTGTGGAATTATTTTAGGCAATGTCTTATTCTTTGAAATATCATGTATCTATTAAAATATTTGATCAGGATAAAGTATTTTGTTTGATTCTTAGGCAAATAATTTTTTTGTATGTGCTGGGTTGTTTGGGTTGGGTTTTTTGGGGGGTTTTTTGGTTTTTTTTAACAGGAAAAAGTAAGTTTAGGCACTTGCCATTTTAACTGAAGTACTTAAGACAGCTAATTGCTTCTTCTTCCTAAGTCTTTTCCCCTTCACTTTTCTCGTGATGGTCTTGCTATTAGTGGTTTCATGGTAAGACATGAAAAGTGAGACTGCCTTTCTCAGATTCTGTTTCAGACAAACTCAACTACTGGTAGAAGAAAGACTTGGGCAGAAGAAGAAAGATTTGGAGACAAAAGGTAGATGTTTGGTAGCTTGCTGAACTGGCCACAATTCTTTTTCTGTTACAGTTTTTATTTTAGGAGTCAAAAAACTTTTGAATACGCAGAGCTTTATAGTTGGTGGCAAAAATGACTTGCTCTTGGTACAAAAATATGTTATATTCTGTTTTACATACTGCTATTAGCCAAGTCGATAATAAATGCTAAAATACACTTTATTTTTCTGTTATGATTGTTTATTATAATTAACCCTGTCAATATTAATTTGTTTGTGGTGATACATTTTAAATATAAAGGAGAAATGCAGATGTGGTTGAAAGAGAACACATTGATGAACCTGCATAAAATACAGTCAGTTAAGTATTGTATGCTCCAAGCGTATTGGTACAGTGCATTTCCCTATGGGTGTTCCTAGAGCTGCCAAAGTCCTACCTATGGGATCCTGCTTTTTCAGCAGCTCTCACCACGCTTGCATGTCCCTTAATTATTATGTTAGCATAGAATGAAGCTACTTGTTATTAGGTAGGTGCTTTAAGTGTTAAGGGTCATTGTTTTCTCCAGTGAATCATGCTTCATCTCTGGAGAGAGTGAAAAGGGTGTTTGTTCTAGATATTCCAAAATATTTCAGGGCTCATCTTCCTGTGAAATGACTTCAATGCCCCCTATGGCTGTTACAGATTAAGAACACCAGGCTGTGTCCTTGCTTTTGGATTCTTGAGCTAACTGTTAATACCAGAGGATTTTACAGCAGTACTTTAAATTTGGAATGTGTTGCTTTTGCACATGCTGTGGTCTGGACAGCTCACTTTGGGTTGCTGTGTTGGATTGCTTTGCATTGCTAGGAGGCACACATTATGCGGTCAGACCACTCCACGGCAGTAAAACCTGTGCATGTTGTGACCCTTCATATACGGTTTTAAAGTATGTTTATGTTTCATTTATCTTAAGTATTTAGTGTGGAACTGGTACATTAAAGGAAGATTCATCTTTGGGCTATAGTGAGAGAAGAGGCAAGGAAGCATCCTGAGTATGTCAGACCTGCTTTTTGAAAGAAGATGTTTTGTTTGTAGCGATTTTTTTTTTTTTTTCAGAATGGCATCCTTTCTGTCAGGTGTAGAAGACTACTTTCATGGAATTCAAATCCAATTCTGGAAAGAAGTGCTGGAAAAGAATTGCACTAAGAGTTGCACAGTGAAATAATTACTGGAAAACTTCTTATAAAAAAAAGTTTTCCAGATATGTTAGTTCCATGCACATGAACAAAAAGAATGGTAATTGTGGATGGGGACTGAAATAGTATGTCGAAACTGACATGTAAAACCCCTCAGAAAACTGGGTAAACATATTGTAAGCTTTCTGTTCAGAAATGTGTGGATTAGTGCCAGTGGTCTTCTCAAACCTTTTTATTATACACTCGTATGTAGAAAGAAAAAGGAAGATTGGGCTTGAAAACAAATAATAAAAAGGTTACGGTAGTTTAGTATAAATATTATTAAAAACATGATAAACCTAACTATTGACATTGAAAATGTCCTTTGTACATTGTTTTGCCATTGACAGTGCTAGAAGGAATGTTACACTAATGGATTTTTTTAGGCAGCATGTTGACTTACGTGCTCACATGCTGGAACAAGTTTTATTTTCCTTTAAATCTGCTTAATAAACCCAAGCTATCACATTATTTTGGAGGAATTGCAGTGCATTGTTAGTATATGGCTACGCAGATAAACTCATGGTTTTTATATGCAGTAGTGTAATACAGCTGAATATATTTGGATGCAGATTTTCTATATAACTGTATGTGTATCTTTAACCTTTTTCTCTGAATGCATCTCATCCAATTTATGCCTGCACTTCTGTGAATATTTCTTTTCCAGTCCTTTTTGCCTACTTGTACCATTCTTCAGCATACTTAGGATTTATTTTCTTCTGATTGTCTCTGTGCTGTTCAGTAGATTTTTCTCTTCTGTCTTTAGACTTCTGCCCTTTCTTTGCTTCTTCCATTTGGTATCCTGCAAATTTCCAGCATTTGTCTCGTATTCCATCCACACCTTTGGGGTAACTTTCTTGTAGGTTCTACTTGTGCAGTTAGAGTGACAGTGGGTTGTCTACAGAAGTGTTCCCTTTTCTGAAGACAGTAGTTGGAGCTTACTCCCTGGCCATTCCTGGCTCTTCAGCAAGGAATAAGGAAGGAGATCACTTAGAGCCTCTTGTGTACCTGTTTCAGGTCATTCTGAATATTAGGATGTCTGGGCTGGAGATCAAATTTACACCACTTGCTCCTAGGCTTTCCATTTAGTTGACATCTGTGGATGAATTAGTCATACCTCCCTCCCTCTCTCTCTCCCCCTCCCCCTCCCGCCATAAACATAATGACCTCAGAGTAAGTGACTGAGAAGAAAGCTGTCTTGTGATGCTAGAAGAAAAGAATGTTTGGCATGTCATTAACAAATTCTACCAAAAAGGACTATATTCAGCCTTTCTCTTAACAGTGCGCTTTCAGTTTACTATCCTGGGCAACAGTATCAAAAAGTCTAGTGCAAAAAAGGTATGGAGTTTTTTATTGCTTTATTGTCTACAAAAGCTGGAAATTAGTAGGATATCATCACAAGACTCTGAAAGAAATTAAGTTCAGACTTGTGAGTTGTAACTTTGATATCACACAAATCATCTTGTGTCTGTTTCATTGACTACTCTGTGGCATTCTTGCTGGTTTATCTTGCTTCTGTGCCCTGGAGGAGGATTTCCATCAGGATTTTGCTAGCTTGTTTCACAGATTCAGTGGTTAAAAAGAAGGTGAACAAAATACCCACTAACTCCTGTTTCTTGGCCTCTGTGTAAAGAAAAAGAAAAAATGACACTTTTTCTGTATTTTTCCGTACATTTAGTAGTAGATCCTGAAATGCTGCATGCTTTATGGAAGTATCTGAAATAGAGGGCAAACAAGGTTGTTCATTACTGACAGTCTGGGGAATGTGCAAGAATATAATCCATAGGCTTTGGGAAGAATTGAAACGTTACTTGGGAAGACATTTTACTGGAATACAGTACACAGAATTCCATGAAATTATATAATCTTCCATATTTGCTGTTTTCCCAACATTGTGTATGGAATAGGGCACAAAGAGCTTAACACTGGGCTCCTACTGACAGATAGTGAAAGCCAGAAAGAAACTCTTAAAGGATTCCTGCAGTGGAAAGAAAAGTTTCATTTGGGTGATTAAAACACTTTATAATTCAGCTTGCTGTAGAGCTTTTCCCACAGCCAACAATCCCACAGTGCATTTCTCAGGAGAGTTAAAATGAACAGTTCTGCTAACAACTTCTTGTCTTAGAGCCCTGTTCCCACCATATCTGTCACCTCTGTGACACTGTTGGAGAGCACAGCACCTGTGCTCTGTGCTGTTACCTGCTTGTGTGTCCTTTTATATGAAGATTTGAATGATGCTGAAATCGGCCTGTTGTCATAGTAACCAGGTGAGAGCATGTGCAGTGACATCAGATTTGGTGTAATTCTGAGTCAAGTCCAGAAACTGGGAATGGAGGGAGTATGAGGAGGAAGAAAAAGTTTGCCTAAGGAGTGGTTTGGCCAGCTTTGTTGACAGTGCAGCCCACACATGATAGGATTGCCTGGGTCTGGCTCATAGCCCTGTAAGGGTGTGTCGAAGTTTCAGGTGTGTTGGGGAGTTTCTACAGCATTTAGCAAGGCAAGATCTTCTGATGTAGCTGTACGTTTGCAAGTTTAGTTTCGGTGCTTGAAATGCAGTAGACGAAGCTCACTTCCACCCACAGGAATGAGAGCCTGTAAATCTAGCAAGACAGAGAAGGTGTCCAGTTACCTCAGACAGAGAATAACACGCTTTTTGGAAACTACCTCTGGCTAGAGCAGAGGCGGCTCTGCACACAGCCTGTTGGGTTGCAAGAAACAGGTCCCACAAAGCAAGTGCAGTGCTTTGATTGCTGTGGGAAAAACTGAGGTCCTTGGTAGGAACTACTAACTCTTGCCAAGCCTGGGGCTTACTCCTGCTCACTTCGTTTGAAATCCAGTATAAATGGTTTTGTAGGATGACAGATAAGTGTTTATGCTCTAGTCTCAGCCCTCCTTGGATCCTCAGCTTTGCACATATCTTCTGTGGTGATGTAACCAGTGCTTGGCACATCAGATTTAAGGTACAGCTGTGTTCCAAGAGGGATCCAAGGTGCCAGATACAAATTTCTGCTCAACCGTGTAAGTCACATAAAGGAAGGTATGGCAAAAGGTCAGAGGTATTTGAGATATAAGACATGCCAGCCATTAGCAACTTCACTGTGTTGAGGGTGTTGAGGTATTGTGCTTAAAGTACCTTGCTGGCCGTCCTCCTGTTTTTTATTGAGAAACAAATTGAGGCTGGTGGGGCAAAGGGAAGGAATCACCTTATTTTTATAAGCAGAAGCCAAAAATTCATGGGAAGATTCCCATGTGGAAACAGAGGAGCTCCTGAGTTATATGAAGGTAACTCAATGTATTCTGTAGAATGAGTAAATAAATGCGCCCTGAGAGCTAATGCAAAACACTCATTAAAACAGTTTACTGTGCTGCTTCAGCAGCGTATTTGTTAAAAAAAAGGGAAAGGCACTGACAGTAAAATGCTTTGTTCAGAATGTGCTCACTCCTGTGCCTTGTAATTTGCAATTCCCCTTTTGTTTTAATGTTTTTGATTAATTTTTACTTTTAAGAAGCTTTTCCATAAGGCAGAACCTAACACCTAGGTCAAGCTGTTCCTGTAGTGGTACTTTCTCCAAATTCAGAGCTTTTTCCCCTGAAGAGAACATGCATTTTGGCTCTCCAGCACTATTTCAGTGAAGCAGTTAGCTTGCTGACTAGCACTCTCTTTGGTAAGTTTGTACCCAGAGCAAGAAAACTGGTTTTAATCTTCCTTTCATGACCAGCAAATGGTCTCAGGCTGCCTACTTTAACTACTTTGGAATACAGAAAAAGTGTTGCAGGAATGGCAGTACGTGTGGCCAGCAGGACTAGGGAAGTGATTGTCCCCTGGTACTCGGCACTGGTGAGGCTCCATCTTGAATACTGTGTTCAGTTTTGGGCTCCTCATTACAAGAAAGACATTGAGGTGCTGGAGCGTGTCCAAAGAAGGGCAATGAAGCTGGTGAAGGGTCTAGAGCACAAGTCTTAACGAGGAGCAGCTGAGGGAACTGGGGTTGTTTAGCCTGGAGTAAAGGAGGCTCAGGGGAGACATTGCTCTCTACAACTACCTGAAAGGAGATTGTAGTGAGGTGGGTGTCGGTCTCTTCTTGCAAGTAACAAGTCATAGGACAAGATGAAATGGCCTCAAGTTGCACCAGGGGAGGTTTAGATTGGATATGGGGAAAAATTCTTCACCAAAAGGGTTGTCAAGCACTGGAACAGGCTGCCCAGGGAAGTGGTTGAGTCACCCTCCCTGGAGGTATTTAAAAGACATGTAGATGTGGTACTTAGGGACATGGTTTAGTGGTGGACTTGGCAGTGCTGGGTTAACAGTTGGACTTGATGATCTTAAAAGGTCTTTTCCAACCTAAACGGTTCTATGATTTTGTAACAGCTGTACGCAGCCCTGGGCTGTGCTCAGTTCCTGCCTTTCAGCATTGGTGGGGAGTTAGGTACTCTGTTTCCTGGCACAAAGAGCTGGAACAATTAGGTTTTGGGGGCAGAGTGGGGAATGTAACAGTTCACCATTTTGCTAGCAGTCTACCATTTGGTTGCCTCATTTTTTGAAAGTAACTTAATGTATCACAGTTAATCAGTGTTACTGAAAACCTCAAGTCAGATTTATTTGGCAGTAAAATAATTGCCACATGTATCTGTGATAAGTGTTTGTAGATCCTTAATTTTTCTTTTTGTTCTGAAGTATCCTGTCTATGAAATAGTACTGGGCCTTTTTCTCCTTTATATTTACAGTACTTTTTTTTTTTTTTTGAAACATACACCCTTATTAACTGGGCTTTTCTGTAGTTGTTTCAAAGAAAGCTTATTGGTATGTGAAAAAGAGGTGATCTTTTTTTCTTGTTAGAATTTCAGATTTTGGGGGAGTGGTGGTTTCTGTTTGGTGGTGTCTTGCTTTTTCCCCCTAAACACTTAAAGAAGTTTTTGATGTAGATCTTTGAAGCACCATACAAGTTGTGACTGGATTGAACAGTTGTGCAGCTCCTCTGAGGTAACAAATACTAGCCTGATTTTATGGGTAGGGAAATTAGATGAACCTCAATGAGATTTTTAAAAAAAGAAAAAAAAAAGGGGGGGGAGAGCTTTCTGACACTCCCCAGCTGTATTGGGTTTTTTTTAGGCCTTGCTGCTTCAGACATGCTTGGTTAACCTCACCGTGCAGGTTTTGTGAAGTAAAAAATATAAATAAATTGCATAGTTGTAGAAAAGACTGTTTGTCCTGGTTTTGGCTAGAACAGAGTTAATTTTCTTCCTAGTAGCAGGCATAGTGCTGTGTTTTGGATTTAGTAGGAGAAGAATGTTGATAACACGCTGATGTTTTAGTTGTTACTAAGTACTGCTTATGCTAGTCAAGGACTTTTCAGCTTCCCATGCTCTGCCAGGTGCACAAGAAACTGGGAGGGGGCACAGCCAGAATAGTTGATCCAAACTGACCAAAGGGCTGTTCCATACCATGTGACGTCATGCTCAGTATATAAGCCGCGGGAAGTTGGCCAGGGGGCAGCAATCGCTGCTCGGGAACTGTCTGGGTATTGGTCAGCGGGTGGTGAGCAATTGCATTGTGCATCACTTGCTTTGTATATTATTATTACTATTATTATTATTATATTGTTACTATTATCATTATTATTTTACTTTATTTCAATTATTAAACTGTTCTTATCTCAACCCAGGAGTTTTCTTACTCTTACTCCTCCGATTCTCTCCCCTATCCCATTGGGGCAGGGGGAGTGAGCAAGCGGCTGCATGGTGCTTAATTGCTGGCTGGGGCCAAACCACGACACTGTTTCATATCTGCTTAATGTATAGGCTGTTACAGTCAAAGAACTAACATCTATCGAAAAACCTCAGGATTCAGTTTAAAGCAAATTTGAGGGAATTCTGGGGATATTTATGCTCTTCTGCAATAGGACACATTTACCACATGGGGGCAATATACGATTGGACCGTGTCTGTGCTTTTATGTCTACCTATAGATCAAGGAAATAGGTGGCACAGTTTGCAGTTTTTGCCTGGACTTTTGTTTCAGTGTATCTGGCTCAGCAGCTGTATTTCTTTGCAGCTTGTAGCTTGTCTATGCTCCTGATTTTTGTGCTGTTGATTCAGAACTGCTGCTGGCTATATACTGAACCTTCTAGGTAGGAAGAACGTGTTCAGACAAGTACACTGATCAGACTGAAAGAAGTTGCAGAGCAAGTGCCTGCATTGCATGTGTGCACATGCAGGTATGAACATACACTGTGCTTAATTTTCTTGTTGTAATTGCCACTTTCACCGTGAGAGCTAACTTAAAATATGGATATGATTATGAAAGTCAAAGTAGGTGATTGCAAAAAAGGATTGCATCCGCTAATTTTTTCTGTTAGCAGACTAGCAGAATTTTTTCCTGTACATAAGTGCCCACGCCTGTTCTAATGAATTGGTTAGTATTGAAGGTTTAATTCTAGGTCATAGTCTGAGGCTAGTGGACTTTGCACTTTATAAAGGACAGTGTAATTGCCAGGTAGAGTGTGTGTAGAAGGGCTCCTGAAAAATGCCCGAAAGGGGAACAACCTGAAAAGCTCAAAGGATTATCCCTGTGAGAAGTGCTATAACATCATTGGGGTGGGGGGAGACAGAAGTATTTAAGATTGGAAGTGGAAACCCTCCCACAAAGAGTCTACAAATTTCTGTAGCATGGAAAGTAGTTTCTGTAGTTGGTTTAGCAAGATGCTGCTAATGATGAGTACCTTTGACATTATATCTCTGTCAGTAAAAACAGGTACATTCTGCCAGTTTTTGAAGTATCTTCATTTATTACTGTTGAAGAACAGTATTTCTCCTGTGCCTCCAGGTCAATTTTAACAGTAAGTGAACCTGGTGTAAGAGAGTAATTCCAGAAAGTGATATGTACAGGTATGTCTGTGTTATTCATTCTTTGTGCTGATCATGCAGATCAAATCTCCAGTCATCCAGCAATTCCTCTTTGCCTTGGCTTGAGTCTTTTGCCCTTTGCTTATGACAGTCAGTGTATTGATGAAATTCCATTCTATTCACTCTCTTCTTTTTCATGTTTTCCTACCACCTGGGATACAAGTGGGCTGTGAGTACAGAACACCTGGCTATACTCACTGAAATTGGCTTGGTTTTCTTATTTGAGAAGTGGTCTGATGCAATTCTGAGCTGTTAGGTAGAGAACTTGTTTATCACTGATGAGACAGGCTGAGGAATGATTCGGCAATCCACGTAGCCCACTCTCTACTGAGATGTCAATGTGGAAGGCAATCCAGAGAGTGGGTTGGTGAGACAAGGCAAGTAGTCTCCTGTCTGGTTCTGCTGCACAGACCGTTACAAATTGTAAAGTACTTGACTGAGCTCTTCTGGGATGAAACACTTTCAGATCAGGAATATGACCAGGGTAGTCACTAATTGTCATGACAGTCAGCCTAAGATATGAACATGTTTGTGGAAATGAGAATTTTTCCTTTGGTGGACCTCTGATGTGCTCTACAACTGGTACTGTGACACCAGGTCCTCAAAGGTGATGGGAAAGAAGAATGATCATCCTGTGAAGAAAGCTATCTGCCCTTGCAGTTAGTCCTAACTGACACTATGCTTAGGCTTAGGCTTAGGTTAACGATGTGTACAGCAAATTGTTGAATATCTCCAGGTAGTAACTGATGGGAGAATTGTAGTACAAGGCACTGCACTAGCTTGAACAAAAGTAGGACAACAGCAGCAAACTGTGGCATTCAAAGCTCTGTGAACTGCCCCTCCTGGGATTCTGGTGCTTTGGTTGGCCTACCTGCAATGAAATCCATACCAATTCATCTTCACATCTTCAGCCTTGGCACATCTACATGTGTTGTTATTATAGAGTCCCAGTATAACATGCTAGAGAAGTGAACTGGTGATGTGCAGCCCAGTTAAAGTGGGGAAGCGTGGCGTACATGGTATAAAACGCTGGCTTAAATGATTGTAACTATTTCCATTCTCAGCTATACCTATCTTCTGCTGTAGACAGAAGGGGAGACATAATGTAAGTTGGAATTACATGCCTTGTTATTATGAGATAGGAGACCTCTAAGAAACAGAGCTTTGTAGTATGTATTTGGAACATAGGTGCTAACAAAATTAGCAATAGGTATAATTGTTCAGTCTGCAGAGTTTCCCTTTGCCATGATGAAGAATTTGAACAGGAAGAAGTTTTTCCAGCTGCTGTTTTTCTTGGTTGGATAAGAAGTCTGCTTTGAAGGACTTCCCCCACCTTCATCTAGAGGGTGATTAAAGAAAGAGATGACATCATAGTGTTGTAAAAGGGTAATTCTAATTGTCCCACTCAGGCCAAGAGGAGACTATGGTGTAGATTATCTGTAATACTAGTTGAGTGAATTGAGTTACACCTCATATCAGTTTTTATCTCACAAGGATAAAAACTGTACTTTATCGTGACACTGCATCCTTCCAATAGCAATAGCTGACTTTCATGTGTAATGACATCATTCTTCTTCTAGCTTTGTTCTCTATACTTCCTCTTTCTGTAAAGGATTCAAACATACTGCCTCGATGGTCAGAAAGTTTGTCTTCATGGGAGTTAAGTAAACTCATGTCTTTGCAGATAGCTGTGAAGAGCATATTGCTGATTCAGTGTGTAGTGCTTAGATAACATGTAGGACTGATCATAGCACCCATTCCCTCTTTTAGGTGTCAAATCCATTCACCAAATGCCATGTCTCAAGTATGTTTTGTGTGTTCCAGTTGCTGAGCATTTTTGTAAATGACCGAGTGTGTCGACATGACAGAGGTTCACCTTGATAAGGCACTTCCTATTTGTACCCTATTTGCTTGGGAGTAGGAATCAGATGATCTGTTCACGGGCTGTTCCCTGCCAAAATGATTCAGTCAGCACAGAGGGCAGAGCTGTTATTGTCTAGCTTGTAAAAGTGGAGTCTTGTCTCTTCCCCTGCTTTTGGTGGAAGAGGAACTGAAGATGGCAGGTGGTGCCATGGCCCTTCGTAGCCTGGTCCCGAGCGCGCGGGTAGAAGTGTGAAAATGGGTGCTGACTTCTCTAACAGGGAAAAGTCACCTGTTATAGTGACTTGTATATATGTTATGGTTTTCTTATATATACGTATATAATACTAGAAAACGTGTTATAGAAAGGTTTTAGTATCTAGGCAGCAATAGCTGCCAGGTACCATCAGCATGGATGGTATTGTCTGCCCTGAAGAATTGGAAATGCACGTATGAAAAGAAGAGACTTCTTAAGGTTCAGGTTCGTGGCAAGTAAACTGGTCTCAAAGGAATACTTGTGCATCCTGCTAAACTCCTGATGCTATGATGAAAAATATTTTTTTGCCTGTGGTGGGTAGAAAGGCTAGAATGTAGAAACAGAGGTACTGGGTATGTGGACACCTAAACATGCAGAACCTTTGGTGCCTTTTCATTACTGGATTGTTTTGGTGGAATAAATTACATGTGTTTTGTGTGAGCAATAACAGTTAGCAATATACAGTGAAGCATAAACAGCAAGGTGTTGACATTTCTGAAGACTTTACTGTATCTGTAATTATTGCTTCCTCTCTCTGTTGTTGTATGTTGCTTTTAAAGTGATCACATCATATTTGTTCTCCAACTTAGCAACAGCTGCTTTTTTGCACAAGAAAATTTTTGTGCTCTTTTTAGATGTTAAAGCAAGTGATTGAAATGAAGATTACTCTGAAGTGTCTACACTTTCAAGGATGTGAAACTGTTAGTGCTTAAGCTGCAAATAAAATGAACTACTCCATTTTCATTGCCTGTGGAAGTGCAATGCAAATGGTAGGCAAAACAGGATACTGAAACATCCATTTCAGTAATGAAAGCACTTCAGTTTATTGGAGTCACAAATGTTTTTATGAATGGAGTTATCTAAAATGCTGCATATACTTTTGCAACTTGCCTAGTTTTTTTGTATGCATGAGATTCTTCAGCTCCATTTCACTTTTTAAGGAGAAGAGATAATGGGACATATTTTTAAAACCTTGTGTCTTTTTTTCTTTTTAAGAGATGAGAATGTTGCTAGTCAGGAATTACTCATTGAATTTATGAGTTGCTTCTTTCTGTGGGTGAGAGTGGTGAAGCTGCTCCAGGTTGAAAGGGCTGTTCTGCACAATTTATGTGTTTTGTTAATATAAAAGTCATATGCTATGCTAATATTTTGTTTTTCAAGTTGTTGTGAAAAGGTCAAGTTCTCAGAAACAAGGTGGCTCTTTGCATTTCTTGTGCTATTGGCCATCAGTCCTTTCCTAGAGAAATTCAAGTATTTCTCTTAGTTCTGTTGCTTCTCATCTTGAAGAGCAGACTCGAGTGAGACGTGGTCCTTCAGGGCAACCGGCGGGGGGTGTGTGTGTCAAAGGCAGTCCTTTTCCGAAAGCTCTGTTTTCCTGGCTGCCCTATTGTCAGTCAGCCTTGGCATCTGCTTTTGAGCAGACTCGGAATCTGGAAGGTGCAAAGGTCTGTTCAGGCAGAGCTCTGTTCATCCTGCACTGAATTTCCTACAGTGTTTGGTTCTTGTCTGTGTTACTGAGAGACTGGCTCACTGGTTGGGGAGTGAGGGGGAGGAGGATGTTCTGATAGTCTTCAGCCCCTTTGGCCATGGGCCGATGCCTCTGCTGGATCTCAGCATGTGGGTGCAATACCCTTGTCTTCTCTCCCATTCTGTAGTGCTGTGGCTCTTTTTATCCCTATTTAAAATTTGTCTGTTCATGAAAAAGTTAACTATATGAAGACCTGCAATATTCATTATTCAATGCAAAATGTCTGAGATTTGTTGCCTGAATCTTAGTGACTGGTTAGTGGGATGGTATCTTCCCCAGAGCAGTGTTCATCTGTGCAAATGGGACTTGTCAGTGTTTTGCACCCCTAGACAGAGCGCCTGCTGGCTCTGGGTGCCTTGATGTGTGCGGCTCTGTGATTTTCTGTCTCTTTTTTTGGGGGTAGGGGTGAGGGACAGCCTCCCTGGTGAGCTAACTGCCCTTCAGCTCCAGCAGGAAAAAAATTGACATAAATATTCTTTTAAAGCTTTGAAACTCTTAGTGCCCTCCTCATGCGGGAATAATAAACTTTGGGTTTGTTGTGGTTTAGCCCCAGCCAGCAACTAAGCACCACGCAGCCACTCACTCACTCCCCCTACCCTGATGGGATGGGGGAGAGAATCGGAGGAGTAAGAGTAAGAAAACTCCTGGGTTGAGATAAGAACAGTTTAATAATTGAAATAAAGTAAAATAGTAATGACAATAATAACAATATAATAATAGTAATAACAATATACAAAGCAAGTGATGCACAATGCAATTGCTCACCACCCGCTGACCAATACCCAGACAGTTCCCGAGCAGCGATCGCTGCTCCCTGGCCACCCCCCCCAGTTTCTATACTGAGCATGACATCATATGGTATGGAATAGCCCTTTGGTCAGTTTGGATCAACTATTCTGGCTGTGCCCCCTCCCAGTTTCTTGTGCACCTGGCAGAGCATAGGAAGCTGAAAAGTCCTTGACTAGCATAAGCAGTACTTAGTAACAACTAAAACATCAGCGTGTTATCAACATTCTTCTCCTACTAAATCCAAAACACAGCACTATGCCAGCTACTAGGAAGAAAATTAACTCTATCCCCGCCAAAACCAGGACAGCGGTGTACTCCCCTCCCCCCCCCTTAAATAATCCTAAAAACTTGGTAGAACGAATTAGACAGTGTTGCAGGGAACAGAAGGCCATAGCAGCCCTGCATGACGGAGCAGGAGGACTACGAGACGCTTGGGAGACAGGATCGGTCTCACTCCTACGTGTCTGCGCTTCTCTTGACGCTCCGTGTGCAGGGCCTGGATTTCCCTGGGACTCCCGCACCCACGGCACGGTTTCTCCTCCGGTGACAACGTTCCCTGAGGCACTCGGGGAGGAGGATGGAAGTAAGAACAGGGCTACCCCCGGGGCTCCGGGCTGCCCTCGGGGTTCCCTCACCCGCCCGCGGCCGGCGGCGCCGGGCCGGGCCGCGCCGCCGGCCCCCGGAACCCGCGGCCCCGCCCCTGGCCACGGTCGCCCAATGGCGGCGGGCGGGGCGGAGCGGGGCGGGGCCGGCGCTGGGCCCAGTGCGCGCGGGCTGCGCGGGGCCAGCGCTCCTGCGGTGGCGCGCGGCGGGACGGCGCCCGGAACGGCCCGGCCCGGCCCGGCCCTGGGTGCTGAGGTGAGGTGAGGAGAAGCGAGGCCCGGCCCGGCCTGGCCTGGCCCTGCCTTCCCCGCGGGCCGCGGCGGCGCGGAGCGGCTCCGAGCCGCCCTGACAGCCGGCCCCGCAGGTCGGGCGGCGGGGCCGGGGGGAGCGGCTGGCGGGGCGGGAGCTGAGGGGGCCCCCGGCCCCCAGCCCCCGGGCGGGCCCTGGAGCAGGGCTGCCGGCGAGCGGCGCACCAGGCCGGCGGCTCGGCCCGGCCCGGCCCGGCCCGGCCCAGCCCGCGGCCCGGCCCGACTGCGCGTCGGGCGCTTCCGCCGCCCGCGGCTGCTCTCGTGCGCTGCGGCCCCGGACGGAGGCTTTCGGGAGGGGGCCCGGCCCGGCCATGCCCGCGCCGCCGGAGGGTCTGCGGTCCTTGCTGCTCTAGACCTGAGGACAGGGGGCTCTGGCTGGCGGGGGACTCCGCAGCGCCCTCCCCGGCGTGCTGCTGGGGGCCTGGCCTGGGCGGCTTCGCCACTTCCTTCTCAGACTTGGGAGTGTTTGGGCACCTGCACGCCTGCCCATCCTCTCCCCTCCCCTCTGCATTCGCCTCCCTGCGAGGGGACCCCCTGGAGCTCGCCGAGCGCAGTGCTGGGGGTGCGAGGCGGTAGCGCTGCGCCGTCCTGCTGATTCCCTGTGATCAGTTGAAGCGCTCCTGAGGCCCCACTCATCTGGCACGGACCCGCTGCGGCCCTACTCCACCCTCCCTGTGCATCCAGCTCCTTCCAGGCAAGCGTGTGCCCTCCAGCACACGGTGCTGCCTGCTGCAGCAGTGCGCCACTGCAGGAGAGAGCCATGAAACCCCTTTCGTGATTGTGACGAGGGATGGTGTTTGTAATGGGATTGAGGGGTCCAGGTTTCAGGGAGAGGCGTCTTTCCTGGTGCAACTGGGCACTCATAGTCTTCATCTGTCTTCATTGCAGTTGTTGGATTCCTGATGCATTAGTTGGTGCCAACTTAGTGTAGTAATGTTAATGGGTTGTTATTACCTAGTGAAAAAGGTAGAAGAGGAAAGTTTGCTTCTGGTGGACTGAAGGACCCCCGATTTGAGAGCTCCTGCTGACCGCGCTTCCTTGCTGCTCTGTCTGGGCTTCCACCGTGTGCAGGTGGTGGGTATCCCTTCCTATGGGAGACACAGATCCCCCTGCTCACACCGGGGAGGTGGGAAACTGGTGTTACCTCAGACCAGCATAGGTGAGGATGGAGCATCATAGTGACTCTGTCACTGACCAAAAGACGCCATACTCTGAGGATTTCCTTTGAAATCCTTTGGTATCTTGTGTGGGCATATCCTCAGGTGTAAACTGCCTTTCCAGATTTGCTGCTAGCTGAAAAATGCTCTCTTGCTTCTGAAAAAGAGGTTTATTCCATCCAAGTAGAAGATAAACTTCATTGCAACTTTGAAGCTATTTCAAAAAGACAACAAAAAGTACATAACAACCTAAGTTTTGTTCCCAGCTGCTCTGTCAGACTCACTTGGGGCTGAGAGTGACAGTCATTTTGTCACTGTGCTTCAGGGACCTGATGCCTGGTTACTGTTCATGGGAAGTTATCAGGATAAGCACTCAATGCAAAGAAGTTCAGGGTGGGTGAATGCATGGAAGATTTTTTTCTTAGAACTGCTAATATTGTGGTAACATTGCATTTTAGTTTTGCATGGGTCAGGAGGTAAATGAGACCTTGTTCTGGTTTTCCTGGGGTGGGAGGCTCTCAGTGCTGTTGCATGCTTTCTCTGCTCTGCCCATATAGAGCCTCTTGTTCTTCCTGGTGCTTGCAGGCTGCTCTCATGCTTCACTCTTTCATTTTCCTCTGCCTTTCATTTAGACAGTTCCTTTAGCTGAAACGCTTCCTAAGTCATGGCACAATGGTTTTTGTTAAGAAATGTCATATGTAGTCAGCTTACATAAAACATGATACATAACTATAAATGGTGGTGAAACTGGAAATAGTGCTTGGCTTGGTTAATACTCCTCACACTTTTGTTTTTTGAGGCAGTTGGACCAGGCCAGGTTGTTCGGGGATTTTTAATGATTTTAATGGCATTAGTAGCATGCACCGGGAGGGCACTGGATTTGGTGTGGGGAGATGCTCACAACTGCCACACAGCCGGTGGGGCACTGCTTTTCTAGGGAAATGTGCCTTGCTTCTGTGCATTGTGTTTTCTGCCTAAGTGCTTGTTAGACCTTAAATATCTTAATATATGCTGGCTGGGGACTAGTCTAGTGGTAAATATTTTCAGGAATGTGTCATCAGCAAGACGTGAGGCCAAGCCCTGTTGAGTTCATTTTTCCTGTTAACACCTGTGAGGAAGGACTTTGACATCTGTAGTTTCTGTTTGACATGACTTTGGTGTCTCCTGGCTGGTAACGAAAGCTAGTAAAAGTACCCAGGAGTTCCTCCTTTAGTCCAGAGTTGGGTGGCCTGCCTGCCTTGCCTTCAGGAACCGGCTAGCTTCAGCTGGAGGTGAGGCTGCTGAAGCCTTTGTGCCACAGGGCTGCTCCATGTACTGCCTCGGCTGTCACTACTCGCATCTTTTTCCTTTTGAGTAACTGCTGTGTCTGTCCCTTCGAGTAGCTGTTTATTCAGAACAGGATGAATGTGTTCATGGAGCGCTAATTTTAAGAGTGGTTGTCTAGTAAATAGCCTCGTGAGGAGTATAACTGATTCTGAGCAGCTTCAGTTGCTTGTAGGCTTCTGAATGGCAGTAACAAAATCTTAGCATACGCTTAACTTACAAGGCACACAACATCAAGGGGATATAGATGACACTGAGCTATGGTTTTGCTTCAGATTAGCAGTTAGAGGTGTAATTTGGGAAACTGACTTTTGCTGTTGTGACCTAAAAGTTTTTCTCATTGGCTGTGCAGCCACACAAACTGGGAAGTTCGGTGAAAGGATATGCACAACACAGTCTGAGAAAGAAACTTTCTGCTGATCTGTCACCTAAAACTGGTGGGTTGGGCACTGGGCAGTGTACGCAGGTTGAGATCATCCTTCTCACACTTTCTCGTCACGTTTGTCATCAGCCAGGAGGCTGGAGGCGTCTCTGCGGTGGTCTCAAGCTATGCTGCTTGTGCAGGGCTGTACAGCACTCACAAGGACTCTGAGAGACCGCTAAGCCAAACAAGCCTTGTGGTAGGCGTAATTAGGTAGGAGGCATCTGTCTCCTCTCCTGTGATAAGTTTATCTGTACAGGGGTCTGCAAGTTTAAAAACGGGAAAAGAAAAACACAAAACCAAAAAACCCAAAATGTTGAAACCCACTGGTCTGCAAACCAGGAAGATGTTTGACCAATCTCTATGTGTGCAAGGATTAAAACCTAAAACCTCCCACTAATTTTTAATGACATGTAAGGCTGGCTCCATTTAAGGCCACAGAGCAGGCTGCCTACCTACTCAAAGCGTAGAGGGACAAAGGAATGTTTTCATGATCTGCCTCTCTCCTTTTTAGACAAAACACATTTATTACAAAACAATAATCTAACACTTCATTGAATTTTTTGTAGTGTGGTGGCCGCAAAGGCTGTTTCAGTGTCTGTATCCACATACTTTCAATTGTTCGGACATAGCATGGTATTTGGGAAATGCAACCAAAAGCACTGAGGAGCCTGTCGGTTTCCATATGCGTTTCTGCTGAGCGCCTTGCACATTGTTGCCAAATACTTCATGCCAGCGGTGAGCATGGGGCAGTGGCTTTGTTGGGCGTGTTGCATCCTGAGTGCACGTGCCTCACATTCATGTAGATCCCGCTGCAATCCTCCTGCAGATATTGCCACTGCCTCTGTGGCATGGGAAAGCTGGGGAGAGGCATGCAGGTCTTTTTCCCCCATGTCAAATTAAACATTTGCTCTGCAACAACTGCCATCAAACCGTGAAAGTAAGGATCGTGATGTAGGAGTCAGCCTATTTGAACGAGTGTAGATTTCTGTAATTGAGATTTTTGCCCACTGACTTAATCTGAGTACAGCACAGGTTTGCTAATAAGGTGAAGAACTGTTATCTGTTGCAGAAATCTGTGTTATGAAGGCTCTGAGCTGCTGGCATTGGTTGGAGTAGTTATGGCTTTGCATGAGTCATCATTTTGGGGGATGAAGAAAGTTAATTGTTCCTGTTATCTTGGGGTGCGGTCCAACATTGTAGCAAAGTCAGTGGGATGGCTAGGTACCAGTGAAAGGCAGAATCCTGCCTTACCCTCCACTGCCTGCTCCAGGTGGCTTTTCTTGTGCTGTCAGCAGCGTTCATGCTGCTTGTGGTGACCTGGTTTAGGGAGCTAAATTGGCAGAAAAATTAACTGGAAATTAAAACGGCAGTGTGTAAGGAGGGTGGAGGGCACAGATTTGAGTATCCTATTTCCTAATCATGTTTTGTAATAGTTATTTTTTCTGCTGCTTATTTTTCTTCCCAGCAGGTGGATTTTTGACCAGAGTTTCAAGAACTTTATTATTAGTTTTGATAGTGGGATGAATAGGACTTTGTTTGTGATTGTGCTTAAGTGGGTAGTGTTTTCATATAGGATATCAGTGGAAAACTATGTTTCAGGCTGTAATCCCCTATTTTCTTCCAGGTTTCTTTAGACTCTGCTCCCTGTTGAAAAATGGGAGAGATAGAAGGAACATACCGAGTCCTGCAGACTCCTGGCTCTCGTTTGGGTGTCCAGAAGACCACGGGAGTGAGTACCTTGGAGACGGGACAGAACCTCTCTACTGCAATGGCATCATCGCCTGCCAAAATGCACGAGCGGGACCTACCAATCAAAATAAAGATGTTGGACAACACGGTGGAAGTACTTGACATTGAAGTAAGAGATGTTTAAACCTGATTTCAAGTACACTTAGCCTCTGATAATGTCAAGCTTACAGGATGTGCTACTATACAGAGCTGGGACATTTTGAGGCAATATCTGAATAAAGATTCCTGTAGGGATTTTACTACTTACAAGTAGTTAAATGAGTAGCATATCTTGTGTTTTAAATTTTTTAAAGTATAACATTTTATGTTTTTAACAGACTTAAAATACCAGCACGTACTGTAACAAGAAGCTTTAACTGTTCCTTGCTTTGGGAGAACACCAACTATCTTCTGCCAAACTGTTACTGCTTCCTGAGCTATATGTAGCTTTGTCGATTTGGCAGTTGGGAGAGCATAAGGGCTTAACTCAGAAGTTACTACTTTTTATTAATTATTATAATGGTTTGTATCCTCTTCAAGTAAACTTGCTCCTATTTGAAAGTTTTTGCTTGTTGCCACACTTTGGGAGAGAGGCACTAGAGGGTTTCTGAATGTTTCTGAAAATTTGAATTTAAAAGTATGCTTGCTTAGCAGTTGGGGAAATCTGTGTTAAGAAATACAAACCGCTCAAATTGGGGTGGTTCTGTTTTTAAACAATCAAAAACTTCAGATTCTTGTTTCATTCTCAGCATTAACCTCAGACTTTAATTTTAGCTTGCCTAAAGATCTGTTGTTAGAAAACAGCTCTGTGCTAGTGAAGTTACTCAGCTATCAGATATTCTACATTAGTACCAAATTGACTTTATAATTAGCACTCATAGCATGAGTTTGTTGCATAGACTTAAACAGGTTTTTCCAAATAGAGTGAAAAAGGTGTCTGTGGAGCTCTAAAGAAATAGTGGCTTTTGGGGATGTCTTCTGCAGATTGCTGTCCAGCTATTCAACTCTCAAACATGAAATCTTTTTTGGGGGGTTTTGGTTTTTTTGTTTTTCCTTTTGGTTAAGTTTGAGGCTGTGCCTGTATCCTCCCACCTGAGGACACAGCACACCCATCCATCCATCATTTACTGCATAGAGCACAAAAGTCTCTTCTTTTTTTTTTCATTATGTTAGAATATTTTTTAAAAAAAATTTGCTGACTTTGGTTCTTTTGAAGTGTGGTTTGTTTTTTTTTTTCCCCACAAGTTGGTGTAGCCATCGGTGCTTTTGTGTTTTGACTCTAAAAAAAGAAAAAAAAAAAGTAAACCCCCAACCCTGTAATTTTGAAAATCAGTGCAAGTCCACAATAAGCTGTTAAAATCAAGAAAGAATTTATAACTCCTAGTTCCTGCTTTATTACATTAAGTCAATGACTAGAAGTCTCCTGTATATTAGCATAGATGCTTTTCTTCTTTTCCTCGTCATATTTGTACCAACTCTGCTCTTCTCATGCAAATCATCCACTCCTCAGTAACCTTACCCTCTTCGTCTTACTTTATCACTCTTATCTGTCTCTTTCTGACACAGTCAAAGCCTGCTTTATTGTCTTTGATCTACTGCTGAAGGGAAATCCTTTGACTACTCTCGCCTCTGACAACCTCAGAATCCTTTTTAACCTTCAGGCTTGCTGATGCTTGGGTAAACCTGCAGTCTCGTCCTGGAGCTCTGTGCTAGCTTTTCTGCTGCTCGCTAACTTCTGAGCACCCTCACTTGGTTCCCCTCAGTTCTCATCTGTGCTTGGTATGGTTTACTACTTTCACAATAACCTTCTTTTTTGAAACTGTGTTGACCCATTTCTCCTTTGCCTTCTGGAACAATCTTGACTGTATATCCTTCCAGTTATCTTCATTTCTCTCTGGCAGGTCCAGTTTAGCTTCATCCTTAACCCCTTGTCTTATCCTACAGCACTTTGTTGTTACTCTTTCCACCGAACACAAATTCAGCTGTGGCTCTTTATGATGTCTGAACTCTTGACTGTCTATCAGCTCTAAATAAAATCAGCCTTTTCCTGATGAAACTTGGTTTTGATATTTATGTGTCAGCATCAAGCTTCACATGTAAAAAAACCATAAATTCCTCACTCACACTATTTTTTTTTTTTTTTTTACTGCTGTGAGTCATACTCCAGTCTCACCTGTCTGACCAATTATGTAGTTTCTATTCACCTCCGATTCCTTAATTTCCTTTAGCAGACCATCTCCTGCAGGCGTGGTGTACAATCTCTAGGATGGTACTGTTTAACTGAACAGCTACAACTCATCCCATCCAGGCCCACCTCATTACATACCTTCATTGTTGTGATCACCTTTTCGTTGGCTTTAGCCTCTCCAGTCTTGCTGCATAGGTACCCATTTCACATGTTGCAGTAAGAGTCAACCTACTCAATTGTTGCTAGCAGCAGCTACTGCCTGGCCATTTTTTGCATCACTCCACTGGCTCCCTCTCTTTGTAGCTTCAAACATAGGTTGCTTATCTCTGCTTTCAGTTTCCTTCTGGGCCCTACCTGTAGTCTCCTGCACGAAGGTACTTGGCTCTGTCCCCTAACTGGGCCACAACGCAGTACCTTTGTTGTTGTTGTTGTTTCCCATCAAGATGAGAGGTTTCCCATAATTAGGAACTATCTTAGTTTTCTCTTTTTACCTGGAAAGCGCTCTCTGGTTACAACCTCCACAGAAACACCCAAATTTGGGCAACTAGCATGCTGAGGCCATAGTTAGTTAATATCATACTATTCTTCTTTATGAGGTCAGTCAGAACTGAGCAACAGAAACTTTTGCCTGATGTTGTATGCAGTGAGGAGAAGGGGGTCATCCTTTGTTCATATGTAGAGCATCGAGCACAAGAAGGTCCACAGTCAGCAACTGTAGCATTAGAGTCCTACTAATAGACTGCTTACATCTCCTTTCATTTTTGTCTAAATGAAGTAGCAAATGATAGCAAACAGGGATGAGGTATTAAATTGTAACATTCTGCCTCCTAATTTGTTGGGTGTACTGATGGGATAGCAGTAATTGCTGACTGCTGTTTTTAATGGAAAACTGAAATTTTCATTTGGGGATTGAGGGCAAGAATGAGGAAAAGTCAGCCACATTTGCTGAATAGGTGGTGTGGGCTAGCACAGATTTTTTTTTTTTTTTTTTTTAAAAGCAGAGAGAAATTCATGATTAAGCAGCTGTCCTAGAGGGACTGAGTCTCTGACTGCAGTGCTGTTTGCCCACTCCTCTTCGCTTTTGCAATTTTTTTCACTGGATGAGGAAACAAGAGGGGGTGTTGTCTTCATTACCTGCTTCATGGGGTTTGTGGTTATTGATTCAGGTCAGCAGTAATGTTTCAGTGTAGTGGGACTCTGAGGCCTTTCTTATAGGTGCTGTTGGCATTGCCTTCTAATGGAGATGTAGCTTATGGCAAAAGGCCATTTTTTTTCCCCTCTTCAAGTCGTTTTCCCTACTGTCTTTAAGAACTATGGCAAATAATTTTTTACAGAGAAAAGTGGTGTGTCAGTGGAAGAGACTGACTAGGCACAGTGGTCAGCTTCTGGAGAGTGGCCTTCTCTTGCAGCGTGGTAGAGAAGCTGGCACAGGAGCCCTGTGTACTGCCTCGCTTGTAAAGCTGCCTAAAATGAGCCACATCAGCAATTTTAACCATATGGGATAAACAGAGTAGCCACAATAATGACTTAATCCATGCAGCTTTTCCTTGTTATCCCATTCTTTCTCCAAGATGCATTTAAAACACTTGCTTGTCTCCTGGCAGGTGTTGGTGGATACTCTCGTTCAGTAGCTCTTCCCTGTTGCTTGGGTTTTTTAACTTGCCAGAGGGCAAGAAACTGACAAAGTGGCATAATGGATGGGATGAGAACAAAATGGGAAAGGACAGTCTTTCCTTCATGATATTGTTGTATCTAGAAAGGTGTGTTAGAAGTTCAATATAGCTACAATCTACTGCCTTTTGTCTAAAATCCACTGTCTCTGTCTGCTCTCACCATCTGTACTGTAAAGTTTTCTATGAATTGTGTTAATCAGTAAGAGGGAGCTGTTCTTTAAAGTTTGCTGGGACAGAGCTCCTCTTTGGGGATTCTTTTGAATGTTAGGGGATGGAGAAATGCCTAAATGTTTTCTAGAGTTTAAAAAACTGCAAATTGCATATTTATGTTTTCTCCTTTCCCTCCCAAAACAAAAAAGAGAATGAAATGTATCCATCCAAAGCTAGGCTGGAATATTAATTATTTTCATGAGTTGTAGTTTTTTCCCTTTTTACAGCCAGCTTGTTTAGTCAGTTCAAATCTTGCATGTGCCATATCATGGGGTACATGTCCTCTCCCCTCCAAGCTAAGTCTGTCCAAATGGGTGGTTTTGCAGACTAGTAGATGAATGATTGGAAAATTCAATTTAATTCAGAATCAAGTGTGGGCACACTTCAAAGTAATCAGAGTTTTACAATAGAAGTTTTGCCAGCTTTCCTGATTTTCTTAAGAGATTAAACTTCGAGGCCTTTGATCAGCATAAAAATATGGCAGACTGTCCTGGTTTCGGCTGGGATAGAGTTAATTTTCTTCCTAGCAGCAGGCATAGTGCTGTGTTTTGGATTTAGTAGGAGAAGAATGTTGATAACACGCTGATGTTTTAGTTGTTGCTAAGTACTGCTTATGCTAGTCAAGGACTTTTCAGCTTCCCATGCTCTGCCAGGCGCACAAGAAACTGGGAGGGGGCACAGCCAGAATAGTTGATCCAAACTGACCAAAGGGCTATTCCATACCATATGACGTCATGCTCAGTATATAAACTGTGGGGGGGGGGGTTGGCCAGGGAGCAGCGATCGCTGCTCGGGAACTATCTGGGTATCGGTCGGCGGGTGGTGAGCAATTGCATTGTGCATCACTTGCTTCGTGTATCATTATTATCATTATCATTATTATACTGTTACTATTAGCATTACTATTTTACTTTATTTCAATTATTAAACTGTTCTTATCTCAACCCAGGAGTGTTTCTCACTCTTACTCCTCCGATTCTCTCCCCCATCCCATCGGGGTAGGGGGAGTGAGCGAGCGGCTGCGTGGTGCTTAGTTGCTGGCTGGGGCTAAACCACGACACAGACTCTGAAGTAGAAGGGCCTGGGCTGGATTTAATTTGCCAAAATGACCACTTGGTGAAATTATACTTGTCTGGTGCTGGTTATGGAAGACAATAAAAAGTGCTGCAACAAAGGACAACTTAGGCTATAGGAATTTAGGGTATAAGACGTTGTGATTTGTACTTGCTGAAAGCTTTTGTGTTGATTTGTGGTTCAGTTGGAAGTAGAGTCTATTACAGTGACAGACATATGGGCTGTCTAAGACATGGAGTACAGAATGTGTGCCTGGGTTAGAGGCAAAACAAGGGGTCTTTTTGCATGGCACGGTTGGAAGAAGAGTGGTACTGATGGTAGGTGAGAGTCTGGTGCTGTCTTAAAATCCCAGTAACTGAAATAGCAGGTTTAGTCAACAAGAAAGCAGTCAGACTTGCCACATCTTCCAGCTGCTTTGTCTGATGCAATATCTTTTTTAGGGGGTCTGTAGACAGGCAGACTGTAAAGTCTGCCTTTCTGATGCAATTTTCTCTTTGCACTAGCTTACAAGACATTTAATGGCATTGCTGCCATAATGTGATGTTTAATATTTGGCCTGTATGTTGTTCATTATATAGGAAATGTGTCCTTGCTTTCTTACGTGAATTATGCTCTATGCTATGAGGAAGTGCCCTGGAAAAAGAAGTTTAGATTATTATGCTTCAAGTTTACCAAATTCTGTCTGGGGAGAACTTGGCACCTCTTCAGTTGCATGTACTTCCTCTTCTCCTTCTGCTTGAATGTAAAATAAAATCTGGGAGTGAAAAATACTTGTGTGTTATTTTGTAGTTGAATTTTTCTGTATTTTCACCTACTGGAGAATGAATTCTGTAGAACTGTAATAGCCATCATAAAATTGTAGCACAGTTCTTAGTGCTCAGCAAAACCATGTGGGTCTGCCTGCCTGTTTGACTCAACAGGAAAACTTAAACTACAGTTTTTTTCTTTCATGTTATTCTTTGTTGGGTTGCTTTGAGCACACAAGTCTGTTCATTTTTTGTTGGTTTTTTTTTTTTTTTAAATATAATGAAATAACTTGCTTCTCAATTAAACATAAGTCTTGGTGTTATGCACGTGTTAATAGTATGAATTTGCTTTTTGCTGGTTTAAATCTGCCCTAGATTTCAATTAACTTGTGTTGGGATTTTGATTTTGTCCTGCAGTCATGCTCTGAAGTTAAGTATTGTTTAAGGCTTTCTCTGTGGGTCAGGCTAGTGCAAACATTCTTGTGCCTCGGAGGGTGAAGCGGGGTCTTAGGAAAATAGGATTTTTCTTATTTTCTGTATTTCTACCAGACCTGTTGTTTCCTTGTGCATGACTCAGTTTCTTGAAGGTGGTTGTATCTTTTCTTATTTTCTTACTGAGTACGTGAAAGGCAGGGTGTGTTCCACATCCCTGCGGCACTGTGTGATGGGTCCCTCTCCTTTTGACCATGGTGGGCTGCCTGGGAAGGAAACACTCAACTCCACTGCTATTCATGAGAACAGGCTAGTCAAATAAGATTACACCCCCCCGCCCCCGTATTTTCTTATTAGGTATTGTCCTCTCGCTGCTCATGTCTGTTTTGGAGTTTACTGATGTAGGCGGTGAAATTTACTATTATATTACTAGAAAAATTTAAGTGGCTTATTCTATACTAAGTTGAAAACAGCTACTTGATGATTACTCTGTCTGATAGTGATACTGTCTTTGGTGGCCACCTGTATGACTCTTTCTTGGTTTACTTAAATTTACAAATTGCATTATTAAAAGTTATTAAAATTACTTTCCATCTGTATTTTTAGAGTAGACAGTAGACTAGAATAACTATATTTAGACATTCTGGTTTCTGTGCAGTTTGCAGGCATCCATAATTGAAAAGGTGTTGTGAAAACGGCACCTCTTTGGATGCCCGTTGTTTCTGACCAGTCATTGGAGCCCACAGCCGTGACGCGCTGCAGTTGGGGGCCCTGAAATCAGGAGCTGGGCTGGGACTGCAGGAGGTTTTTGGGGCGGCGGAGGAAGCAATCTGACAGCTTGTACATGCCTCATGACTTCCTGCGGTTTGGAGAGAGTGTTTTCAGCTCATGCACACTGAAAAATGCTGCTTACCAGTAACTTCTTACAGTAGCATTAGTACCCCTAAGAACTTCGTTGGGGCTGAAGCAGAAATTATGCAGCTTAAAATGCTGTTATTGAGCAGTTTTAAGTAAGAAATATGTGTCTTAAAAATAGAGAGCTTGCTGCGGGCACTGTAAAACATGTACACTGAAACGATTTTCCAGAGAGGCTGTCCTTACTGCAAGCCGTGGCGAACCCTGAGCCAGTGTTTCGTCACTGCAGCTTCTCCAGCAGGACGAGGCAGCCTGCCGCCGGCCTCTGGCAGAGCCAGGCTCTGACATGAGCTGCCCTCCTGCCTATCCCTTGCTCTCCCTTCACCTGCTTAGACCTTCCTTCCATAAAGGCTTTTTTCCTTCTGTGCTGTAAAAGTATTAACAGCTTAAATATGTGGGAAATGGGAGGACAGGCTGCTTCTGAATCCTATTAAGCGCAATGATGAAGGAATCGAGATGCTGTGTTAGTCAGCTCAGTGTTTTTCTTCCCTGGCCAGGAAGAAATAGTCAAAATTCCACAAAGAATCGCAGCCAGATGTTTGTCATTGCTCTGGTTTGACTCCCCTAAATATGGCAAATAAGCTGCCTTAGGACTTATTTTTGTCTGACCTCAGAAGAGAAAGTTAGTAATTCACTATTTAAAATTTGAAGTTGTTACAGGGTTTAAAAAGAAAGTAATTGAAGCTTTGCAATTTGTGTACTGTTTGATTCTACTATATATATTTTTTTAAACCTGTTATTTTGTGTTTGGGGGCTTGACTTTTTTGATGCTATGTAGGAATGTGGTATTGGGTGGGGAAAGGCAAAACTGCAGCCAGTTTGTTGACAGACATTTAGCGTATGTGTGGTTTTGGGGGGGGTTGTGGTTTTTTTGGTTTTTTTTTTTTTTTTTTAAAGGGAAGATGTGAACTTAACTTGTATTATAAAAACAATTGACTACTTTACATTTCTCTGGACATTAGGTGTCCCATTATGTGGAAAGAAAATTGAGTTATACTGCAGCAAAGGAGAAACAATCTGAATATTCCTGTATGAAAAGTCTATTATATGCACATATTGTAATTTAAAACACAAAAACCATTTAGTAAAATGGTGATCACGTGTTATCACAGTCCTTGAAAGATGAATGTAATAGATTGAGTTCATAACTCTTTGTCTGGCTGTGATATACTATAGTGAGTATGCTTCACCACGATGTGCATAGATGAAAAACTTGTGTGGGTTCAGAAGAGTGAATTGAGGAACAGTTCAAGAGCCACATTTACTTAGCTTAACATTGAGTTGGTGTAAAGCTGAACTCTTTTTAAGCTCTCTTTAATTTATCATAAGCATACTGAGAACTTTCTGCCTGTAGTTGTTCTGTCTGGATGAGATCTGATAAAGTAAGCCAATGCATAACTTAATGGTCTTGGTGTACGTGCAGTGGTACAATTCTTGTACTTAATTCCTTTCGGGTGCCTTCCGAAGCAACTGATATGCAACCTTGTAAAGAAAAAGCTGTTACCTGTTAGCTTCCTTACTAATTCCAGTAATGTGGTGTCATCACTAATAAAGGAAATACTGTTAGTTTCTCAAACGCTTCTGCAGAATGCAGGTGTTAATTTCTTTTTTCATAAACTGGAGATGAAGGATAGTGAAAATCAGCTGAAATTAGTCTTATGCCATTCTATCAAAATAAGGGTAAGAAATGCTGTATTCCAAAGGGGGGAGAAGGAGAAAAAAAAAAGTAGTTATCTGGAAGCTTCATCTGGGTGTAGGTAACATTCAAACTTGGTTCCACAGATGGATAATTCTGTAGAATATATAGAGCCTGAAAGGGGAAAAAAAGAAAAAAAACCCAAACCGAAAAACCAAGCAACAACCCACAGTCAGCTAAAGACAGGTATAGAAATGCAGTGTGCTAAGAGGTGGTTTGGAGAAATTTTAGGTTAGTGCCTGCTGAAAAAAGGGACTTGATGTTGAGCAAGGATGGCATCACCTGGTAACCGGCTGTGTTCAGAGAAGCAAAGCCTTGTGAACATGCATTTAAATAAACAGGGTTGCAAAAGCATACCTGTGTGTCATCTGTTTCTCCTTGCAGCAAATCACATTTCTGGCAAGGGCAAGATTGCCTGCTTGTGTAAGAAGGAGACCATGTAAATTGAGTATTTTAAAATCTGTGCTGTGGTGATGATATGTAGTGATTTACTTTTTAAGACTGTGATGTTGGATATGGAGGGGGGGAAGACCCATCTTTCTGAAAGAGTAGTCATTCATGAATAAAAATCAAAGTTCTAAAAGAAAAGGAAAAAAAACGGTATTGAGCTGCCAAGTAGTCTATATTGTGAGTTCAGAGGCACTCCTGGAAGTCTTTGAACAGCTTCTGCATGCGCTGCTGCCCTGATCTGAGCTGCGTGGCTGAAACCCACGTGTGAAACACGGAGGGAAAATGAAAATCGGTTTCTCTAAATTGGAGTACGTTGCTATTTAGTAATCTCTTTTCACTTGTGGTAGAACTTATGATGCCTTTTTCACATGTTTGTAGCACTGTCCTTGGGTTTTGCACACATGCATGTATTTTAGAGTGTTCTCATGATGGTGAAAGCAGGTTTGAAAACATCACTTAAGAAGTTGTTTCTTCCCAGCCTCCTGGCAGAGGAACAGGAGATGAAGTATTTTAACTATTAATGCCTCCTCACTGCTCAGGCAAGAGAAGCAATGGGAGCTCAGTTGCAGGCCTGCTTTCCCAGCAGTGAGATCTGGGCTGACATGTTTGACATCTTCCAGCCGCCCCTGGCAGAAGGCTTGGGCACTTGGTGGAGCCTGAGCACAAAACGGGAGTGGTAAAATACCCCTATTAGTTTAAAAAAAGGAAAGAGGACTTTGTAGAGACTCTGTGTTAGACCTGTCCGACATGTACTTCAACTGAAATAATGAAAAATGAGCATCACTGTGCTCCTCAGCCCACTTCTCAGGCAGCTAGCCTGAAGCCAGAGGTGTAGGAAGGATTCATGCTGGAAAGGGGGAAGTTAACAAAGCTTTGGCCTTATCTAATCTGCTGTAGGTATTTATTAATCCATCACCATAGTATCGAAGCTCTGCTCAAAGTACAGTGGGGAGTGACATTAGCACAGCTGGTACAACTTCAGTTTTGCACAAATGAGAGATAGTTTTGGCCTCTCCTGTAAAAATACCTAATTTGTATAAAGAATCTCTCACAATCGTCTTCTTCCTTTAATGTTTTAACCTTTTTCCTTCAGGCAGGCTTCCTCAAGCAGCGTGCCAGTATGGAGTACTGTAATACCTCGTAGGGAAAGCCCAGATCAAATCTGGTTGATGTGAGCATGGATGATAGTTTTGAGGCAAAAGCATAATTAATGGAGAAAGACTAGCAATTTTAGTAATCTTTTTTTACAAACAGAGGGAAGCAAAGTAATGTCTGTTTTTAAAATGACTTAAAAACTTAGGCTTTTATTTATATGCACGCGTATGAAATAATGCTGTGCAAGTGTATAGAGTACCTACAGTCTAAATGTTTGAAGTGGCCAGGCATGCTAGAGGGAATGGGGTGTAGGAAGGTGTGGTGGTTTGCACAAATGTGTAGGGTCTTGTAGCAAAGTTTGGAGGGGGTAAAATTGAGATCATCAGTCTCCTAACTTCTAGTTTCTTAGCTTTATTATACTCTTTTAAAGCTTGTATGAACAAAGGAGGTGCTTAGACATTCTGTTAGAACCTTAATTTCTTGAGGTGGAAAAAGGCTGTTTTTGAGAATAGCTATTAATGACATACTGCCCATTTTGACAGCAGGCCATTTTTATAACTAGGCACTTGTACCTGTCCTTGGTTATTTCAGTCACCGAGTTGTTTAAAGGCTTGCAATAGTGCAGATATTGAATGTAGAATGTTGATGAGGCTGAGCCCTTTCAAGTGTGCTCAATGTTTGAGGAGGGCTCAGTGCAGCATTGCTCTGGCCCTTTGCAGATTATTTGAAATAGTACGTGTTGTAAAAAAAAAAAAGCCCCAGTGTCACCATTAGTGCAGTTTTCTGGCATTTTCACTGTCACAATCTTTGCTGCTGCATGGGATCAGCCACCCCAAAGCAGCTGATTTCCGTGATACAGTAGCTGCTGTCGTCTGAATGTTTAATTATGAGCAAGCATCAACTCTGGTGCCAAATAGTCAAGCAATAGCGTCCTGTGAAACTCTTTCCAATTATGTGGTCCAGAGTTTTAATTTGGGTGACTTACCTGTTCCCCAGGTAGTCTAGAGCAGTGTTTGAAACAGAGTATTGGGGGGGTGCATGTTTGTATTTTTTCTCTCCAGGTCATGAAAGCAACTGACAATTTGTGCTCGATGCTCAATATTTTTTATCTGTCTCTTTTTGTGTGTGCTGTTTGTATATAGCACTTGGGGACCACGTGTTGGTTGAATGCTTAATCATCATGCCGTTTTGTTTTTCTCTGAGCACAATGTGTTTTATTTCAAGTGCTCCAGGTATTTCTGCATGAGAGCACTTTTGGAACTTGGAACCATTTTTTTGTCTCTACATGCTGTCTACCTAAGTATACATTTCCCAATCTCGTTCGCATAATTCCCTCCCTCTTGGGGATCTTCTCCCATGTCAACAAATCATTGTTTTCCTCCTTTCAGGCATTCAGCAAGTCTAGCCACTCTGGAAAAGCATGTTTGTTGAGTAGAGCTGGTTCATTTGGCAGTGAAGTGCTTTAACACTGCTTGAACCTTTAAATGATCAGAGATTTTAAAGCTAACCTTAATTAAATGAGCCAGAGGCTTTACATTTCTAGAATAATTTGTCTGGCTGTGGATTTTGTTTAAAAAAAAAAAAAAACCCACCAAAAAACCCCAAACAAAAGAACCCCACCACCCAAAAAACAAAGCACAACAAAACCAACCACTGAAATCTTAGAACAAAAAAATCTTGTGGGGGAAGTCTTAGAATATTTTTTAAAACAAAAAATTATTCCAGATATGCTGTGTAATAACGTAACTTAAAATAGCTCGGAAATTTGTATTTGGTTTTGCAGCTTCCATATTTGAGTAAATTGGATTTCAATGCCATGTAGAAATACCGTGACAAGCAATATTTAAAAAAAGTAGTACATTTTCAAGGTGAAAATGTATGCTGTCTGAATTTGTGAAGAAGTTATGAAATCGTTTTCAGGGTGGCGGTGTATTCACAAAGTTCATTCTGTGACTGTGAAGTGCCACACGGCTGTGGCTCAGGGCTGATGTGGATGTTCGTGTTGCTCCGACGGCTGTGCTTTCCAGTGTCTGGGGGGTTGCCCAGCTGGCGCAGTGATGGTGCGGGCTGCAGGCGTGGGAAACGAGGTCTGGCAATCGGTTCGGCTTCCTCGGGGTGAGCTGGGAGGTTCCGGGGGTTCTCACAGCGCCTCACAGAAAGGCTCCCACTGCAAATGAGAGACCTCTGGTGTGCTGGCAGCTGGACTGTGCTCCTTCAGGTGGAAAAAAAAAGTTTTTTAAAAAAAAAAAGTTCATACCAGTGACCAGGGTAGAAAATTGAAAGAAGCTTCACAAGCCTTAGTGTGTGCTGGGTTGACTCCTGTAGCTCTTGACTTAATTCTGGAAGAAATTAGGATTGTCTTCTTCAGTAAGCGGCAGGTAGAGACTGCAGTGGTGTGAAGCAGCGAGGAGGACCCTGTACAAGAGAGTCAAATCCCCTTATATCACAAGCTATGCATCTGATGCTCTATAGGTTGTTAAATGAACTGCAAACCCTTTTTGGTGTTGTCTTAGTAAAATAACCTCTAGTTGGGACCTGTCAGTATATAACAGTGGAAAAAATACCCCACATGTATTTAAAATACTGTTTTTTTCACACAGTATTAAAAGAAAAATTGAAATAATTGAAGCTGAAAGTTATTGTTAAATGTTCAGATAATCAAAATAAAATAGTATTTAAGCAGTATTTGGCTGAGCACATGAAACCAGAGTTTGATACATCTGTTGTTACCAGGTACCCATTTTTTGTGGGGAGGCAGGGACTGTTTTCATCTCAGTTACTTGTTCCAATCAAAATTGAAGAAACTAATAAAGTACTGAAAAAGAAGAGTTACTTTTTGACTTTTCCAGTGTGCGGATTAAAAACTAGCTTTGGAGCTGTAAGGTCTTCTTGTTTTAGCCATGAAAACAAAAAGTTAATGAATGGTATTCCTTGCCATCTTGCATTAATTCCTTCTTTCTAATAAATGTGGTTTAAATGTACACCCTGTATTCGTAAATGCATTTTTTGTTTATATGTGGCATTAATTATAGTTATTAATAGGACGTTTTGAAGGTGGTTTTTTATATATCATGCTGCATTTGGACAGAGATCTAACAGATTACAAAAGGGCTGTAGATAAGCAGAGCTATAAACTGACTGAAATGTTTGTATATTTCTGGTTAAGAAAGGAAATAACAAGTCTAGTGTAACCACTATGTTTAGTTGCTGATTGTCATTTTTTTTAATTTGCCAAAAGATGAGAAATCATTTTTTCATTAGGAAGACCACTAAAGTGCACCAAAATTAAAAAAAACAAACCTATGAATGGTGAAGGGGTCTTTATTTAAATCAGTTCAGTTTACTTTTCATGCCTGTGCTTCTCTTTTGCTGCTTGCTGGGGGCTTCTGGGTTGATCACTTGTCAGTGATGATGTCAAATATAAACTTCCTCTCATGCAGATACATTGTTTACTGGAGGATTTGGTCTCCCAACAGTTGCAGATTTTTGTAACACAAAATCCAAGGACAGCTGGTGTTTGCTGAAGTTGGGGGCCAGTGGCTCCTCTGGCTCCAGCTGCAGCTGCACGAGAGTTTCCATTCTATACGTCTACTTCATAACTCTGTTTTTTCCAAACTCTTGGCTTTTGGACTGATTCCCCACCACCACCACCCCCCTCCAGCCTAACTGCTGCCGAAAGTGGATTTCATTTTTGGAAAGTTTGAGCAAGGGCAGTTTGTCCATTTTGGAACATGAGAATACTACTCATTATGAAACTACTGGGGTATTTTTTTTGTATTTTAAGTTAAAATACATGGAAGTAGAAAGTTAAGATGTTCTGGAAGACATGTTTGGGAGTTACTGAGGAAGAATTGGTTTTGATAATACTGAACTATGGTCTACTGAAAATCATAGGCTGTGCATTCCTAGTATGTTTTTCTGTCTTCCTAAGCTAAAACATTACGGCAGAGGAAGGATCTGCCATGTAGGTAGTGACATTTGAGAAAACAGGAAATAACAGTTGGGATGATAAAACAAAAGTAACTGTTGTTCTGACTTTTTTTTTTTAATTTACATTTTACTCCTCTGTCCTAAAAATTGCTGACATTGCATGTGTTTACTTTCCTGACTGAGTAAAAAATACAGATACCTCCTTCACTCAAGCAACTTCAGCTTAAAATGTTTGTTCCTATTAAATTTCTATTCCTGCCTGGCGCTGGCTTAGTGCTGAGCCTGGTCTGAAGGCGTTGCTCTTCCTGAGTGCAGGCAGGGGATTGCCACGCAGGTGTTTTGCCAGTGCAGGGGTCTCCATAGCATCACTACCTTATCAGGATACCCTGCTTGCACAGCTCTGAGGGATCTTTTCAAGCTTGATCTGAATATACAAAAACAATTTGTTCAGTACAGTAGGTTTTTTTTCACTCTTCCAATGATGACTTGTTAAAATAGTCTGTAGTACAGCTAGAGCTGGGTCACTAGGGAGAGCTTCTGTTAGATGCCTATTTAATTTTTTTTTACCCTGTTTTTTTCTTTCTTTCTTTTTTTATGTGGAGTAATTTAGTAATATCAGTAGTTGTCGTCTTGGCAGCATATAAAGAGTAATTGAGATGTTTGGAATGGAAAGTATGCAGTGTTGTGAATTTGTATTGAAAATGGGACCTTTCTGAAATGCATTCATGCAACTTCTTGCCCTGATGTCAAATTACAGTAATTAAGTAATTACTTAAAAGGTTTTGCTTTGTGCTGCTTTTATGCAGATTAAACAATGACATGGAGCTACTCGCTGTATAACTTTCATTTTTGTCAACTTAGAAATGTTAAAGAAGCTTTTTGGAAAGGATAGTTATAAATGTAACAAACAATTTGAGGAACTAAATAGCTCTAATGAGTTTTCCCACAGCATTTGAGACACATTAAAAGGTGTTCTCTCTCAAGCTTTTGTAACACATTTTTATTTACAATAAAATTAATACTGTTCTTTTAAAATGTGGCATTGTGGTTGTTGCTTTATACTTTATACTATTCCTTATTTTACTTTATACTATTCCTTCTTTATACTATTCCTTATTTCATTGTCATCATTTAAAAACCAAAACGCATACCCACAGAGTCTTCTGCAAGCACAGATTTTGGCTAAAAAAATTCAACCGTGTTCTTACAAAGAAAACACCATTTTAGACATCACAAAACTTGTCCAGAAAAAGAGGAGAGCACTCCTTCTCACCATACTGTGTCATCTCCCAGCCAGGCATCTCTGTATCCACTGAAGTGGAAGTTTTTAAACCCTCTTTATAATAAACCTAAAGTGGCCCATTCTTTCTGTTAGTTTCATTTGCACATTTTATTAAATTATTCTAATTCTAATACTAATTTGTTGTAATACCTAATACTTTTAAAAGATACAGTATTCTGAGTTTAAAGAGTCAATTACAGAACTGCATGGCAGCTTTGATGGGAAAGTTGTAGAGTCTTCTGGCACTTCGACTTCAAATAAACAAGACCTCAGTGTCATGAATGCCCGAGGTGTGTTCTGCCGGATAACCCATCTGAGCAGAGTGATGCCAGACCCTGTTGCTGCGTTTGGAGGATTACTTGTATGGTCCAAGGTAGAACGTGCATGTTGGTGGCAATGCTACCTCCTTCTGCAGCCTAGACTAGCTGTCCTGCTAGCTTTTGTGTGTTGCTGGAACAGGTACCAAGAGATGTGAAAGCCCTTTTGGATTCTTTTCTGTGTGATCCGGATGGACTGTGTGCGGGGTTCATAAATGGTACTTTTCTTGGCTGCTACGGTCATACAATAACGGATGCTGAGAGCAAGCTTGTATGCAGACCCAAGCATAGTTGTTTTGGGTGTGCTGTGAAAGTTTCCCGGTTTCTCCCATGTTACTATTGCTGCTTTCTGCCAATGTTTGTTTTGTGGCTTTGTACCTAACTTGACTGTGAAAAGGGCTAGTGAGTGGATTTCTTGAGGGAGGGATTAATTGCAGATGACTTTACACAGAAGGTATGTTGCAAGAGGAGGGTGTTTGGGTTCCCACTGTAGCCATCCTGTTTATTTCTTAATTAACAGAATAAACACTATCACCTTGGGTTTTCTTGAACGCTGTTGTAAGAAAAAAGTTAGGGTTTTTCAGAGATGTTTCTTGGTAGAAGACAAGTTCTAGTTCTGTCGGCAAAGGCCTTGCATGTGCTGCAATGAGCAGCCTCTGCTTAGTCGGCATGATCCCTGGCAGCAGTCAGCCTGGCCCCATGAAGTCCTGCTTGCACAGCTCTTGCTTTCCTGCAGGGCCAGATGGGTCTTCCTAGGTCGGGGGTAAATTCTGGTTGGGTGCAAACCACCCCGCGCCAGCCTTCCTCAGCTGTCTTGGGCTCGCTTAGAGCATCTGCATACATCTGCTTAGAGCATCTGCACCAGTCTTACTGGTATGAAAGTTGTGCGTGGCTGTGTGGTCCCTGGTGATGGTACGAGTGAGAGGGTGTGCACGCGAGCAGGATTTTGGCAGCCCCTGCTTCATTCCAATGCAGCTGGGGGAGAGCCACACCATCCAGCTACTCAAACAAATGGTGATGGTTTACTGTAGGAGCTGCAAATAGTTTGCAGCTGATCTAGTCTGGTCTCATAGCTGACCCTGCTTTGAGCAGGAGGTTGGACGTAGGTGACCTCCAGCGACCGCCTCCAGCTTGAGTTCCTCTGGTTCTGTGAAAGTTGTTTGTATGGAGCTGTTCCTATGTGTTTGCATGTTACAGTGACAAAAATAATGTGAAAAATCTTTGAGATTTTTCTACAGTTTCTAAAGATGCTATAATTTTTTTTCTAATTCGCTGTAAACTCACTCATCTTCATCTCATAAATAAAATACTTTTTTTTTTTTTTACTTCCTTAGTCAAAATACTACGGCCAGACATTATTGGCAGAAGTTTACAAGCATCTCAATTTGATTGAATCGGATTACTTTGGGATTGAATTCCAGAACATCCAGTCATATTGGGTATGTACAGTTAGTTCCTTGACAAATTCAGTATAATAAAAAGTTTGGGTGAATACAGTTGCTTGCAGTGTCAAAAGTTTCAGTCTGCTGGAGTCTTCTGTAGGATTCTTTCTTTGATTCTTGTAAATCTGCTTCACTGACCAGATCGACCACAACTAATAAAGCAGAGAGCAGGAATCAGATTCTACTTCTTGTTAAATCTCAAAAAATGTATAAAGCAGTTAAATAGTTGCTGATATTCCCACTTTCAGGGACATAAATAAAATCCTCCTTCCCTCTGAAAGGGGTAACATCCAACTCAAAGTGTAGTATATGGAGTACTTCTGAAGTCATATTGCAATGTGCAGTTTTGGTAGTGTTCATGTTTATCTTCAGTTAATTCAGTCTTCAGCTAATTTCCCTGAGGCGTCATTATGAACCTCTTTCTAATAAATATAAACCTCAGCAGACATATAGACCTGCAAGCTTTTTAAATCATTGATCTACATAAATGCTGACACTCTGTAAGCCTCCTAGTTGCTTACCCTGTGCTTTGCAAAGAGGACAATGTGGCTTCTGAACTAGAAAATGCTCCCAAAACTGTGTCTTCGTTATTTTTTTTTCCTATTACTTTTTCTAGTTTTTAGAAAACATGAAAATATAGAAAAAATAACACACAGAAAATATGACTGAGAACATAGAGAATGCTAGTAGCGCTAATACATGCTGCTCTTGAGCCGAGGAAATATAGTAAAGCTTGTTTAGTTTCCGTTTCTTCTGCAAAGCATCCAAAGTGTTTCTGCATCTGATAAGGTTCTTAAAATCCTCAGCACACTCTCAGACAGAGAAGTAACTAGTAAGGACCAAACATAATGGTCTTGTTACATTTTTTTGTGTGGAGGCGTAAAAAAAAAAAAAAAAAACAAACCAAATAAAAAAAATTGAGCATCCAGAATACTTTGCATTAGTTTTATGGATACTCCTTTTACTAGAACAACAGTAGTCTTTAGTTTAAAATGTGCTTGTCAAAAGAGAAAAACCTGTGGGAAATTAATATTGAGTAAAAATACTTAAGTAGGTGGATAAGAGAGAATGACAAAGCATGGAAGGGAAAAAAAGTTGGGCCTTGTCATGTTGTCCACA